>NC_065579.1:8418443-9018443 GCF_024542745.1 Macaca thibetana thibetana | reverse complement strand
GTCTCTCTTATTGGTCTGTGTTGAGGGTTCAATGAGATAATATGAGTAAAATGCTTAGAAGAATATCTGGTATATAGTAAGCATTTGAATGAAGCAAACATATGTAACAGTTTTGGTAGAAAGACCTTGGTTTAGGATTCAGGGATCTGGGTCCTGATACATTTTCCTGATATAAGTCCCCTCCCCTTGCTGAATCTCCTCTTGCTAAATTTCTAAAATCTCTAATTTTTCTTTGTATTGAATCCTATACCCTTGTGGTACTCTATTGGTGTAGCAATTTTCCAAAAGCCATTCATCTTAGAGGGCTAAATGATTTTACCTAATCAATTCCTCCTGTGAAAAATATCTCTAAAGAGGTTTTCTGCTGGAAAATACTGTTGCTGTCACATTGATATGCCAACAAAAGCTGAGCAGGGAGGTCAGGCCAAGAAATATCTCCCTGCAAGAGAAGGCATCGCACATATATCTCTCCATGCTATTTAAATTTGCATTCTGCAAAATAGAAGGGATAGGCCATGCTGCAGAAGCCAGGTCCGGGAAACCACTTTCTTTGGCCTTTATACATCCTTTTGGAGAGATGCTGGTGAAAGCAGCAACTACCATCTGCCTCCTGTTGACTTAGTGTCAGCAGGTGGAGGGAGGAAGGAGGGCATCCCAGACATCATTCTATTATCTCAGCCTTGCTTTCTCAGATCCAAAGGCCAAGAAGTTGCTGCTCCATGCCCTCAGAGCTCTAATTTGGCACCTCTTCCTGAAATGAGAGCTTGAAAGGGCTTCTGCTCTGGGTGAAACCGGCTCGTGGCCCGGGCCAATTCTGCTGGCTTCGCGTCTGTCAGTACGTCCTAATCACTGTTTTAAGTGTGGTTCTGCGGAACATGTTGTAAAATATTTTCCTATTGCTCCAGCAACATCTCCTGTCTAGACAATCTAATTATGAGCACAGAGCAAATAGCTGAAGTGTATGCCGCCCCCGAGGGTTGCATAACTCCAGGAATGGGGCTAGGAAGACAGGGGAGGGAGGTGTGAGTGGTGTTCATTACTTTTTTGTTGACCTGACCAGAAAATTGAGTGCTCCAAAAGAATCTGGCTAACTTTTAATTAAGAAGAAATGATCTGGTGGAAGCTGGCATTTTGTTGTTTTTCCAAAGTCAGTGGAGGATTAAAGGCACTGATGTATTTCCCTCTAATCACGTCTTTTTCTTGGCTTCAGAGGTGGTTTGTGGTCTTCGCTTAAAAAAAAAAAAAAAGAAAGAAAAAGAAAAAGAAAAAAGCCATTGACTTAATAATCTGCCCTCCCAGCAGCATTTTGCAAACAGAAGGCAGCTCTCTTAAATGTATGTTCTTTCTCAGCAGTAATGTGATTACATTCAGAAAGTCCTTCCTAGGCTTGGCCATGTGGCAGCCATTGTGTATGACACAGCAGCAAGACGTAGCCTCTGCCACCAAGATGTTCACAGTCTCACAGGGATGCAAACATATGCACACACATGCTTTAGCCCAAAGCAGGCTTTGGTTAGGGCTGCAGCAGAAAACCAACAGTGTCATGGGCACAGGAGAGGGAGAAAGAATTGCTACTGGGCGATATGGGAAGGTCTTAGGAAGAAGGTAGAATCTAAGCAGTTTATTATGGGATGAGCCAAACTTGGGCAGAGAAATAGGGAAAGCAGGACAGGGCAAGCATAAGCTCATGCCCAACTAGTGTGCTGACGTGAAGCCTCCCAGGTGTCGGGGCTCCAACGGTTGGGAAAATATGGTGAAAGTTTCTGAATGGTTTTGAATGATGGTATGAGGAGTTTGGGTTTTAGTCATATTAGCATATGAGACTGTTGAAGGTTTTTGGGGAGAAGCCTGAAATGATTGACATCTTGCCTCAGAAAGATAAGGATGGTGACAATATAAGAGATAGTTTGGAGAAAAGAGAAGCTGGACAAAAGGGCCAGCTAGAGGAGAAATTCTGTGATAGCAGAGTTTGGAAATTCGAAGGACTTGAACTGGGCCAGTGGTTAGGAAAAGGAGGGCATGGGTATGAGAAGACTTGGTAGAAGTAGCGTCTTTGAAATGACTGGATTGGGTCTTTCTGGTGTGGGAGAGGAAGTGAAGAGGAACAGATGGTAAGTCTACCAGTGGAGGATGCACTTCATGCTCATTGTTGCGGGTGCCTGAGAGGCTATGGGAAGAGAGGCCGGCTGAGACAAACTGTTCTCTCAAGTGTCATCTATTGAGCACTTGCTTATGTGCCAGGTGTTGGGCTGGGCGGTGTGATCCCATTGTGCTCAGAGTCAGATTTTCTGCTCTCACGGAGCTGACAGTCATAGGGCAGGCAGACAGTCATGAAATAATCATGTCTGATAAGTTTAAAATTACAAGAGTGGAAAGTGCTTTGAAGGAGAGTTATATGGGGTGTGTGAATTATCTATTGCTATGTTTCAACTTACCTGAACATTTAGTAGTGTAAAATAGCAAACATTTACTACTCTTCAGTTTGGGGGTCAGGAATATGGATATGGCCTAGCTGGGTCCTGCCACAGAGCTTCAATCAAGGTGTCGGTGGGGAGCTGTGGCATCTCAGGGCTTATCTGGGGGAAGATCACTTTCAAACTCACACACACAGCTGGTGGCAGGCCCAGGGCCTTGCTGGCATCTGGCCAGAGGAATCAGTTCCTTGCCATGTGGGCCTTTCCATGAGGCTGCTGACAACGTGGCTGTGGACTTCCCTCAGAGGCGGCAAGAGAGAGAGCAAGAGAGAGAATGAGACGTCGAGCAAAATAGAAGCCACAGATTTTGGTAACCTAATCCCAGGAATGACATCTCTGCACGTCTGCCACATTCTGTGTCATAGATGCAAGTCATTAAATCCAGCCCACACTCCTGGGGAGGCTCTTCCAGAAGGGCATGAAGACTGGAACGGAGGCATTATTCGAGCCTGCCTTAGAGCAGGCCTGCCACTTTCAGGATTTCAGCTTTTATGACAGAATTTTGACCCAAATTCCAGGAGGAAAGAGCAGGAAAGACTTTTCTAAGGAAGAAATGTTGGTATTGTGATCAGAACGATGAGTAGGAGTTAAGAAGATGAAGGGAGTAATGGGGTGAGTGGTTCAGGGAGAGGGAAGGACAGAGAGAGAGCTTGGTGCCGCCAAGAAACTGTAAATAGGCCAGCACCACTTGGACCTGCTGGATCCCAAGAACCTGAAGGACACCAAAGTGGAGATTAGTTTTGTATTTAGGTGTTGATGAGCTATGGCCATTTTGGAGGAGCTGGAATAATTCTGCTTTTATCTATTGCTTGCACTGGCATTCACTATAGTGTAAAGGAGTTCACAGTTAAAACTAGTTTGAAAGCGCTTACTATAAACTGTGGGGACATCTCTGGAATTGCTGAGAAATGGGTTTGATTCAGTGTATAAAGTAAATAAAATTGCCCACTTATCTCTCAGGATAATTATTGTGTAATGAGATAATATCCACAAATCAGCCTGGGTTTCTTGGGGAATGGTATTATATAAACACAAGGCTTTATCAGTGATGCTGGAAAGATTTAAAGGATTAAAATCAGAAGTGCATTTTGATACCATGGCATTTCACTCCAAACTAAGAGACCTGTGAAGGTTGTATGACTTCTTGAAAAGTATTTCAGTTTAAGAAATGGATGCAACAGGGTTATTGGGAGGTAGTTTGCTCAGGTACAGGTGTGGAGAGGCAGGGTAGGGGCTGGGAAGTGCTCTTTTTTTAGCTCATTAGCTCTGATCAAGAATAGCTTCTACCCTTTTAATTCTAGTTAAGTGAGGGCAACTATTTAGAAATGCAACACGAAGTCTCCACCACAACTGGAAATAAGAAAATTTGAATTCTCATCCCAATTCTCCCTCCAATTTGCTGTGTCTTCTTGAGAAAGTTGTTTCTTTTCTCAGAGCCTCAGTTTACTCCTCTGTAACATGAAATGGGTTACATTCGATGCCTTTTAAGTCTCTGCCCTTTCTTGGGTCAATGATTAACCAAGATTTTATAACCTTCTTTCTAACTTTGCTCCATGAAACAAGAAAAATAAGAAGCCCTTGTCAGCAGGCAAGAAGTACAATGAGTTTTTGCTTTGGGCAAGTTTACTATTTGTACATGTATTTTATAGACCCAAGGGAAGGATGAAATGGGATGTAGGAAGATAGACCAAAGTTGGTGTTTGATCTATTTTTCCAGGTTCAACTGACATATGCTTTTTCTTTCTCCTTTTTGTTCTCCTCCTACTCTTTTCCTTAGTTCAAATATCCTTGACCCACCTATACAGTTCATATTTCTTTTTAAAAATATCATTCCTCTTTTCACACTTTATTAAAAAGATTCAGCATGGTAGGAAGTAGGTTAAATTATTCTTCATTTAGGTGTGTCTGACTGCTAGAGTTTTTTTCCAATGAAGTGTTTATTTCACCAAAAAGATTTTTTAAAAAACATAAAGCACCGCGATTTTTATTAGATAGAAGGTAAGGTGAGAAGTTATTGAACAAGGGCCTAGGTTGTTGTCTTCCTAAACAGTAACTCTCTGATTTCTTATCCCTTCCTTCCCCAAATATTCTGTCAGTAAATAATATAAAATGCCACAGTATTTTTCTTCTTCAAATGAATCATTATTTTTAGAAATATTTCTGCAATTCATAGCATTCAGCATAAGAATCCCTGGGTGCAACTGAAATCCAAGGAAAATTGTAAACAGTACTGAAATCCAAGGAAAATTGTAAACAGTACTAGATCAGCCAGCATGAAGATAAGCACGGGGGTAAGACAACAGCAAAACGTGGCCACCAGATAGTGACAAAAGTTTAATCTTAAAGTACTTATTCAAAAATGTGAAATGTATGAATCTAGAAAGAAGCTATTGGAATGTTAACGTTCATGAAAATGTTCTGCTTTGTGATTTGGTGTGGTTGGTATTTTGATTTGTCTATGAATAAGGAGGGAGGCCATAATTTTTAGTGTTCAGGGTCACAGTGTCTTAGTATGGTTGTCAATGTGAGTTGTGGATCTGGTAGTAAAGGGAGTCCCCTCTTCTGAAGAGTGGCATTGAGCTAGAGTCATCACATGATAGGCCTGTCTTCTCCTTCCACTTAGGCAAGAAGCATCAGCCTGGACCTTCTCTGTGGAGTGTTTCCAGGCATGAATTTAGAATACTCAGTTTTCTTTCTCTGTCTTTCTCCTTCTACATGAGAATCCTGTAAGTTCTGTCTCTACAACTTAAATTTTGTCCTCAAACTAGGAGAAGAGTCTGCTAAATTCTAATGGCATGGTGTTGGCTCCCAGTAACATTCTCCCATCTCTAACGGGATCCCTTCATTATTGGGGGAAGCCACACACCTAACTGAAACACTAAATAGCTCAGGCCACCTTGAATCTAAGTCTGTCCATTTGACTAAGTTCTGGCAAATTAAAGGCAACCAGAATAAATGAGACTCCTCAAAAGACTCCTTAAAAGGCAAGGAAGGACTTTCCTCTGTTCCTTTCTACTCCCCCTCCTTCTGTCTGTCATATGGATGTAATACTCCAGCCACCATTGTGAACTGTGGATCTGAGGACCGAAACTAGGGATGGCAGAGTGGGGAGTGGGAAGGAGTGCGGCTTTCTAGTGACTTTGTGGAGCTGCCTTCCACTCCTGTACTGTTCACATTTGGTCGTCTTCTACTAAGAGAAGAGATGTGCAGTTCATCATTAGATGGGATTTTTATTTTATTTGCAGCCAAACCTAGTCCTAACTAGTACATCCATTGTATAGGAGAAGGGTTCCTGCCAACTCCCAAAGATTGAGAATGGTAAGAGTTGGGAGTTTCATCTGGTGTAACGTTCACATTGTTTAGAATTCCACAGGCCATGGTTCCAACCCCAGACTTGTCACTTAATGACTTTGCTACATAATTATTTTGAGGCTCATATACTAATTTATAAAATATAATTAATATCTACTCCACGGAGTTGTGGGATTAAATGAGAACACATGTGAAGTGCCAAACTGGTGACTGCCATAGGTGTTCCAAATATATTAGCTTCCTTTTACTTTCCAATTTGCTTTGCTTTGCTTTTATTAGGAATGTGTCAGTTACTCTATGTGTATTATTTAAGGTATTACAAAATGTTAATAGGTAGCTATATCCTGAGAAGCTAGTGAGTCAGAGTGGGGCAGTCAGAACTACAGTCTGTGCTGTAAGTTCAACAGAAAAGAAGTGTTCATCATTCACTCAACTCAAGACCTCTTACTCAATGACAAACTAACGGAGAGCTGGAGCCAGTCTTCTGATGGGAGTAGGGACATGACGAGTTGGTGTAAGAGAGCCAAAGCCTTAATAATGGGAGATAGGAGATCCGTTTTTGTGATCAAGAAAGCACATGTAAAAATGCTCATAGGAACAAGAGGGTATCTTGCAATTCAGGCCAAGCTGAAGGCATGTGTAAGATGGGTTGACTCTACAAGCATACAAAACAGTGACTTTAAACCCAATAAATGGCTCCCTAAAACACCTATGGTTATATTTTGTATTATTATTGACCAGCGGAAGCTGGTTTTAGAACAAAGCATAACTTATAACTAAGAATATTAGGTAATTGATATTCCTTGATCTTTCTAGTTAAAAAGTTGTTTCAGCTATTTCATATAGTTACTGTCATTATGCATTTTCCTTGTGGGTTTTTTTTTCCTCTTAATGGTAACTTGGATATTGCTGCACCCAGATCTTGGAAGGGTTAAGTTGAGATAGTTTTAATTTGGTGATTCAACAAATGAAGTACAATGGTCTAGTTGTCTCTATAAGGAAAGAGAGATAAAATACAGTTATGTACCACACAAAGTTTTGGTCACAGACCACATATATGATGGTGGTCCCATTAAATTATAATACTATATTTTACTGTACCCTATGTTTAGATATATTTAGATACACAAATACTTACCACTGTGTTATAATTGACTTCAATATTCAGTACAGTAACATGCTGTACATGTTTATAACATAGGAGCAATATACTCTATACAATATAGCCTAGGTATGTAGTAGGCTATACCATCTAGCCTTGTATAAGGTATCCAAAAGTAGCCTTGACAAAATAGCCTAATGACGTATTTCTAAGGTGTATTTCTTTTATTAAGTGTTGCATGACTTTATTTATTGGCCTTGCCCTCAAATAGCTTGAGATCTAATTGGGAACTAGGAGAGTAAATATATAGAAAACTAATTTTCATATAAAGCATAATCTGACAAAGCCCGAAATAAAGACGTAAGCAACATATTGTGAGAGCATAGACAAGGCAATCATTTTTAGGGGTGGGAATTGCTGTTAAAGAGACAACAGACTGAAGAATTTTGGTAGAGAGTTATAAAGTGGCTCATAAACTGGAGGAAGAGTATGACAAAAAGAATGATACAAAAGTGTGAAAAGTTGTTTAAGTAATCATGACTAGTCTCCTGGGTGACTGGAAAATAGAGACAGTAGTGGAAGAGAGGAGAACATGTTCATGGACAGTGTTGAATGGTAAGACAGGAGGTTTTATCTATTTTGATTGACCAACTGACATCATTAAGATTTTAGAGCATGAAGGCTTATCTTTGTGTACTTATAGCCTATAGCACAACGTTAGTATGTGGCAGGCACATTGCTGTATGCTTATGAATGGTGAGTGAATGATTAGAACAGGGAGTGGTATGTGGGATGAATTGGAGCACTGAGAAGAGTGTGATCAGGTCTTGGAGTCAGTCCTGGTAAAAGGTGTTGGATGCCTGATCTTGGTTTGTGGAAATGAGAGGTTACATACAAGATTTTGAATATCACCCTCTTGTGGACAATATTGATTAATGGTCTCAGAATTCAATGAAGGGAAGTCACGTAGATGGAGACAAATTCTGAAAAGAGAATTGCTTTGGAGCTTATTGACTTACCATCCTCAGCAAGGATCAAGTTACATCACATGCTGTGATGAACAGGGCAGCAGGCAAAGATTTTGTCATGTACACTCTTGACTTCGCCTTTGGGGATCTGTGCCAAGAATGCCCGGGGTTTGATTTTTGGGTGCGGTGCTGTCCACTTACTCTAATGCCCAGGGAGGCATGTTGACAAGGACGGGTGGCTGGCGGGGGATTGCTGAGCTATTTCTTGGCAAATCTCTGTGGGGAGGCGTTCCCCAAATACCACAATCCTGTTATTTTTGAGTAATGGACTGAACCCAGGTGCCTGATTGGACAGGGCCACTCCCCATTTCTTCCAGATAAATATTTGGTTGCCAGGAGGTTATATTTAAATGAGAAATACCTCCTTAGGAAGTTGTTGCCTAAGAATTCCTGCAGAGGGCAGGATCCTATCCCTGCTGGGGAATGCCTGAGAATGGCGCCAAAATTTATCCTGTACTCACTATGACACACTTAGTGTGATGGCAGCCACTTTGAGGCTCTATAATAGTTTGTATCTCTCAATGACAAGTAAGCTCATCAATGCTGGAGACGTTGCATTTCTTCTGGGGAAGGACTCCTGGTCTTTAGCGTCCTAATGAAAAGAACCTGAAACAGATGGAATGCATGTCAGAGATTTGGCTTTCAAGAAAGGAAGGAATCAGTTCTCTAAAAAAGAACTGGATCTTTTCTGGAATCTGAAGAACAGAGTACAGAATCTAGGAAGCTAGATAATTTGGATCTTTCAGGCATTAGGGTGCTCTTTGTTCTCGCTACTTGTGAACATTGAATGTTGGCTTTTCAAGCCTTGTCAATTTAGAGTTTGTATTTTCTCTATGAGGAGAACCCTCTTATTGTATACATTTTCCTCCAGTAAATGGGATATTAGGACTCAACAATTAAATTTGTAACTCTTTGGGGATCATCTGTCTTTAGAAATACACGAGTTAACATCCTGAGGTTTCTTTCTTTTTTTTTTCTTTTTAAAAAAGAAAGAACAAAACAAGAGTTAAAGCACGCAGAAAAAAAGAAGGCACAAGGCAAAACATAAGCAAAAAAGACTATCACAACTTTCTTGGTAAAAGTTCAATGTTTTTGGTACTCCTGTAAAAATCCAGCCTAAACATACATTTTCCATAACAATGTGTGGTCTCAAGGTCATAAACTGTGACTCTCTGCATGATTTTCTAAATCTTCTTTTAATCACCAGCCATATATTATTTTGTTTTTGTTTCTCACTTTTTGAATCCTTTTGCGTTAGGGGTTATAATAATATTTGCTGATGTAGATCGCTTCATAGATGGGAGACCTTACTCAGGTGCGCCAGTTTAAATACAAGTGACAAGAGGCATGTTCAAGAAATTGTGTTGAGTCCTGGAGCTGTGCAGGGTGTATTTCCTGACAACTCATCTGGAGGAATGGCATGTGTGCTGGGGATACTTGGCAGAGGATTTGTTTCTTTTGATTTATTGCAGAAAAAAAAAAACCTGTTAATTAGGATGTGTTTAGATCCTTCCAAGGTGCTATAAATATAATTCAAGAAATAAAAGTAGGTGAGAAGAAACATAAGCTTTTGGAGCTACAAGGGATTTTTGAGTGTTTGCTTTAATCTCCCTCATTTTACAGTGGTCTTAGGGGACTGTGGTCAAGAACTCCAATGGCAAAGCTGAGAGTAAGACTTAAAGATGGGTAAGCAACTAAGGAGTTTGTTCATTGACCTAAATCTACAAGTTCTAGCATTTTTGGGTTTTGTTCTTTTTATGTCACCAGGAAAAAGGGAACCTGCTCTGTGGAAACATGGAGGAAATGGAGCATCGGTTGAGTAGATATAGAGTTTTGACTTTTCATAAACAGGCTCCCTAATGTTGGCTATCTTTTCTGTGGATCTTCTTTTTGTCTGTAGGGTAACGAGAGCACAGACTAGCTATGTTGTTCAAGGTCTGATCTCCTTCAGAAATAAAATTTGATAATTTAAAATTGCTTCCTGGCTACTTTTAAGAAAAATAATAATAACATGCTGAAGAGAAAAAAAAAGTCCAGGTGGTTTTACAGAAATTATACCATATTGGAGGGAACATGCCTGGATATCCGTGTCAGGAGTTTTGAATTAGATCTCATCCTGGCATTGAACTCCTTGTGCCTTTGTAAATTGTTGTAGATGAGGAAGAGGCTTTCATAAACGATTTCCTTTCATTGCTTCTTAGACTTTTCACATAAATTCTACTTGTCTGAAATCCATGCAGTTCCCCTGGGCAGTTGCTGGGTGGCAGCAGAAGTGCTCCAGTGGTAGCCTGTGGAACATCAGAATGGCAGCGCTGGAGGCTGCAGTGTTCCCAGGCTCGGTCAGTGCTGAATGTGGAGCCCGGGTCCCCACGCAAGCGAGGCATGCAGCTGGAATGGCTCATAGGGCTAGGGTTGGCAGGCAGGGAGATCCTTCCTTTCCCACTGTTTGTCACTGGCCATGTGAAAAAAGTGGTTAATGATACAGTAGCCACTACAATGTATTAAATAGTCACTGTGGATGAGACACTGTATTAGGCTCTTTAGATATGTCATTGTGACTTCAAATATCACCACTATCGGGTGCCATTATGTCCATTTACAGCTGAGGAAACTGAAGCAGAGAAAGATTAACAAACATCCTGAAGGCCACAAAGCTAGCTGGTGCTTTACCTGAGATGAAACGCAGGTACTGTGAGGCTACTCAAAATAATGATGATAATAATAATAATGACAATAATAATAATAATAAAGCCAGCAGCAAAAATCTAAATCTCATTTCTATTTTAATGCTCATAATACGTTAGCATCCTGGAATCTGCAAGACCTTTGCTTGCTCATTATTTGATTGGATACACACACAAACACACACACACTTTCATAGTGAAGGCAGGAGAGTGGTTGACTTTTAATTTTAAAAAGGAAGAAACTAAGGCCCACTAGAATGTGAAGTCACTTTACTAAAGTCTTTGGGAAATGATGGTAGAGCTGGGAAATGATGGTAGAGCTGGGAAATGATGGTAGAGCTGGGAAATGATGATAGAGCTGGGAAATGATGATAGAGCTGGGAAGTGATGGTAGAGCTGGGAAGTGATGGTAGAGCTGGGAAGTGATGGTAGAGCTGGGAAATGATGGTAGAGCTGGGAAATGATGGTAGAGCTGGGTTTCTTGATCCCTAGGTGAGGTAGGGCATTTTCTACTATACCACAGTGCCTTGAAGGGATAGGTTGCTTTAGATGAATACATGGGCGATCTTCTAAAATCAGTTGGCTCAAAGGTAGAGAAACAGCCCCCCTTAGTGCAGAGTTGAGATGGTCTCTATTCACATGATGGCCTTTGTCTATCAGCACGAGTTGAGTCCTGCCTGTGTTTATGATGATGCCTGTCTCATGGGCAGCTGTTCGCAGAGTCTTGCATATAGATGTCTAACGTAAGCTTGCCCACATGCACATAAAGAAACTGTGAATATGTTGCTTCTTTGCTGAAGGCCCTCAGTGGGTGCCAACATTCAGACAAATCTTGATAAATGTGCCGTAGCAGAAAATAGAAAAGAAAGTAATCTAGATATTTTGAGTATTGTGCATGCGTAAGTTTTACATTGTTTATTTTTGGATAGAATTTACACAAGAACTTCTTCTCAAGTCTTGAATATTTGCATCAGAGGAACTTCTAGAACGAGAAAAGACCTTAGAGAGTTTCTAAGACCCAAAGAGGGAAAGTGACTTAGGTAAAGTTAAACACATTTACAGAGGCAGGAACGACTGAGGTATCCTGATCTTTTGGGAAAAAGCATGTGCTTGGGAACCAAACAAATGTGGATTTGAATTCTGATTCTCATTTACTTGGGGTATGATGACATGTTAACTTCTCCATAGCTCTAAGTCCGATCTCATCTGTAAAAATAGAGATAAAAAGCAACAACTTGGCATGGTATCTGGTCAGTCTAAAATAGTGGGTATATCGAAAAGCCTAATGTGGTGCTTGTGCACTTTACCTTTCCTATACGCACTGATGCCCCAATCCATTTGGTTTGGATTCTAATGAAATCATGTGTTTTACAGTTTACAGCACAGGTGTCCCACATGATATAGGAGTACAACTCAGTTCTTGATGGGAAAAACACAGTGCAATCAATCCCTTTATAATTTATTCACGTCATAGTTTAACCATGTTATAGCATGCTTTTCCCATATGTAATGCAAGCATCTATTATTATATTTGGGATTTGCTTTGACTTGTATTCCTGAACCTGTATAATTAAGTGTTATATTACAGTGGGCTTCACAGCATTGGGTAATGAAAAGAATTCTGGCCTTGTAATCAGCAGAATTTTGTGCCAACTCTGCCGGGACTGGCTGTGTGATTCTAGTTGAGTTTCCTTTTGAGGCCTCAGTATGATAGTTCAGGTGAGCTATAAGGTTCTGGTCAGCTTTCAGATTTAATTTGCCTGTATTTTTTTTCCTACTAGTATATGTTGGGACTCTTGTTTATTGTGTCTGTAAAGTGTTTCTCAGGAAATCTGGGCAAGTCTCATTCTTCAAATCAGCTCAGAAGTAGAAGATTAAGCTGACTTCCCAACCACAGACCTCTTCTGCCAAGTCTGTCTGTCTGTCTTTCTTTCTCTTTCTTTCTTTCTTTCTTTCTTTCTTTCTTTCTTTCTTTCTTTCTTTCTTTCTCTCTCTCTCTTTCTCTCTCTCTTTCTTTCTTTGTTTCCTCTTTTTTCTTTTTTTTTCCCTCCCTCCCTCCCTCCCTTCCTTCCTTCCTTCCTTCCTTCCTTCCTTCCTTCCTTCCTTCCTTCCTTCCTTCCTTCCTTCCTCCCTCCCTCCCTCCCTCCCTCCCTCCCTCCCTCCCTCCCTTTCTCCCTCCCTGCCTGCCTGCCTGCCTGTGTGCCTGCCTGCCTTCCCTCATTCCCTCCTTGTCTACAAAGGCTCGATACTAAATAGGATCAGTAGGTCCACTAGTCAGCTCAAACAAGGATGAAGGATAGACATTTATAAAATACTCCAAGCTACAGAAAGGTGGTGCTAGAGACTCTTTTCTTCGATTTCTGATGGGGTCTAGGGTCTGTAACGGAATAGCCATAGATTACAAAAAAGGAGACCACCCAAAGCAGGCATTTTCTCTCCGGTGATCCTGACAAGTGGTTATCCAGCCTCTGAAGGCTTCTGGTAAAAGCTAATACACTGCTTCCTGCTCGGCCTCTCTGACTCTGGTAGAATCTAGTTAGAATGATCGTCTCTGTGTTGAGGGAAAATCAGCTCCTCTAATCAGCTCCTCCTGAAGCTGTCACTTGTTGGTCCTAGTATCTTATTCTGTAGCTATACAGAATCAAGAGTCAACTTATTAATTCAACTACTATTTACTTCCGATTAAATGTCAAACACTCCAGAGCTAACATTTTTCTTTTTAAGGGGCTTACTGTATGACTGGAGAGGTAGAAAAATGAAATCTCAGTTCCAGTATGTTGTGGCAAGTGCTGCTGGAGTTAAGCATGGTAAACTGTGGAGACGCAGAGAAATGCACCTCACTCAGATGAGGAGGCAGGGAAGATACTGCAAAGAGTTTGAAAATCAAAAGTTTTTATGTCCTTCATTCCCATCCTCACTAGGCTAACTGTGCTTAGAGGATGTGACAGGCAGTGTGACAGGAAGTTGTAGACTCAGAAAACTTGAGTTCTAATCCAGTTTTGCTGATATTGTCCCTATGTAACATTGGACAAGTTCAATTTATTACCCATAGTAGAAAATGCAAATAGCATCCTTTCATGTTATTTAGTCTTTGGAATTTCCAAAAAAGCGTGAATGCACTCATTTGATAGGTCTGGCCCAGTATTTCCTCCTTTATTTCTACTCATCCCTGGTTGACCTGGAGTTGAAAATCAGTACTCTCCCTGTGTCTGGGCTTTATCATGTCTCACTCTGCCCCCTCTTCCAAGCCATGGGCCCATATTGGTCTGTTCCTTAGCTTGTGCCTGAAATGTTCTCAACAACCATTAAATGAAAAGCACACTTACAGAAACCCACAGAAATTTTGAACATACACAGGCACATTGGAAGTTGCCCCCAGGTATGTTTCCATTGACCAGCACAACAAAGATGACTAAGGCACTGTCTGCCCACTCCTATGTGGAAATAATGTTGTATTTGTCTGGAAGCCAGTGAAAAAAATGTATGTTGAAATGGCCTCATGACAGGCTATTTTGTACCCCAAATGCCTTAATACCTCAAATTCTTTATTTTCTAACTTCTCAGACCCCAGATTTTTTTTTTTTCACTGATCCATGGAGTGATTTTTAGAAAAAGGCTAATGACCCTGATCTCAGAGTCTGATGAGCCTGTGAGAAATGGGATAGGCATTACTCCCACCTACTTCAGCCAAGCTCTGATAATTTTCTTAGAGCCAAAATGAAACACAAATTTTGGCTGATTGGGTATCTCACTATCATGGGAGGGAAATCTCTTAATGATGGGATATGCAATCTAGTCTCTAAGTCCAGTTACATAAATTTTTTTTTGTTGTATTGGGAAAAATGTAATTGCCATTTGTTCAGCCTGTTTGGATAAAATTTTACAGGCAAAGCCACTCTTTCTTGGGAGTTTTTGTATTGTACAGAACTTAAATAAGAACTTACACTAAAAGGGATGGTGACTTCCCTGATTTTTGGGATTTGAATGACTTGTGTGTACAGTAGGGTGAGTAGTAATTGAGGATAGGGCCCAAGTAGTAGCACTTAGACTTCTCTATGACTCTGATATCAGAGCATAGAGTTTCTAATATACTTTCAGTAAACTTTGACCACTGATTCAATTTTTTGCAAAAGAATCTCCAGGATTTGCTACCTTCTGTCTTTTCCCTAGACTAAAAAAGGTGAGGCTTGTCCCTCAACTTGGCAATAGGTATTTCTTACCAATTTAAAAACATTTGAGGAGAGTCGATTAATTTTGTTAACATTTAAAAGCATATGAACAGTTAATGCCTACCTTAAATTTAATTTCGACCTGTGCTTTTTTTTCTTATAAAAATAAATAAATAAACAAGAATCACTAAGTTTCCCCAAGGGCATTTATTGAGAATTTAATGAATGCGTGTGTGTGTGTGTGTGTGTATATATGAAGTCATTATTGACTAACAATTGTAATCCACAAAACCATTCCTTCATCAAATATTTATTGAGGTTAAGGCACTGCATGTATTTATGTCTTCTGATTGCTCTAAGTAGAAGGGAACAGAATTACCTGTAGTGAAGTCTGAGGCCTTTGTCTTTTTAGCTGAACTTCAAATTAATCTTCTACTTGACAACTTGACTCAAACAACAAATGGCATACATAAAGTGTTATTTCAGTACAGATCCAAACAATCTTAATAGAATAAGCATGCATTGAGCATGAATATGTGCACATCCCTGTTTTCGATGTTTTAGATATAGAGCCATGCAACGCAGTTCCTGCTGTAAATACTACATGCTCTAGTAGCAAGGATAAGTCAGGTATATAGACAGCTATATTATAAAGTGCAATAAGGATATGCCAGTGGAGAAGAGTTGACAATAAAGATAATTCGTACAGTTGTGACTGCATCTGGGCAACACAAAGGAAATAGTACGAGACAAGACCTTTGGAAGATAGTACCAGGTGGGGAATTGGGATGTGAAGAAAGGGTTAGAGGGAAAGGCTATTCCAGGGAAAAGGTGTAGCAAGAATAAAGCCACATGGTCGGGAAAGAAATTCAGAGGACAGTCAGCAAATGTGGTTTTGCTTGAGTATAGTGAATGTATAGTGGATGTGATAAAGCTAGAAATGGGAGCAAATAAGAGAGGCTTTGAATGCCAGTGTAAAATGTTTGTATTTTCTTGGTGGCAATAAAGCTACTGCTGTATTTTAAATAGAGAAGGGCATCCATTTTAAACGAGGAAGTGCATCCAATTGTTATTACGTACACACACACACACACACACACACATTTTGCCATGCCCTCTATATGTCCATCACTATGTAAACTGTTGAGGATTCAAAGAAAATAGACAGTCTCATACCTCAAAGTCTTCAGTGGGGAAGAGAGGCAAATACAATAATTTTCATAAGTATTGTAGGAATATCTTGTTCAGACACCCAGGGGAATCATAGAAAGCTTCTTAAAGGAAGTGAACCTTAAGTATTGGTTGGTTAAGAGCTTTCTAGATGGAAAGAAAATGAGAAGTGCTACTCCAATAAGACTCTTGAAACAGTATATGTGATGATAACACAAGGAACACTGAGAGCGGAAGGCAAGGTAAGGAGGGTGTGAAGGGAGGCCAGTGAGGAGGTGCCATGATAGAACTGGTGAGAGAGAATGAAAGGCTGAGCGATGGAAATGGCTGTGAGGATGAAGAGGTGGTGGCCCCCATGGATGTGGCACAACAGCAGATCTTGATTTGGTGCTGGAAGTAGGGGGTTATGGTTGGAATTGCAGAAGTGGAAGAGCATTTTAAAAAAGTTAAAATGAATAAAACTGGAATTCTGAAGGGGGAGGAAGGATGCCATTAGTAGGAATGTGGCAGTCAGGAGAAGCTGGTTTCAAAGGAATTGTGTGAAATGTAGTGTGGAGTGACTACTAGAAAGCAGAATCGGCAAATTCCCATAAAATTGAGTTGTGAGCAGAAACTCTCGGGCTCTGATGTCATGGTTTTCCTCCTTTTTTCTCCTGGAAAATTCCAAGTCATAAGACAAGTGCCCAAATATTGCCTCAAGCATACTTTAAAGTACTGATGTCCAAGGGATTTCATTTTAGGAAAAGTGTAATAGATCATGTGTATTAATCATAAAGTGTAAAAACAAGACATTGTTAACAATTCCTAGTCTCTTCCTTGGTTTGGCTAATGGCTGTTCTAAATAATACCTTGGGATTATTTATGATGACAGGTTTGGCATTCCGCTTGGAACATATACATGCCCCCTTAAGCAAGCTGCTTCCTTGGGAAGAGACCAAGAGAGGCAGGGTTTTTCAAAACACCTAATTTTCATTTCTTCCTCCTTTCTTTTTTTTTTAGTTAGTGGGTAAAATGAGTGATTACTGGACAACGTATATATTTTTTAATGACTCCACATGCTTTCGGGATGAATCATAGTAGCCTCCTCTCTTTGCCTCCTTGTTACTTCATTTCTAACTCCATTTCTGTCTCCACTGTAATTGCAGCACTGGGTGAGACGCTGCTCGAGGAGGAATTAGCTGAACTGTGGTGGTTTGGCAACAGAAAGAGAGAGAGGAAGTCACATGGAACAGGAGGTCTGTGTGAAATGTGCAGCCATGTGGCTTTCTGCCCAACCAAGGCAGCTTTCCCTACAATTCCCAGCCCTCCAAGGGCTTTTAAAGCATTGAGTGTGCGACGGGGGTAAGTCAGTATGCTGCACTCACTCCAAACATAATTATCAAGCTATGAAGGAGACACCTTAAACACACACATACACACACAACACCTCATACCATAAGATCCCAGGGGAATTTCAAAACCACATACGTATTTCAAAAAAAAGTATATTCAAAATAAAGAGAGGAATTGATTTGGGTGGTCTGACAGTTTGGTGGGAAAAAAATGCAGTCAATAGGATTAAGTTAAGAATCAGAATAAATACATCTCTATGCTATTAGAAAAAAGCTTCATATTTTTAAATGTGTTTTTTCACTTTTGATTCAAGTCTCACCAAATCAAAATGTGTCACTCATCAGATGTTTGCAGTGAACACATGTTTGGACAGTATACAGAATAGAGAAGACTAAATCAAAGTTTAACGTCTGGAAGTGCTGAAAGCCAATTAATTAATGAGAAAGATAATTGTTGGAATTATGTATAGGCAACTTCAATCCAAAAAAGAAAACTAATATATTAAGGAGCATGAGAAGCATCAATCCATGAATTCAAATATATTTTACAGCTTTACGAGTCCAATCCCGAGTTTTTAGAATCACTATTGTGTTAGCTGGTGAGATGGAAACTGGTGTCTGCTTCAACATACTCAAAAATGGGGAACTCATTACCTCCTCAGCCAGCCTATTCCGTTTTTAAATAAGATTATAGCTGTTACAAACTTCTGTTTTTACAAATCCGATTCATCAGTGCTTCTTTTGCCTCTGAAGCCACATTGAAGCCTATTTCTTTGTATCCATAAGCACATTTCAGATTTGTGAGCATTACATCATTTCCTTTCTCAGGCTTTGTGTCTGCAGGCTGATCAACCCTCTTTCCAGAGGACATCCACTCCTATTCAGGATGTTAAAGCCTCTGCCACCATGCTCCTTTCACATACCATTGGTTGCTTGATTAGGCTTGGTGGCTTTTCTTTCCACAATATTCTGCCTTTGTAGAGTTAAAATGATGCTTTGACCCCAAGTCTCAGGAGCAGTGAAGGGCCTGGGTAACCTATTGCCTGGGTCATCGGGTGAATCTTCTCAAAGTGAGCCTTTGGTCAGTGGTTGCTCAAGTCCCCTGGGTGGGAGAGAGAGCAGCAGGGGTCTGCAGGTCAGGAGTCTGGATTCTCACAGGCCTGTCTTCTAGCCAAGTTCCAAGTGCTGGAAGCTGGTGCTGGAAAGCAGATTGTGTAACCAGACCCATAATGTCACTTGTCAGTAATGGGCTAAATGATGCTATAAACAATGCCAATTTCTATCCATCTCTATAGTCCATGTGCTTATTAAATAAGGCTAAATGTGGCATCATGGAGGTAAAAAGGTACCTAGGACTTAGGAAACCTAAATTCTTGTTCTGGCAAGTGTCAAGATCTAACATAGCCTCAGTTTCTCCCATCTGAAAACATCTCCTATGCTTCTGTGTGTCAAGTATTGTGCCAGAGCTCTATAAACTTTGTCTCTCACATTCAAAGCACTGTAATCTAGGTGTCACCATCACCACTTGATAGCCATGTCCTGGAATTTGAAACCAGGTCTGCCTGTCTATGATATCTGTGCTCTTCTTTTCTCTTCCATCACCCCCTTACTGAAATGAGGCAGAGAGAGTAGAACTCACATATACCCATATATCATATGCCATTTCCAGTCCCAAGTACTTATGCTCATATTCCTAAGAAGTGCATATATTGCATATAAGAGCGAAACTCCATAAATGAAACTCGTTAAAATGTATTTGACATCAGAGATGTTCTAGTGGTGGAGGAAGGCAAACTTTTTCTCTAAAGGACTAGATGGTAAATATAGTAGATTTTATGAACGATACAGTATCTACTTCAACTACTAACTGATGTTGTAGAGTGAAAGCAACCTACAGGCAATATATAAATGAATGAATGCACCTGTGTTCCAATAAAGTTTTATTTACAATAACAGGCAATGGGCTTGATTTGGTCAGCTGACCCTAGTTTGCCAAATTTTCCCCAGGAAGTGGAGAGTTAGAATAGTGGAGAACAAATCTTGGTGGCTTATAGTAAGGCCCTGTTCTATCCTGTTCAACTTTCTATGCATGATTCAGTTGAAGGCAGAGATCACTACTGGTAAATCTGCAAATTCCAGGAAATCAAGAATGTTCTCTAACATATGTTATAACATAATTAGGGTGCAGAAAGAGGCAGGTATGGCCTAGTGTGTAGGATTATTGTCTTTGGAGTTAGGTGGACCTTCATTCAGATTGTAGCTCTATAATGATCTATTTGGAGAAACTAATTTGTGTAAATTATTCAATCTCTCTAAACCTTATTTTTTCTCATCTGTAAATGGACATAATTTTACCTGTCTCAAGGACTGTTGTGAGGATTAAATTAGATGATGTATATATTTAGTACAATGCCTGAACATAGTAAGGCCTCAATGAAAGGTAGTATAAAAAAACCTCACTGAATTAAGAACAGAAACAAAGGAAATCACCCAGTTAGAAGGAGAAATGGCATAAACTAATTTATCAGGAAGAGGCAGAATACCCTGAGTACTAATTCAGGTTGTTTCTAGACACTCATTGTCAACCTATAGATTGTGACTTTCGATGAAACAGGAAAGTAATTCCTTCTCTAATAAGATGTTTATGAAAAGTTATAGGGGTGTATGAATGAACGGGAAAACTGAATGTAGTCCTTCAGATAGGCAGAAGAATTAAAGGAAAAGTTAGAATATTTGGTAAATCATAGGTCTTTATCTAGAAAACCTCTGAACTGGATTTGTAGCCACTTCCCATTGTGGTATGGTTGGATAGAATTCCTGTTGTGGAAAATGAGAGGGATTCGTGTTATTAAACTATCTCTTTTGTAGCTCAGGGACTTTTCTGTTAATATATATCTCATATCAGCACCTGTTGTTTAGTCCTGTTGTAAACAACAGGACTAGCACCGTAGTGGTTTGTGAAGAGTGAAAGCAACCATAGGCAACATATAAATGAACGAATGCACCTGTGGATATATATAAATGAATGGAATAACATATATAAATGAATGGAGGACATTTTAGATGATGAACTGGGACTTACTGAACATCGAGTTCTTTCCATATAGTATAAAATGTTTTTTAAGTATGAGTGTCATGAATGAGAGGAGTCTCAGTTCATATAACATGTGTATTAATAATAGGAACTGAAAAACTTATAGCTTTTTTATACCTCTCTTTCCTACTTTATCTTGTATCTTTCTACTCCCCTTAGCTGCAGCATTAAGAAGACCCATATCTAAAACCTCTCTACATGCACCTAAACAGGACCAAAGGAAACCTATGCACATGGAGACCAGCGAGAAGCTTGGGTCTTCCGCTAAAGGGAAGTTGATTGCCATAATAGAAAGAACACAGGACTCGAAGACAGATAGCCTGGGTTAAAGCTGTAACCCTACCACTGCTATTTCTATTACCTGAGGCAAATTAATTCACCTCTCTGAGTCTTGGATTTGCTTTGTAATATGTGAAGGATACTATCTGCATCATAGGGTTGTATTCAAGATTAAGGGATATAATACGTGTAGCAGACAGTTTTGATTGCCTACCCAACAATCATTTATGCCCCCATCCTAAGCAGAACCAGTTTTAGCTACATATCTATTCTCCTTTGGGAGACCCATGTGATTAAGGGAAGGTGGTCTGCAGTCCCAGGGGAAGAACGATGGCAAGCTCTCCTATGTGTCAGTTAGTGTCTTAGCCATGACTGTATGACCCAATTCAGGTCCAATAACTGACATGTTATAGGACTTGCCACGAACCAAACACTGTTAAAATGTCTTTACATACATTAACTAATTCAATGCACTATAAGGTAGCTACTATTATTCATTTCACAAACGAGGGAACTAATGAATAGAGAGGTTAAGGAACTGCTTCAAGGAAACACAGCTAATAAATGGTAAAGCAAGGTCCACACTTAGGAGTCTGATCCCAGACTATGGGCTCCTAACCATTTAAGCAATATCATTTCCTATACATGTGAAAATCTCCTAGTAAACTTAAGGAAAACATGTCCTTTATTGATTAAAAACATGGGAAGAAGTCCTACATTGTTGGGTCTGTATGTGAAACCTGGTATACCTTTAGCCATGTTACTACCCTGAGAAGAACTAAAGTGAAAAGTAGAGGACAGCACAACAGAAAGATGAAAATATTTTTTGTTTAAAAATGTCATTTATATCCTGAGCCAATCACCCATTGAACTGTGTTATTGTGGATGCATATGTGTGTGTGTGTGTGCATGTGAGTGTGTATAGGAGATATGGAGACATTTTATCCTAATTATATGACATATAATTTTATAAATATAAAATCATAATGTAAGAAGTGTTTTCTCATCTTTCTTAATTTATAAATACAAGTTAAAGCTATGGTAAGCTTGTTTTCACAAAGATTGAGCACTAGTTGAGTAAGTAAATTTGTCCTCAATGACTTTACCTTTCTGGTTTGACACGTTTTCCATCTCAAGGCACTTACTGACTGCATAATTTCTTCTTTTACTCCAAGGTCTAAACCAGCTCCCAGAAAAGACCTTGAAAGACACCCACAAGAGGATTTTATTTTTATTTTTTATTTTTTTGGAGACAGTCTTGTTCTGTCGCCCAGGCTAGAGTGCAGTGGCATGATCTCAGCTCACTGCAACCTCTGCCTCCCAGGCTCAAGCAATTATCCTGCCTCAGCCTCCTGAGTAGCTAGAACTACAGGTGCCCACCACCACGCCTAGCTAATTTTTTGTATTTTAGTAAAGGCAAGGTTTTACCATGTTGCCCAGGGTGGTCTCGAACTCATGAGCTCAGGCAATCTGCCCACCGTGGCTGAGGTTTTTAAATAGTTGCAAATAGATCGAAAAAGTTTCTTAACCCAGGGCAATGTCAGAAGGCATAATAGTCCTTTCCAAAAAAAAAAAAAAAAAAAAAAAAAAAAATGCAGCAGCATAAATAGTGGAATCTTAGGCATCACTGAATAACGTGGTGTTATTTTGGGCAGTGGGTCAGCCAGGTGCTCCTTAAGTCATATCTTGTAGGTGTTTGTTCTTTCAGCAAGCCAGGCCAGCTCTGGTTGCTGCTTCTACATACTCTTCTAACATCTGTATTTGCCTGAACATGCAGTTCAAAAGACAGAGAGAGTGGGGGAGAGGGTATTAAACGTGTATTTTGTGCCTCATTTTTTGTCCCATTTCCTCTTCCATCTCTCTCCTTTTTGTTAATTCTCTCTTCCTCTCTCCCCCTTTTCTCTTCTCTCTCTGTCTTCTTCTCTCCCTTTCCTCTATTCCTCTCTGCCTTTCTTTCATAACTGCTTTAATAAAATGATATTTTCTGTGTTTTCTACACAATTGCCTAGGGCATTTCAAGAAATACCTTTCCCATCTCTCTGTTTTGATTACTCTGAACAAGTATACACAGCTGGCCCCTTTTCTTTTTGCGTAAAACCACAATCCACTAAGCAAATCACTGCTTTTCACTTTGCTGGCTGGAGGGAGAAAGGATCAGATAGGTGAGATGAGGATGTGGAAGGGGGGATGGGAAGATAATGACAGATTTGATGATAATTAATATTTTCTGTGTCTGAATAGTGAAAGTCTCATCCAAGTCCCCAGCCAAGCTCAAGTTAAACTCTTAGTGTGTGGGTTTAAGTGCTCTGCAACCTTGCATGCTGGGGCTGGTTTAGACGAAGTGATGCTGTACATATGGAATTTTGTGGTTCTTTTTTTATTATCATTACTGAGTAAACCATTCATATCTAAAAAGGAAACTTAAAATCAACGCACTCTCAAGGTGAAATAATGTATTGGGTCTAAGTTATGTAGCCCATAATTTAAATTATCAGAGAGTTTATGTATTAAGTATTAAAGGCTTTGGAGTTCCTTGACCACTCATTTTCATGTTTACATAAAACCTCAATTATTTGTGTTTCCTATTTGTGCCAGTTTTTTAAAGCAGTGGGACATCTCAGATCTGATAGACTGGTAATGGTTTTCAGGTCCATTAAAATGATGTTCAGCTTCTACCAGAGTTGAGGACTGGAAATGCCTCCTATGTGACTCTCATGTTTTATTGCAGTCTTTCTTTCAAAGAGGCAATGTGTCATTTCTTTTATATCAGTAATAGAAATTAAGAAACAAATAAGATTTTCTCTAATATGATTTGTTGGAAATTTTTGATTCTGTGATATCAGAGTGCTTTAATTTTAATAAATGTGTTTTCATAGAGAGTAACTGAATACATTTAGGATTTATTTACTATGAAATTAACATTTATAGAGGTTCCCTTAAAAATAATATTGGGTGGCTCATGAAAGCCCAGAGAGAAGGTTTTCTGTTGGGGAACGATCAACAGTGACTGGTCAGTTATTGATTTCATAAACATTTGTTAAAGCTACATGAGGCAAGGCATTATCACCATATCATTTTATTTAATCTTTACGATCATCCTGAAGGTAAAAAATTATTTTCTTCCTTTAAAATCAGAAAAACATGAGGCATGAGGAGATTAAGTTAGTTACTTGTCTAGATCACAGAGCTAGTAACTAGCAGAGCTAGAGTCCAAACCTGAATATTGTGTTAAATAAATCCAAGATCTGGATACAGGCATTAACACTTTAAATTTACTTTGCCATTTTTATGTTCTTGAACAGATAAGATGACTGGAGTCTTTTCCCTTGGCCTATGACCAGATTGTATGAAAATCAGGGACAGGGCAATGATATTTAACAAAAACGAACGCACCGATATTACAAGGACAGGTATCCTCTGTAGTCTCACCCACGTTTCCCAGGTTTGGATAAATGTTTCTCCATTAACGTTGGGAAGGACGTTTTCTGCTTGTATCCCTCCCCACATTTTTCTTTTCCCTTTTGAATTCCTCACTTTTTCTTAAAAATGAACTTCATTATTCTTCTGCAATACTAGTTAACACACTGTTGGAAACTAAGGGTGTTATTAGAAGTTTGGGAAAGTGCTTCATGACATTTCACTTGTGAGTCTTTCCCGCCAGGCCTAGGCGAGAGAAGGCGGGGGCGTAGGCTGCTATGGAGCTCCCCTCAATGACAACACTGCACCTGTCCTGTGTGTTTTAGAGATGGAAGGGCTCTTTGAGGAGAGTTTTCTGACTTGTTCCATAGAATCACACACATCAAACAAGGTGTTCAGTGCTCCAAGTAAACGAAGGCATACCAGACTGCATAAAGCTAGGTAGATTCGTTACTGATACCTTTCCAGATTATTAGACTAATGTCCATTGTGAATGTCTGAAAGAGCAAAGTGTTTCCTAACATTTTTGATCACAGAGCACTTTCTTCATAGAGCCTTTTTCACATCAATATTACCAACATTATACATAATTTCTTTCTTTCTCAGAGTAATACTTTAAGGTGGGTGCTAACTCTGCTTTATCTGAGAGTCAAAAAGGCTGATTCACTTGCTCAAGGTCCTACAACTCGAATTGTCCAGTTATATTCAAACTCAAGTCATTCTGACTCCAAAGCCTGTGATCTCCCCCTTGGACAATTCTGCCTTGTACTCTCTCCATAGAGACTTTTCTCACTTTCCACACATGCTAATTTATTTTTTTTCTGAGTACAATATTTCACTTATATCGGTTTGTAGTAGACACTTTTGAGGGATGTTGTCCCCCACATGTTAGTCTTGCCTGAGTGGGGTCCCTGCTCTCAAAGATGGAGCTTCAAAAGTCTTGCTCTGACCCTTCTCTTGACTTAATTTGTACAATTTACCTTCAGGCTCACCCTGCTACAAACATGCTGGCTTCCTTGGTGCTTCTTTTAAAATGCCAAAAAAAAAAAAAATGCTTCTGGTTTCAGCCTTTACATTTGCTGTCCTCTCTGCTTAGAATACTATTTCCCAGATACCACATGATCACTCCCTCATTTTTTTTAGATCTCAGATCAAATGTCACCTTACCAGAACACTGACCACCCTATGAGAGACAGTAACTTTCCCATTGCATTGGTCTTGTTGCTTTACTCTGTTTTCTTTTTCTTTATGTCATATCCTTCTGCCACATACTGTATATTTGTTCACTTCCTTCCTGTCTCCATGCCAGAAGGTGAGCTGTATGAGAACTGAGGTTCGGGTTTGTTCACTGTTGCATCCTCTGTGTCTAGAACAATGCCAATCAAGAGTAGGAGTTCAATAAATAGTTGTTGAAGGCAATTAAGTGAATGCATGTTTATTTCATATTACCTCCCACTTCCAGGACATAGGGGCAGATATCTCTCTCAAGCAGGATCCATCAGATTCTCCTAAGTATTTGGAATTGGGACTGAAAGATACTAGTCAGTATTTGAGAATCAGGACTGGGAGAAGGATGGAAAACACAGAACCTCAGATTTGTAGGCCAGTCACATGCATGTGGAAACAGAGGAATGTCTCTGATCTCTTGTCAAAGAGAGAATAAGGTACAGTTAGTTGCACACAGAGAAGTTCAGACATAGGAAACCACATGACCTGAGACAGAGAGAGATGAAATGGCAGCAGGCTTCCTGGGTAGCTTGCTACCTTCTTTTCTTTACCTGTTATGAGGCCAGGCTACATTTCTCTGTCAGGTGTTGGGAGACACTCCTGTATCCTTCTAATGAACTCCTCTTTTTCACTTGCGTCAGCTTGGGTGATTTAATTGAAACGATGATATAGAGCTGTTGAGATTAACAGTGGCTTAAACACTTGTGGATGATGAATTTCAGGACTGATGGCTCACGGAGGGTAGCAGGGCCTCACCCTCCTTTTGTCTTTCCATTTGGCTGTCTTTTGCCTGAAGACCCTGACGTTCATCATGCTTGTCACTGCATGGTTGCAAGATAGCACTGCACCGTGTAGGCTCACTTCTGCATTTCAGACAGGAAGAAAGGAAAAGGAGAGGAGGCAAAGAGCTTTCTCCCAGTGAGGCTTTGCCTTTTTCAATTGGAGAAAAGGTCTTCCTTGGGGAATTCTACCCATGTCATTGTTCAGACAATGTTGCATGGTCATCTCTAGGCAGAGGAATCAAGTATTTTGGCTTTAGAGATTTCTATATGTGGATGGCTAAAGAAAAAAAGTTGCACACACAGTAACTGTTTCTTTAAAGACGCTGAGTTAATATTGCCGAGAAGAATCACTGGATTTTTCTAATGATGCCTAAATACCAGCATTTTCAATAAAAAGGCCACTCTTTCAACAAAACTCAAAGGTGTGTATTTTTTGCCTATTTTCCCCCAATTTTAAGGTGTGATTTCTAGTGAAAGAACGTTTTAGGTGGGAATTTGGGAAAACATTGAGAATTGAGTTCGTAATGATGAAATGACTTTATCACCCAACTTTAAAATTGTGAAATAAAAAAAAAAATTTAAATTAATAATTTTTAAATTTAAAACATTTAAATTTTTAACAGAAAGTTTATGTCTGAGACAGTGAGGGAGAAAAGAGAGAGAGGAAAAAGAGAGGAGAGAAAATATATGTGTATATATGGTTGTGTATGTATGGTTGTGTGTGCGTACACAACCAAAATTTAGCTAAATAATAAAACTAGTTTTCAAAATGTTTAGATTCAGATCAATAATGTAGTTGCTTCACTTTTTTAAAATGCGTAACATTGTATGTAAAAATGTTGCTATTTGTGATAAACTGTTATAGCCAAGTCTATATATACTGTTTAGGATTTTTTTCTGCAATGTGTAGTGAGATTGCTGTGAGAAGTAAAAACAAAACTTCAAAGGTCAATGTACATTGCAGGAGAAGAAGAATGAATATTATAGTACATAGGATGACTAAGAAAAGCTATATATATATATACACTATTCACCATCTAATTTTGGGATGATATGTTATTTTTTAAAGGTGTAAACCCGATCAATATCCTGATCATAAACCAGTAACTGAAGCATATTCAGCTTTGTATAGGATCTTGGGGCTTTTACATTGTATCTCTTCTTAACTCCAGCCAACCGTTGACTCCTCTTTCCAATGTCCCCTTTTGCCTTTCTTTTCTCTTCCCACGTCAGGTCAGCGGGGTCAAAGGTCCTCTAAGCCTAACTCTGGGCAAACAGTATCATTTTGAGCTAAGTTGCAGTTTCAAAACTTGAAATAGACTTCATTATCACGCAGAAGCAAATTAACCTTTGTAAGGGCAGCTTGCTGCAAGGAAGAAGGAAATTACTCAGCTGTTACTGCATCTATCCCAAGCCACTGATTTGTGCCTAATAATGTGAGTTTTGAAAATAATCCGCTTTAGATGGTTTTGCAAGATTCCAGCTTATGAGGTGACTGAGTTTATGGGTGCCTGTATCTGTACGTGAGCCTTTCCTCCCTGAAAGCACTTTTGGAAAATTTTATCATGTGTCACTCACTGATGTACTGTGTATTAGAGGGTAAGTCTAAGACAGTAAAAACCTGGGCTGAAAAAAGCTGATTGGATGTTTAGCTTGTCTGGTTGCTGAGTGATGGGAAACACACTGCACCTGCTCTTCTTCCCCATGGCTGTCTCCACCTGTATACCCCACAGGCATCTCAGACTCATCATCTTTCCCCCATATCTTGCTTCCTTAACAGCCTGCTTCTCTTCTGTAGGTCTTTATTTATGAGGATGGCCTCATTATCTTTCCAATTATGCAGGCTTAAAAAATCAGTCATTTTTGACTTCTTTCTCCCCACCGACCCCAAATCTAATGAGGTTGTCAAATTCAATCAAGTCAATCTTTGCCACATTTCTCAAGCCTAACTTTTTCTGTTCCTACTGTCGTGCTCTTACTTTGGGTTTTATTTTCATTTTTTCCTCTTACTTCAGTGACTTTGATGTTTTCCTGACTGTGATTCTATGTAGCGGTTAAGAGCTGAGATTCTGGAGACCTGCTGCCCCTGCTTAAGTTCAGGTTGAATCACTTGTCGACTACGTAGTCTTTGAAATGTCATTTAAATTATCTTTCTTTTGGTTTCGTCACCTGTAAAATGGGGATGATGATAGTTTTTACTTCAGAAAATTGTGAGAATTAATTGAGCCTATTTCTTTAATGTGCCTAATACAGCAGCACTAAATAAATATTAAGTACTATGCAATTATTGTATCACCCTACTTTCAGTCTTACCAGTCTTTCAATCTATTCAACTTAAATCTGTCAGTTTACTTTATTAAAATACCATGCTGATCAACCTATATCTTTGCTCAGATTTTTGCCTATGATGCCCTATTATCTACTTATGCTTTATAAATGGGATTACAGAAAATCTCAGGTAACAGAGTTGTGACAGCTACTATAAGAAGCCACAGGATAAACATGCCATATCTACCTGAAGCCTAAATTTAATCAATTAAATGGTGTAGATTTTCAGATATTGTTTTTATGTTAAAATTAATCAATGTAAATGAAATGCAATCGTAAACATAATTATATGGTTTTAATGATAAAACAATTGCAAATAAATTTTGTGTTTATGGCAAGTGGTCATAGCTCTACGGCAGTGGGAGTGTTCTACTTGCAAAATATGAGAAGCAATAATGTACAGCTTCATAGCCTGACTTTAAGACCTTTGCATTATGGTCCTAATCTACTTTCCTATTCTATCTATTTCTAGATTTCACTTATATAAACCATAACCTTGCCAAATCAGACACGTTGATTTTTCCCATATGTGTCCCATCCTTCCTCTGCCAGTTAATTAACTTACATGGTTCCTTCCTTTTACCTGTTCTAAACCACTTAACACCTCCTCCCAACACTCACACACTCATGTCTACATTCTTCCATGTCCTAAAGCCCACGTTTCAGGGTTGAATCGATAAGAGTGTGATAAAGTAAAGAGAAATATGGAAGACGACTTGATGATATCTTTCGTTGAGCACATTAACATAGAAAGCTTTGTCTTAACCCCTGTTAGGAATAAATAGAACAAACAGATACATTTTCCATCGACGAAATCAGCAATTAAGTGGCAGCTTTTATTAAGGGGCTACTGGTTTTCTTCGAAAGGAATAACATTTTATGAAGGAAATGTCTCTGAATGTTTCCAGGGCAGAGAAGTTTGGCTATGTTTTACTGTGGACTACTGCAGGTATAGAAGAGGTTTAGGAGGAGGCCATTTTGAAAAAGCTTTGCTGATGTCTTTTGAATGATGCAGGTTGAGACCCTCTCAAAATAGTTAGTACAGGTGCTGTTGGTGGAAAGTTATTTGAAAAGTTAACAGGATGGGAAACTTTTCTAAGATTGTGTGAGTGAATGCTGAGACAGTTGTAGTTTAGTTGAAAAATCTTTAGGTAGACCCATTTCTAAACCTAGGTCTGGCTTCAACAAATTACGGGAATTTAGGGAAATTGTCTTTCTGAATCATAGTTTCACCCATCCAACCAAACAGAAATAATAATGGGGATATGAGGACTACATGAGGTGATCTGTTTGTATGTAAAAATACTTGGTATATTTTAATAGAGTTTCTTTTATCTCTGAAATGGAGATAATAATCTATCTCTTCATAGGGCGATTCAGAGGATTAAATGAGAAAGCCATGCAATGCATCTACGAGGTGTTTGAAACTATAGTGCCAAAGGGAATAAGTATTAGCCGTCATTATTATCATCACTGTTACTATTTATGTGCCACACCAATGAGTGGATGTGATATTATTATGATAGCATTTTGGTTTTAGTTTTGACACTAATTTATGATTTAGGGGACTAAAAAGGTAGTATTTTATGCTACTTTAAAAATTATTATAAAAATATAAATATAGTAATATAAATTACTATAAAAAAATTAAAAGCATTTAGCACATGCTTTTATATGCTTATAACCCCATGACAATTCTTAATCTGAGAAGCCAAGGTTTTGTTTTAGTGATCTTGCCAATTATGTTTTATTTGCATAGTGCTTTGTTTATTGCAAAGAGCTTTGACAAATATTTATCTCATTAGCTCCTGAAAACAACCCTTAATATTAAGCAGGGAAACACTGATAAACCAACTGGGAGATGAACAAACGGAAGCTGGGGGCATTGTGTTTTGGTCAGTCACATAGAAAGTTGATGATGGTTCCAGTGGGCTCCTCCGGCTGCTACTGCAGAGGCATCCCAGAGCTCTGGGCAGGCTTCTACTTATCAATGGCTGACATTTCAGGTGAGCTCTGGGAGGACAGGTACTAAAACACAAATGCCTTCTAATTCTCCAGATGCCAAGCAGCATTCAAGCACATAGTAGGATTTGATAACTACTTTTTGAATTCACTTTTCAAACAATTTGAAAACATCTTCTGTGTTATTTCTTGATGATTCTAAATATAGGAATAAGATGTAATCTGTTTTAAAACTTTTTTGCAGCATCAGTGTAGGAACTCTAAAAAAGGCAGTTAAAACTTCTGCAGTTGCAGAATTGACACAGAATAGTAACAGTGATTATCTCTGGGTGGTGGGATTAAATGTAATTTTCTGAAGTTTCTTTTTTTTTTTTTTTGCTTATCTGTACTTTTTACCTGTTTTTTTCCTCCCATTAAATTTTATTTAAAAATAGTAATTACATTAGGTTATCAACAGTATCACACTTTGGAGCTAGTGAATATATTTTCCACATACTATTTTGGTGACCTTGAAAAACTGCTTTGCCTCTCTGATTTTCAGTTTCCCTGTCTATGAAATGGAATAATAATAATAACACACAGCTAATAGGGCTGTGGGGAGATTAACAGAAATAACAGAAGGATCCTGGCATGTGATAGGTGCTCAGTTAATATATGGCTACCACCACTCTTACCTCTTCTTCCCTACCCTTCAAACTGATAGTAATTTGGGGCTAGAAAACAATTTCAGTGCTGGCTTTAACTTCTTTATGGAATAAGCCATACACTTTTGCAGAAAACAACTGAGCAAAAGCTTTAAGGTGACGAGTTATCGTAAATCTCAGTTCTTTCCTACACATCCCTTAGTGACTGGCTCTTACAAGATTTTGTTATTAAATGCTAACTGGCAACGAGCAGAGGAGGCTGGCCAGATTATCCTACGAGGAAAGCTAGAAAGCATTGTTTAAAAAGGTGTGTTTGGAGGTGAGGGGAAGGATGAGAGGGGCTTCTGCAGGGTGTATTGGGGTACTTTCTGAGACAGGCCAAAATCCAGGCATTCTGGGGTCCCACATGTGCTTGTTTTGGCCCTTGTTCGGATCACTCTGCTTAATAGGAACCGGCAACCTCTGTTTCAGAGCCTGGGCTCGGTTTAGACAGCTCTCTAATTGGTTTATGTCATTCATTAGGCATTTCTTTTCTTTAAAGTTGGCAACTTGATGCCAGATTGTGGGGAGAGATTCCGTACCACCCATGTCTGTTTTGTTGTTCCCCAGGTTATAAATGAGATGATGTGGAGGCTCCTCTGGCAGTGTCCTTAGCTTGGCTCCCAATTTCAACATTGTTAGAGTCCTGCTTTGTTTGGACTGGAGGCTCTCCCCTCCCACTTCCACTGTCACACAGCAGGAGCTGTGCTGGTGCAATGTGCCTGCCGGGCTAGCCACTTTCTTCTTTCCTCCTGCATTGAAAACTGAGGGCTTCCTGATCTGGGACCTGGATAACTAAAGGCTGTCTCACCCCTGAAGATGGATTGCCAGAGGGAAGGAGGGGAAAGGTGTGGCAGGAAAGGAGCAAAAAGTGCCAAGGATAGGTTTGCTACCCCACAGATTCCTTAAGCTCAGCAGGCTCAGGAATAAACTCACTTCCCCTCCCAAACTTGCACTGACTGTTCTGGTTAAGGGCACCAGTGTCTTCTCACTCATCAAGGATGAAAACCTCAGGACCACAAAATAGAAAGGTACATGGTGTAATTTTTCAAAGATATTTCCACCTAAAGATTAAGATTCTGTTGTCTTTGACTCACAAGTCTATCTCCTCCTTTTTATTCTCTTTGTCACTTCCCTGTTTCAGGTCCTCACAGTTCCTCCACACAGAGGCTCCTAACTGTTCTCCCTTACTTTTACTCTCCAAAATCCATCTTGTCTGTCAAGTTCTGATCATTTAATCATCACACGTCAAAGCCATGGCCCCATTCATGTCTCTTCCCTTATTAAAAGCTTGCCTCAGTCTGTAATTGTTTGCAAGATAAACTCTTGAGCCTAGTTTCCAGTATCTTCTACTACCTGTCTGCAATCTATCTGTCCAACCTTTTGGCCTGTTTCCCTGTGAACACTAAGTTTGAGGCACACTGGAACATTCAACACGCACCTATTCTTCTGCGTAAACTATATGAAGGGCTAAGATAAAAGCATAGTTGGATATAAAACATGTGAATGTCTCATTAGTTTACTTTTCTCCCCAGATGGTTATGCCCGTAGGAAACTGAATGGTGATTTTTGAAAATCAAAGTTTAAATTTCTGGAGAATGATAAAAGGGAAGAGATTAGGAATCAACTACTTAGATACCGTATCACCTCTGCAGTGATATGGAAGATCCTATGGGGAAGTGGGGGAGGAAAAGCCAGCTCTTTCTTGGAGCTAATTCCAAATTATATAATAACCAGATTTATGGCATAATATTGCCATATAAATCATATATAATGGTACAATTTGTGCTTGGGGCCCACTTTGCTTCTTTTTTTTTTTTTTTGAGACGGAGTCTTGTTCTGCCGCCCAGGCTGGAGTGCAGTGGCCGGATCTCAGCTCACTACAAGCTCCGCCTCCCGGGTTTACGCCATTCTCCTGCCTCAGCCTCCCGAGTAGCTGGGACTACAGGCGCCCGCCACCTCACCCGGCTACTTTTTTGTATTTTTTAGTAGAGAGGGGTTTCACCGTGTTAGCCAGGATGGTCTCGATCTCCTGACCTCGTGATCCGCCCGTCTCGGTCTCCCAAAGTGCTGGGATTACAGGCTTGAGCCACCGCGCCCGGCCCCACTTTGCTTCTTGAGTGAAAGAAAACGAGCAAAGGTTGAACTGAAATGATCAATTAACGTTACTGAAACACTCATTAGTCTACAAGATTTCTGTGGGAGACTTACCTGTAAAAAAATGCTACCAGCTCCACTGTGTCCCCTTTAGAGAGATGGTAAGTGGGATGTGTATCACAGGGGGAAGTACACAGGTCTTGATTCAAATAGACCAATAGCAATTTGAAATAGGTTCTTTTAACATTAATTTCCTCATACATATAGCAAACACTATAAGATTTCTATAATATTTGAAGACAATGAATGTGAAGATGTGTAGATAATGTTCCCTTTTCTGTGTCACCTTTAATTACACAACACAGTCACACACACACACACACACACATACACACACACACACACAGAAACTGGTTAAAAATTTTAAGCTTTAGGACAATACTCATTATTTACCTCACCTAGGGTGAGAAGTAGAAAAACTCCCACACCTTCCCACATTCACGCCTTTGTTTTATGTGCTTCTATGTGGAATAATCTTTCCCCAATCTTTGAATGACCATTTCTTATGATACTTTTTCATGCCCTAGTTAAATCGCCACTTCTTCCAAAATTGACTCATCCTCAAATCAGATGTGAAATCTGCCCTCTGTAATGAGAGCTTCTCCCCTCAGTTTTCTCCTGTCTTTCTTAGAACCCATATCTTTCCTAGTAGACTGTGAGCAACCTGAATGCAGAGGCCTCTGATGAACAATGCCAAGGCTGTGTTTTGAACACAGTTCAGCTCAGTACACATTTGTTGAATGAATAATATTGTTGCTAAGTTAGAGTTCAGTGCTTTACATCTTTTAAACTACATTGTCTCTGTGGCTTTAAATTCGATTCATTTTATTTAGTATTCATTTGTTAACATCAACTCTATTGGGTACTATTCAGATTGCAGAAAAAAAAAAAAAAAGGCCTTGGTCTCTTTGACCCTTAAATTATTATGAAGGAGTCGCTTTAATATTCAGAGACTCATTTCTTCTCTGCTCTCTGTAGAAATGTGTGGGGATGTGGTAGTTGAAGGCTTCATTTGTATCCCAAGCATCTTTAGGGGATTGTATGTACGTGCAAATTTTAATTTAAATGATTGGACGTTCCCAAGGGTGAGTGATGTTGTGCTAGACATAATGCAGGATTAATTAAAGGCCGTGCTCAAACTTTGTCTTTCTGGCTCTTACAGTATTTTGGATAATGCTTACAATGCAAATAGAATTAATTAGCCACATAGTGAAAAGTTTTGCCACATACTAATTATGTTGTGAGGAAAGATGATTTACTTGGTTTCATTTTAAAATGATGCTTTAAAAAAAAACAAAAACATTTAGACTATTTCTTAAGCTTTGACTAGGATAGGAGTTCGTGTTTTTGTTTCTTGGTTTGTTTACCTATTTTGGGGCTTTATCTCCCTTAATTCAAGAACTATTTATAAAATGGAAGTACATTTCATGATGAGTTGGTAAGTCAATGCTGGTCTTACCAGGATAGAAGAAACACAATTTCTTTTGCTTTTGCCTTGAGCATTTAGCCTAAATAAGTCATCAGGAGAGTTTGTTCTCTGCCTTACAGTTCCTGATCAAAATCTTCTTTGTGAAAGATCAGGTGCCAAAAATGGAATTTAACTGTGAGTTGTATTTTCCATGCCTAATTTCTTCAAAAGTCAATTTGGAAAACCAACTCTTCACAATGTAGTTTAGCAGAAGCAGGTACGAAAAAGCTTAGAAATTAGAAATTATATTTGATGGTGAATTTCAGGTGAGTCAGCAATGTTGTAAATCACCAACACAGCTAATGTTGCTGTTAGCTAAATTGCAGAAATACAGCCAATTTCAATTATATAAATATATATACAATTATACACAGACATATACAATTATATAGAGATCTGTATATGGATGAACAGAAGGATGGGGTTTTCATGGCATATTCCATAGGAATTGGATCACTGTTGAAATATTGTTTCCCTTTTATGGCCACATGCTTTAATAAGGACACTGGAAAACTAGAACATGTTCAGAAGAAAGGAACTTGGCTGGTGAAGCAATTTTGACCTTGTCAAAAGAGGAGTGGTTGAAGAGCTGGGTGTCTGTTGTAGTTGCTGTTGCTTTTTAAAATAAATAAATGTAGAGTGACAGGGAGATTCTATGATAAAAATGTTGCATCACTGTAAACATTTGAATAATCTTCAAACAAACCTTATACTAGTCTGTTTTCTTAATAAAAATATTTTTTGAAGACTTAAGTTTTATAACTCCACTAAATGATAGAAACAGTGTCTGAATTGCAGCCTTTGGATTTTGCCCTTCATCACAATTCACTTATAAACCCTCTTTTTTTTTTTCCTGAGGCAGGATTTCACTCCCATGACCCAGGCAGAAGTGCAGTGGTGTCATCTCAGCTCACTGCAACCTCTGCCTCTTGGGTTCCAGTGATTCTCCCACCTCAGCCTCCTGAGTAGCTGGGACTACAGGTGTGCGCCACCACGCCCAGCTAATTTTTGTATTTTTAGTAGAGATAGGGTTTCACTATGTTGGCCAGGCTGGTCTTGAACTCCTGACCTCAAGTGATCTGCCTGCTTCAGCATCCCAAAGTGCTGGGATTACAGCCATGAGCCACCATGCCTGGCCACTGATAAACCATCTTCTGCTTAGATTCCTGTCTTGCAATCAGGTAAAAAAGGACCATGCCTTTCACTTCTCTTCAATACTCATGCCCTAGGTGAATACTTTAGATTACCCTTCTTTTGATCCCTATCTAGCCGTGCCCATCCCCGCAGCCTGAGGAGCCCTCAAGGCCAAGGATATTTGCCAATCCAGATGCCCTACTGCTCCTCCCACTCCCTCTGACCACTTGTTCTTAGGTGGGGTTACAATCACCTGGGAGCTCATTAGATGTAGAGTCCAGAATTTCAGGCCTACTCCAGACCAGGTGGATCAGATTCTGGAGTTTAAGAAAACCCCAGGTGATTCAGATGCTCATTAGAGTTTCTCAAGCATTGTTCTAAACCATGCTCTGAGTGTCTGAAAACCTACAACTTCTTACCTGATGGCACTACATCTGCTTGCAGGGCTTGTGTGAGTTTTTCAAATGGGGCTGTCCTTCAAAGAGCATATCGTGCTGCCAATGGACATACACATAGGGCAGAATGGTGACCAAGAGGTTACCATTTGGGAAGAGGACTAGTGTATGGAACTTGGGAACACGGGCTGGTTGTTCTCATGTAGGCAAAGCCTGCCACACTAAGGGACAGAACTCTAGGATTGGGAGAAATGGAGGGAGGATCCCAGGTCTCTGTCTGAACTATCGCTCTGGGCCTGGGTGGAAATACAAAGCTCTGTGGTAGAAGTAAATCTTAAATAAAAACAAAATCATAAAACCCCAAACTCATATGTATGCAAAGCAATATTATTGCAACATGAAGATAAATCAAAAACTTCAAGTAAAACTTAACTCACTTACCCCAAAGCAAATATACACTGTGGAATGTAGGTGAATCAGCTCTATTTCAGGAAGCATTGAAATTTCTCAACTTTCTATATAGCTTAGTATTTTACACCATTTTCCTTCTTTGCCCGCCTAAATTTCTGATTTGACAGGTTGTGATGGGAGCCAAAACAGCTAACAGGAATGTAAAATAACTCAGAAAATTATATTCTTGTGATTTACTTTGTAGGGTTCTACTAAAGAAGTGCTTTAAACCAGTAATGAGACACAGCCTTTACGTACAGTCTTGCACTGGTTCAGCTAAGTATGTCTCCTATCTGTATTTTTCAGAGGAGGAAACGTATTGAGTATTAAAGTGACTTCTCCAAGGTTACCTCGTAATGCTGGTGCTGAGAATTGAACTCAGATCTGCATCCTCTGACCTCTCAGACTTCTTTTATTACATCAAAGTACTTCATCAGTAGCATGGGATTTTTGTGGTCTGAGTTTCACCTGTGGTCAGTAGAATATACTCACTTTGGCAGGGAAGGGGCCACTGAACTCTTGCAAAGCAATTTAAATGATTCACGAGGGCCATAACCTAGAGAGTGTGTGTGTGGAATTTTGCTTTGCCACATAACTTACTGTATGAAATACCATAAATAAACTTCCTCAGGAAATGTCATGAGCTGAAAGAGAAAACAAATGAGTGTGTCATGTATCTTCTCTTGAAATTCGTTCCATTTCAAATTCCTCCAAAAGTGGGGAAAGCAGAACCTTCGGTACCCACCATTTTCCTGGGCAGACCCGTGGTTTCCTCAAGGGCCATGACAGCTGGGCCAGAAGTTTGTGTTAACTGGTCTAACTGCCCGTGTATATATTCCAGATCATCTACTCCCAACTTCTCTTAGGAGGAAATGGAAACAGGAGATTCTGAGATTTTTTTTTTTTTAGTTAGTTACTCTGTGCATGTTGAAACTTGGTTTTTAGGGTGCTCAAAAGTACTTCCTTTTAAGAGGGGAGACAAAAATTTACACAAACCTGAGGCCAGTGATTTGCCAAATGTACCAATTTATAATGAAGGGAGTTGCCTCAAAATGTTTCCTTTATTGTGTAGCATTTTTCTTGGTAACTTTGTAAGAGAAGCTCTTTCCTCTGTCTACCTGGCAACCTCTTGGCACGGAAAGCCTTCAATATAGATGTGACATGCCAGCATCTGCAGCAAAACACTTTCAAAGCAAACCACATACTATACACATGGAAACGTACAACCCTTTCTATCCTGGGCATTGCTCGAAATATCTGTTATGTACCCCTCAAAATTGAAGGATTTCTCTTATCTCCCTCAAACAAACAGGAAACACTTTAAAATCTCATTTTTAAACAATACAACTCAGAAATATAGACTAATGAAAAACAAAAGCAGCTGGAGCCAGATCACTCTGCTCTGAGGAATGGGCATTTTTGTTTTATTTTGAGTTGTGTGTGTGTGTGTGTTTTGTTTTTTTTTTGTTTTTTTTTTTTTTACAGTAAAGACCATGGGTCTACTCATGTCCGACCTGTTTGACCATGAACTGCAAAATGGATATTATGGGGGCCATGAACATGATTTAGACATCGATCCTGTTCTTGATCAGCTCACAGTTCATTTGATGATGTAACATAAGTATATAGAATAATTTCATATTGATGAAGTTATCACAAATGTTTTAAGACAGGCTCAGCAAGTCGAATGGTTTGGATGGAGCTGTGAGGGGCTGTGGTTTTGAATACTGGAAATGCATGCTAGAATTCTACTCAAAAGGCCTTGCGTATCTGGCTGAGAAAGTGTTTCTGAATTTGGTAGGCAACTGGAAGCCACTTTAGTTTTTTGAGCTACTTGGAGCGGCACTGTGGAGCAAGGTAGAGAGTAGATTAGATTAGGTGAAGAGAGACCACACATAAAAAAGTAAGCTCTATAATGATTCTCTTCGTGTACGCTCACTGGGAAAACAAACAATTGGTTACTATAAATGCTTCTTTTCTCCATTGTCCTGTATAGCCATAGGATACCATGGGATTATCACAGGATGTGGAATCAAGAGACCTAAAATCTAGTGCCTGATCCAGCACCTACTACTTAATGTCTTTAGACCTCACTTTCCTCATCTGTAAAACAGAGATTCTGAAACTATCTTGTGAGCTTGTGGTAAGAACTAGACATAATGTATGTAGATGTCTTAGCGCATTGCCTGGAACATTTAGTCCTCGCTCTTAAGACAGATGATGCATCTTAAATATGCAGGTTATCATTTCCATGTAAAAATAATAGGTGCTCATTATGGAAAGTAAGAATTTTTAAAAGAAGAAAAAGAGTTGTGTCAATAGTGTTTAAGTTCTATTGTGTCTTTTTCAATCCTGTTATATGCTTCCCACTCAGGTTTAGTGCCAGGGTAATGAACTGGAAAGAAAGCAGTCTTAATGTTATCCTTCTTAAGATTTTACTCTTCCTCTTGCCAGATTTGCTTTGCTGTTTGTAGGAAGAAGAACCAGAGCTAGACCAGATAAGCTCCAGATCCCTGCATCTGGCTTTTCACTTTCATCACTGAAGATATATTCCTGGTCCAGACCTAGAATCTGAGCACTGCTAGGAGTAGGCAACTTCTGCCAGCAATGCCAGTAAATGTCCCCTTTGTTAACCAGCCCTCAGATATCCTCAACATTCCTACTTTACCAGTAGAGCTCATGTTTCTTGACCAGAAATCCAGGTCAGAGTTCTACCTTTGGGTCAGAAATATCTGGTTGCAAATCCTGGCTTTCACTAGCTCTGTGCCTTTAGAATTTTCATAATTCCTTTCTAGTTTCCAGGTATCAATAATTTATGAAGAACAAGGAGATAATGGATGACAAAATGTTTGTGTGCTGGGCGCGGTGGCTCACGCCTGTAATCCCAGCTATTTGGGAGGCTGAGGCAGGAGAATTACTTGAACCTGGGAGGGAGAGGTTGCAGTGAGCCGAGATTGTGCCACTGCACTCCAGCCTGGGTGACAGAGTGAGACTCCATCTCAAAAAAAAAACAAAAAACAAACAAACAAACAAACCCACAAACGTTTCTGTGCTGAAAGACTTTCCAGCTAGCAAATATTGAATGCCTAGTAGGCACTGTTAGAGGCTTCACATTTGAAATTATATTTAACACTTTATAGTATGTTTTTGAGAAAAATACAACTAATTCCACTTAACAGAAAATTAAGGTGCAGCAAGATTGGTAAACCTGCTAATCTTGCTGCAATGATGGCAACCATCACTGAATCTGTTGAAGATAAAGGTTATATTTCATGTGATGTTTTCTTCCCTTTTTTCTTCTGCCATTATAACCATTACCACCCCATCTTTGATTTTATCCTCTTTTGTGTTTGCCTCTAGTCTTCTTAGTGACACCCATCAGGAGGCTGACAGAGAGCAAGGCCCAGCCCCACTCTTGGCCTGGAGACCAAGGAAGGCATCCAGCTTAGCCACGGGTTCCATTCATCTCTGAACACACCATGCCTCTTCCTTCTCTAGTTTTGTATCTGGCAGTTAGAGACACATTTTTTCAGTTAATTAAACCACACCCTACTGACTCCTCAGTGACTCTTCACTAGCTTCCATGTTAGAATTAGGCTGCTCCGGACCATGCACTTTTCTATTGAATCACAGCACCCTCCCCTGCAACCTCTACCAATTTCTGTAGATTTCTTCTGGGCTGTCTGACTTCACCCTGCTTACTCACATGTAGCTCAACTGGACATAATTACAATCACCACAAACACACAAATTGTGGCACAAAGCACATATAAAATTTTTCTTATGTGGATCTTTGTTCTTGTGATTTCCTGCCTTCAGTGTACTTAATGCTATTTTCTTGTCAAAAGTCTTATATCCATCAAACCCCAGCTAAAAGGCCCCCTACTTTATAAAATCATTAGACTGCTCTGAGTTTCTTGAAGGCTTGTTATATCTCTTTCGAGGTCCTTGCATGCACTTGGTACAGAGTTGAAGATCAGTAAAGATGTTTTGAATGAATGAAGCCTTTTTTTGATACCTTTTGTGAGAGATTGTTCCTTCCTCTGAATCTTCATCACAATTGTATCCAGAGCAATTTCTCTGAACTTTATGGAGGATTTCTATCAGGGATTTACTTAAAATGTTCCCACTTAAAGTAATTGTTCGATTTTGAGGGAGTTACACCCTAAAATGTTTGAAGGATAGATCAGGGTATGAGGCTCTGTGTACAGAATATGACAATGCCAGTGTCTGCCAAAGTATGACTCTAGCAATGACAACATTTTATGTCATCCTCATCAGTGGAAAGAAAGTTATCGCTTTTAATCCTAGGATGACATTTGTTTCCTTCTGACAGACATGGACTTCAAATAGGCCATTTAGATGCTCACAACTTAAAGTAGCATCCGGTTTCTTTTCCTTTATTCAAAAGCTATTTATTGTCAACTTCATTGGATAAGCTTTCCATTTAAATGGCATCTGAGAAAACACAACTTTTTCTAATAACTTGTTGCATTTTCCTGAGAATAAATGGCCTGATAAAGAGGATATTTTTATCATTTGCCCATGATCCCAATAATAATATGTTCCTTGTTTTCCTGTCAATAGAAGTTTAAAAAAAAAAATTAGGAAAAGAGCAGCTAAAGTCAGGAATGTTGATAGCAGCAAGAAATGGCAGCCTGATGGTGATGGAAGAGACAGCTGACATAAGAACCAATAAACTTAGCAGTCAAGAATCTTTTAGAGCTTTAGGCAAACAGTCTGACTCTTCATATACAACAGCTGGCTTTCCTAAAGGGAAGCAGTATAGGAATGCATTATAATGGTTTTGAGTATTAATTTGGGTAACATTTAGATTTCTGTCTATATTTGGCGAATTTAAGGGGTCAAGGACACAGGACATAAATGATGAATAATAAATCCTTTCTAGGTCTTAAAATCTGGTGTTTTTTTGATAACTTTTATTAATTAAAAATAGCTATTTTTAGTATAATCTGTTTAAGAAAATAAGTATGTAAGTTTGAGAATGACTTTCATCCAAATTAATTCACTGGAGAAAAAAATATTTCTCTGTGTTATTTAAGTGAAACCCAAATGTTGGTAATCCTCTGCTCTGATGGGTCAAACATGTTAGATTTGTGTAGAGTTGGAGTGTCCTCTAGACACTAACCCAGTGCCTTCTTTATTTTATATGGATGGAATTGGCACATCTAGAAAAGTGCCCAGTCTAAACCACAAAGAAAGTGACTATAAATGCAAGAATTTGAACCACATTTTTTTTGACTACCAGCCCAGAGATCTTACTACCATAACATGTAACATTCTAAAAATGGAATAATATGACATTCAAATTGACAGGCATCCTATCTTAGTCTGTAAACTCATTCCTTCACCTTCATTAAACAAAAGTTCATTAAGTGGTTTCTATGTAACTGGCATTGTAAGCAGCCATGTTTATTTTAGCATAAATATTTACTGCACAAACACATATATATTCCAACATTGTGAGTCATGAAATCTTAAATTGGACCTTTGGTTTGGAAACTTTGTCTTCCTCTCTTCAGCCATGAACATGACCACCTCTAGGACAAGCACATTTAAACTTTCCCAAGCAGATAAACATCTCTTTTAAGGACTTGGGAGATTCCATGACCATTTTTGGTAACCCTTTTTATAATTATTCACTCTCACTTGATCTAAATTCTGCTTTTGATTTAACCTCAAGTCTTTTCTGCAGGTTAAGATCACTTTTTTTCACCTTTTAGGAGAATGGTCAAGTCTTTGTAGTCTTCTGAGAATTTCTCATATTCATTAAGTTATCCCTTGGGTTATCTCTTGGTTTTTTTGTTTAACCAGCATAACACAAATTATTCTGGTCTTTCAGCATAGATCTTAATATATTGGGGGTAGAAAAGGACCTTATAAATGATCCAGTTTTAACTACCTGATATTACAGATGGATCCCTGGAGCCCAGAGAAGTAAAAGGTTCAAATTACCCAGTTGAATAGTGGAAGATCCATCTTTTGAACCCAGACCTTCTAATTCTCACTCAAGGTTTTTACAATGGCACCACAATGCCCCTGAATCCTTTCTTTATGAACATTGCCGGTCTGCTTTATTCAGTACTGACCTCTGCCTCAAGTAATATAACCCATAGAATTTCGTGGTTACCCTTGCCAGTAAGTGGTTAATCTCATTGAGCTAAAGGCCCTGGAAACTTCTGGGAGGGAGCCAGGTGAGCAAAGAAAGCAGATAAAGGCAGCACCTGCCCATGGGTTTGGAACAGCCTGGGGACATGGAGAGAATGTAAACACATTCTGCAAATCTTATTGTCTGACTCTGTGCCAGCGTCTTTTGGGTTCTTGTCATGGAAAATATTTCCTCTGAGGTCATTCAATGAGCAAAGGAGCATTGAATACCCTCCAGGGTGCCAACTCTGTCCCTGCTTTTGTCCAGATTAAATAAGCAAGAGACTAACATTTCATGGGCCTAGAAGGTTGCCTTTCAACAATACATTCTCTAAGGTGGGGGAAAAGGAGACATTAAGAAAATAGATCATGTTGTTCTGAATTGCTCTCTCCCCCTCGCATGCCCGCCTCCTCCCACTCACAGCCTCCCTCTGTTTGCTCACCCATACTTACAAGCACACGCCCTGCGTTTAGAGCAAGAGTTAATGTCTGTGCTTCCTCATAAATCTCGGTTTGGTGCCTCCAGCTATGTTTTTAATTCTGTGGTGGAGCTTTGAGATTTGAGATGAGTAGAAAGGAGGGGCGGCTGATGGAGGTAATAACGAAAGCTGCCATCTCTCCTTCTAGGGAGCTAGGCGTCCTCATTCAGTTCTGCTGACAGGTAGGTTAGTCCCTTAACAGAGACTCTATGGAGGCCAGGGTAGAAGGAGAGTGAGGAGTCCAGGGAGAGGAAGCCAGCTATGTTGCCCTATGCAAGAGGACATGTGGCTTCTCCCTGAAGAAAGAAGAATGCACGGAATGAGTATATTAACTCAGACTGAGTACTAACTGGCATATTTTCTAGCTCAGTTAAAAACGACTTAGAGGAGAGGAGTCCTTCCTGTCAAAAATAATTTATTCTCTTACAAAGTTGGTTATCAAAGAATGTTTTTCCTTCTTCCAACCTGCAGCCACTTTTTGTGTTGTTAAGCCCTATTTGTTTTTCACCACTGTGTGCTTTGCCGCTAGTACGAGCAGTTTCTACTGTGTAAAGCTCACCCCTTCAGCATGTCTTTGCTGTTCTTTGTGTAGAAAGTAAAACTTCTATTGGTCTGCTATGATGATTTAAAGTAGTAATTGCTCTGCTCTTCTATCCTGCCAACAACGGTGTTTGAGTAGAATTCTGAATCTGAGTCGCTGAGTGAAACTTGTAATTAACATGACTAAAGTAAGAACTGCGATCTTTGAAAACTCTAGTCTCAGTTACACATCTCTAAAATCAAAGAATTAGAATCTGACCTCTCCAAAAGGCCTTCCAACTGAGATAGCTTAGAATCCTAAAAATCCGTGACTATTACAAACCTTCTTCCGCCAAGTCCATATGGGACCCTTCTCCTGCCTCTGCCTCTTTCTGGGAGGCTTTGGAACTTACTAGAAATAGAGTACATTGCCCTTCTTACTTCCACTACTGTGGGAATGGAGGCCAGATCCAGCTGGTTTCCTTGAGGATAGAAAGTGGGAAAAATTGTAATAAGTGATCCTCTATTTCTATAATGAGACTTGCAAGTTTCTATTTGTGCTTTTTGAAGTCTGGGAACAAATTGATAGTAAAATCGGCTCATGGATTGTCAGATCATGGACTTACAGAGTTCAGGCACTGAGTCTTATTCATTTCTGTATACCCTGCATAGAGACTGTGCTAAGGAAATGATCGAAATGAAAATAGAGAACTTTGGAATGTTTTAGAGAATCAGCTCTGAGGTGATTTAAAAGATTATTTTTAACCCATCAGAAAATATAATTAAGAAGTTAGGCTTATTCAGACTGAAGAAAAGAGAATTGAAGAGCTTGTTTAAGCTATCTGAATGGAAGTATTTCTGATGGATTTAAATTCAAGCAGAAATCTTACACATGAAAACATTGATGGAAGGCAGAAGCTGAACACAAAAGAAGCATCCTTGGACCCAGACACAGGTAGAGGAAGAGGGTTCAATAGGTGAAGACAAACATAAAACATCCCAACACTTCCTCTGTGCTAGAGATTTGCTTCTCTGGTTTTGTTTCTGTCCAGTGATTCCAGTGTTTTTCCTCTCCCTGTCCCTTTTTTAAATTACATTTCACTAGTGGTTCTTGACTTGATGATCTGATTAAATCTGGTCATATTCTTTAACTTATTTCCTGTAACTACATCTATGTCCTCAAAAATAGCTCAAAATTACTATATGGGTTAAATAAAAGAACAAATATAAGATCTCTAACAGTACAGAGTGGGTAGTATGGTACACAGTAGACACTCGATATACACTAGTGGGACAGTGCCTTATAGAAACAAAACTTTTTATCATTCATTATCCTCTTGTTTTTCACAAAATTATTGTGACCTAAAGATCAGAAAGGTGGTGTGAAAGGCCCAAAGACACAGAGCTAGTGAAAGTCATGATTTATACCGAGTATGATTACAGAAAGAAAACTTCCAAATACTTATTTTCTTGATTATTTGGTGTTGGCAATCTTTACTTAGGACTTTAATTAACCCATCATAGCAGCTCAGTGAGAAAGTCCCAGTCTTCTTCTTTTTTCTTTTCTTTTTTTTTTTTTTGCGACAGAGTTCTGCTCTGTTGCCCAGGCTGAAGTGCAGTGGCATGATCTCGGCTCACTGCAACCACTGCCTCCTGGGTTCAAGTGATTCTCCTGCCTCGGCCTCCCAAGTAGGTAGGATTACAGGCTCCTGCCACCACACCCAGCTAATTTTTGTATTTTTAGTAGAGACAGGGGTTTCACCAAGTTGACCAGGCTGGTCTCGAACTCCTGACCTCAGGTGATCCACCCGCCTCAGCCTCCCAAAGTGCTGGGATTATAGGCATGAGCCACCGCACCTGGCCAAAGACCCAGTCTTCTTACCCTGACAACTTAACTTGTTTGTAATTGTCTCCTTCACGTCCAGTGCTTCCTTATTTTCCTATAGTCTCAAAATTGCTCATATTGAGTATATTTAAGAATGCATAGTTGGCTTTGAGACAGAGGTTTTCTTCTGATAACTGACCGGATCCCTAGGCAGGCTTTTCCACCCATGAATGATGGCAGCCTCCTCAGAGCAATTCTTTTAACTTTGTGTCTATTGGAAATAAGGCAATGTTATGCAATAGCAGGGCTTTAGCTTTGAATATATTTCGTACCTTAGCCCAGAATAGTGAAAAGACCCCTGAATGAGGTCTCAGGAAACCAGGACTCTTGCCAGCTCATCCCTGTCCTGTAGTGATGCTTTGGGAAAGTTCTGGTACTTTCTGAGTCTTAGTTTTTTCCATCTACAGAAAGGAAGCACTAGGCTATGGCTTCCAAGAGCCCTTCTAGCTCTGACACCTTATCTGCAATTCCACCGAGAAATAGCTTTTCCATGTTTGTAGAATGTTGTGGTAGGTCCTGAAAGCCCCTTGGAATGATAGGATAGTACTTGGTGTGACCTTTGCAGTAGAGGACTTGTTCTGCTCAGTGGGGCTAATTAGATGCTTCTAAACTAGAGAATTCATACCCCAAGACCGCTTATGGATGTTGTGTGTACCCAGCCAGATGATTGTTACTGGCGTCATGACCGTAGCTGCCTCCACTCTTCACACAGTGACTGAGGTCATGGAATGTCTCAATATAGAGACACTCTAGAGAAGAGATGAGGAAGTCATATTTTTTCTAAATATGGGGAGACATATTCAGAAGATTCAGAAAGAGAAATGATTCAGATTCAGAAAGAAATTCAGAAAGAGAAATAAGCTTGCCCATCGTCGCGTAACATTAAGTGTCAAAATCGAGACTGTATCACAGGACTCCTGGACATCCAGCTCACCTCACTTTTACTCCACTCTGTTACCTGCCAGGATTTCTTTCATGTGACTACAAGTTACTATTAAAAAAAAGTATTTCTGGTCATAAAGGCACCTGCAGTCTCCACGACTGTTCTAATGGTGTTTGACAAAAAAGAAGATGATAGTCTTTCATAGCACTCTGATACGAACGGCTCTGCTGGATGGCCTGAGAAACCCCACCCTTGGAGAGATAACTTAGCTTTAGATTAATCTTCCTAGTTTTCACCTCTGGAGCTCAGGAAAGAAGGTTGGTTGAACTTGTATATTTGGAAGTGTACAACATCTCTGAGAAAGGTCCTTGTTATACTCAGATTGACTGGTTATTTAGAAATAGGGTCGCTCGTGAATTTCATGCTCAAACTTAATCTGAGGTTTCCCTAAGGTCGAAGAATATAATGTGTACTTATTAAGCAAGCTCTCTTGGCAGATTTTCATCCCCTTTGGATAAAAGCAAAATTGCACCCAGCACATAAATTGACATATGAAGCAGTAAATAATTCCATTGTGCAAGTTGTTTTAATGGACTCAATCCAGAATGCTCTATTAACCAGCACACATAGAATATTCATTGAGTTTAGAGTTTATTGTCAGGCCAGAAAAATAAGTGCTGGGGGATAATAAATGCCAGCATGCCAGCTGAGAAGGAGAGGGAGAAAGAAAATTTTAGAGGTATATTTATCTTCTATTTTTCTATTCTTCTCAATATTTTTATTTCCTCTGTTTTTTTTCCCCCTATATTCTTTTTTTGTTTGTTTGTTTGGTTTCTTTTTTTTTTTTTTTTCTTCTTGGGCAAAGGATTAAGTACAAAAAGAAAGGAGGGTATCAGTTTTCAAATATAATCATCAAAAATCTGAGAACTAGCCAGCAGAACATTTCAGGGACTTTTCTTACTTTCCTTTTGTGAGAAAAGTTAAGGTATTAACCAATTGGGGAGTGGAGTGTTATATGCATTTGTATGAAATTGTGCTTATACAATCTCCACATGGATAAACATTCAGAAACCATAACAGCATTCCCGAAGGAATCCTTCCTTAATACAGGAAGTGGCAGTTTTGTGAAGGCACCACAATTAAGCTCTGGTTTTTCATTCCAGAAATCCCAGGATTTAATTTTTAGACAAAATGAGACATCTGTGATGTTCCATAGGCAACTTAGTTTCCAAGCTTGTCGAATGCAAGGTACCTGAGTTTGGCTTAACCTCCGGGCATCTCTTTGCATTCAGAGATATCTAAAACCACAAATCATAAATTCTGATGGACACATGTGAAAGAGGCCTCAGAAACACGGTTTTGTTATTCAGTGTGGCTGCAACTCCTCTGCCATGAGTCCTCTCCCTGTTGTCTCAAGCTTACTTTCTCTTGCTCTGCACTTAGGTTCACTAAATGACCAGGCCTGGGTTATGCGAGTGACTTCCTCCCACATCTTGTGGATTAAGACTGTGAACTTAACAGGAAGGGGCAGGCACAGTCTTTCTACAAGCTTTGACATGTTTGTTGCTGCAATTTCACTGAATGGAATGTGTGCAGAGAATAGAGGACAATGAGATTCAGAATCTGAAGTCACAGAACATTTTGAGTTGGTCATCATCTCCCTCAAAAATCATGTATGTTCTACCATGCGAGAAGCCCCATGTCTTTTCTTAGTCAGTTCTTGCTTTTGTGGAAACTGTTATTGTCATGGCATCTCCTTTCTTCTAGAAACTGTCTCCCATCTGAACTGTTCCGTTACTGTTCACCTCTTTGATACCTCGTCTCTTTCTCTCTTAATTCTTACCATCAGAATCTTGGCATGACGTCAATATCCATATTTCCAGCTCTGGCCACTGTTCTGAGTATCAGACTCACATTTCCAAGTAGGTGTTTCCCACATAGAATTCCTCCAAACACCTGGAATTTCCTATGTTTAAAACCAAATTCACCTTTTTCTTCTCACCCCCTAAAATCCTTTGAACAGTTTAACTAGCTGGGAGTTAAGCCACTTAGCAGCAATATGAAGGCGGACTGATGTATTACATTCCATTTTTTATCTTTTTTTTTTTTTGGAAATGGAAATGACTAATCTAATGGAAAACCCCTTTCTTGTAGGAGACAAGGAGAAGGCCTTAGGATCTACTGGGGGAGTCCAGAGGAGCAGTCCCTACTGTCCCGCTGGAACCCATGGTCTACTGAAGTTCCTTATGCTACTTTCACTGAGCACCCTATGAAATACACCAGTGAGAAATTCCTGGAAATTTGCAAGGTAGGAGGCATCTTGGGTATTACTCTTAGATTAGCTTTGTTGCTGGAGTTATGTGCTTCTAGAGACATGTACTCCTAAACAAAACATAAAATAAAATAAAATAAAATGAAATAAAATAAAATAAAATAAAATAAAACCAGCAATTTATATAGACAAAAACAGTAATAGGTTTATAGATTTTTTTAGTAAAAAGTCAGTCTGTTTTTATATGTAAATATACATTATATTTATATATAACATGCTGCTTTCACCTTACTAATTGCATGCATTACCTACAGGGTGTATATACTTTCCCACATATAATCACATTCTAATTATTTTATTCAGGGAAGTGTGGAATAGTATAAAGCATAATTCGATGTGGTTCAATGTGTGGTCATGCTTGATTAAGTCACTTCTCTTTCTGAGCCTTGGTAGTCTCACCTCTAAAATGAGGATAATGAGCGCTGCCTTTCCTCCTAACCTCACTGGACCATTATAAGGTTAAATAGAATGATGTGTGTATAAATACTCCATGAAGTGTAAAGTTATTCAGAATTTCTTTGTCTTTAAATTTCATCTAATCAAGCAGATTTTAGACTCATTTCTAAAGGGAACAGTTTTCTATTATTCTCTCACCTCCCCCGGGTATCTTAAGCAGTACTGAGGCATTCTAGGTAGTCAAGAAGTAAAACAGTTGGAGCTGAAAATGTAGTGAAAGATCAAACTTTGTATTTTCAATAAAACCAAATATACACATGAGTGCACTTATAGACCTAGAAATTCCTACCTTCTCTGTCCTTTTTATGTTTGCTTTTATATTATATCATTCATTTCAGAATATGACAATTCTTTATTTGCTATGAATTCAAAACTTGGCAATCTGCATCTAAAGACTTTCTGTGGTTGATGGCATATATTATGTTTCTTGCATTAAACATACCTATTCATGCAAGTGTAAATATATATGTATGTGTGTGAAAGTATTTTAAATTGATAGGTCCTGGGGATTTTAAAAAGAATTTGAGGCGACATATATTTGATTACAGTCTAGATGGAGTCTTCATTCCCCCCTAATACATAGATGAAATGACCTTGAATCACATTATTCTCCCATGGAAAGTCAATGTTCCTCTCAAGAATTATGCAAATGTCCTCAGGGATTTATAATGTCCTAGTTTCCCTCAGGCTTCAAGCTGTTATTGACACTAAACCAGCTTGGCATATGGATCACGTTGCCACTCTGTGGAACACTCCTATGTCACAGTTTCTCAACCCAAGCATCAACATCAGCCCCTAGCCTGACTCTTTACCACTGAAAGCCAAAAAACCAAACAATCAATAAGAACAACCTAACACCTACTTGAAGGCAAGAATATGAGAATAGACTCATCGAGGGCTTCAGGGAGATAGAGTGGGAATTTCCATCCTGCTCTTGCCCCGAACTTCAAACGCAATGTCAGACTTCTCTGTTTCTAGAAGTTCTTATTAATAACAACACATTAATACATTGTTCCATAATCTTCAAAGTCTGTTTCAAAAATTATTGTTAACAATGCAGAACACATTATGTTTCTTTTTAAAAACATCTGTTAATCCAAGTTAAAGAGCTTGATAACCTATTTTCCCAAAGACATTTTCCTGCTTTAAAGGTCATCTGGTTCCGACCATTAAAATAATATATATTTTTGAATTAATAGTAATTGTACTTTATTGTAAATCAAAATAAATACTAACTGCCTCAGTTGGTACATCCATCATTTCCTGGGCCAAGTCTTCTCTTATTCCTCATACCTGGTGCATTAGATGGTCATTCCCTGAATGCCCTTTGCGGGAAGAAGTTCAGCGTGAGGAATTAAAGAACAAGCTCTATAAACTGCAGATAAATAACACTGTCACATTCTGACGTCTGTTTGTGCTTTATCTTATTCTGCTATATATAAATACAATCAAATAATGCAAAAAGAAAGATGAAAAGTAAAATATCAAAGAGGGTATTATTTTCCAAATACCCATGAATGGAATTAGTATACTAGAGCATTGGGTTTTGCCCCAGCCTTCCCAGTAGCAAAGGCTGAATAGGAAATTGATGTTCATGTAGCTCTTGCTGGATGGAAGTAAGAATAGCAGGTGGGACGCACGTGCACACACACATGAACGTGATAGACAGTTAGTTGGTTGGTTGACTTTTAGCCAATCAAACTACTTTGTGGATCTGTTAAGTGTATTTCCTTTAAGGTTTTTCTCCTTAAATTATTATTCCAAAGTTTTTTTATCTTTTTTTTTCCTTTAGCAATAGTCTGGCACTTTCATTTGCCAAGCCATTTCTTATTCAAAGGCCACCCAAAGTCCCAGCTCTCTAGGAAAACAAATGATTTCCATCTGGAATGTGAGAGGATGAGTGCTTTGATCCAGGTTTTTGTGTCTTAGTTTCTCTTTTGTTGTTGGTTTTTATGTCACAAAATTGTTTGTGTTTAGGACATTTTCCAAGATTGGCTTTGATTAAGACCCAGTCATATTAATGTAAAAGAATAAATAAGAAGAAAGATAATTTGGGGGATCTAGAATATTTTTATGTGAATATTTTGGCAAAAACATGAGATTTTAAAAGGGTTTAATAAACTGGTTTTTCCATCTCTCTGATGAATGAATTAGTTAAAAAGTAGAATATGGGGAAAATGCATAACTAATCAAATACCTGAAGCAATTTAATTCAGTTTAAGAAAACTATTGTCTCACGGGGAGGGAATAACGTAGAGCTGAGTTATACAATCAAAACTTTCAAATTATTTACAATCTAATGGAACAAATTATTATTTTAAAATACATGAAAATATTCAAACTTATTCTTACCCAGAGTCATTTTTTTCTACTGTATCTAGAATCTCTTTATTCAAGAGATTTTTCTAACACCAACAAAGTGCAGGTATTATGACTGTTGTTGAGGATACAAACAGAAATGAGACAAGGTTCCTGCCTTTGGGGAAGGCGGTGCTTAACAGAGGAGGCACATAAAAATGCAAATATTTTCAAGAGTTCTAATTAACTGAAACTGAAATTTGGATCAAGCAAAAAGGAAAGGAGGTAATTAAAAGTATACAGAAGGTTCTTAGATAAAGAGTAATTTGGTTTAATTGGAGTTTAATGTTACATAGTCCCCACTATAGTTATAATGGCTTAGCTAACAGATATAAGAGCCTACACTAAGTTAGGAGCAGTAGGAAGGGAGAGAAGATGAGGAGATTTTGAGTTATTCATGAAGTAACTGATAGGATATTGAAGACAATGAAGAAGTCAAAGATGACAAGATTTCAGGATTGGGTAGATGGTGATTCCATTAATTTGATTGCAGAAAACTGGAAAAAGTAGGTTTGGGGACTCAGCTTATGACACGTTGAGTTTGAAACATGTTGCTTTTCTATAGAACTTGGCGTCAGGTTGGTTGTCAAGCAGTTAGAAATTTAGGTCTGAAGCTTAGTAGAGAAAGCTGCACTGGTGATATAGGTTTGAGATTACACAACACTGGGCCAAAGCTGAGTAGTCATGGGACTGGTGGTTCAGGAAGGTACCCAAAGAAAGAGCATTAATGGACATAATCACATTCAAATTCAAATTTACTCTATGTCTAAGTCTGTTAGCATTCATTGATTAAATTGCTGTAAAGTTTATACAATGCTATGTCAAAATATACTATTCCCATCTCACTAACTCTATACCACTTCCACATCTGGCAAATATGGTGGTCAAGTGGCCTCTTCCCAGACAGTCTTGCTTACCTCCCTGCTTCACCAAATGTTTCCAATCTGTTCATGTACATACTTTGTGTTACTCATATAAAACAATTGTGAAAATATAAAATAAAATAGTAGCTTTTTGGCACTGCTTTTAATATTATGAGACATAAAAAGTATCTAGTGTACTATTACATAATTGTACTTTATATCTATTGATTACAGTTTGAATAATATTTTCATGTAATTCAACTAATAAAACCCCTGTAAGATAAGGATAGGCGTCTTTGTTTTAAAAATGAGAACAGTTGAGCCATGTGTGGTGGTGGCCTATGCCAGTAATCCCAGTGACTCAGGAGGCTAAGGTGGGAGGATTGCTTGAGGTCAGAAGTTCAAGACCAGCCTAGGCAACATAGTAAGACCATGTCTTTAAAAAAATTTAATAAAATAAATTAACGAGACATCGTGGCAAGTACCTGTGTTCCCATTCCAGTTACCTATAATCCCAGCTCCTTGGAAGGCTAAGGCAGGAGGATTGCTTAAGCCCAGGAGTTCAAGTCTGCAGTGCAAGTCTGCAGTGAACTATGATTATACCATTGCACTCCAACCTGGATGACAGAGCAAGATTTTGTCTCTTTAAAGAAAATGAGGACACTTATTCAGAGGGAATAAGTGACTGAGGTCATATAGTAATAGTTCTATGTCATACCCAATTTCCTAATATTCAGGGAAATGGGTATAAGCCTGAAAGAAGTGTGTGTGTGTGTGTGTGTGTGTGTGTCTGTATATGTGTGTGTGTGAGAGAGAGAGAGAGAAAGTGAGTGAGAGAGAAAGAGAGAGACTGTGTGTATTTTGTATTAATTGATGTGATATGGTATAATATTATATCTCACAACCTGGCTCAATTATCCTCAATTATTTCATCTACTTTGTATTTGCAACTTGTAGCCTTATCTCTTCTTTTTTAACCATCGCTTTGCTGGGTTCCTGGAGTGAGTACTCCTGGGAGGGACTAGTACTGAACCCAGAACTGATGAATAGCAATGAACGCATTATGAGTGCTCTGTAACCATAATGATCTACAGACCAACCCTTTGTACTCTTTTCTTGTATTTCTATCCATCTTTTCAAGTGGATCATGCAAATGTACCAATGTTTTAGCAATCAAATTTAACTTTATATTCTTAGCCCTTTGTTTGCCTTTTACATCAATTCAACAAATCTTCATTGAGTACCTACCTGGCAGTGACTATTGCATGATGGGGAATGTTCTGGATTACAAAGAAGACTAAAACTGATTTTGCCCTACAGATACTTACGGCATAGTGGGAGGAGGCAGGAAAGACTTTCACAAATTATAATTTAAAGTGCTAAGATTGTAAATAGGGGGATTCACAGGGTGTTACAGGAGCCCAAAAGTGGGAACAGATAAGTCCAAAAGTTACAAGTCTGATGACATTTGATATGAAACTCAAGGTATGGGTGATTTAAACATCAAAGAAGGTGGGAAAAGACATTTTAAGTAGAGGAAGCATGTTTAAAAGCTGCAAATTACAAAGGTATACATAATGTTCTCCGATAAAGACTAATTCAGTTTAGCTAAGTTTAAAGTGCACTTGTGTGTGTGCACATATTGCATGTGTTCAGAGAGGAGGGTTGGGGGATGGGATAGGATGAGGATGGAAATTACGATGGGTAGAAACCTCTCCCGTGTAAGAAAAAAGAAGCTACTGCCTCTTCTTATTTCTCTCTACACACTTGAATTTATAGTCACAGGGTCTCTGTAAGTATAATTCCAGAAAAAATGTGCAAGGATGATATATACAGTCTGTCCAGCAGTGTGACTTCTCAAGTGATTTCAAGTACTGGGTATTGGACGGGTCTCCTCTATGACAGGAGACTTCCTTCCACACACAGGGAGGCTGAAACCTGTAGCCTGCAGGCTCGGAAAACCAGCTCAACTGAGGAATGTGGGCCTACAGGCATGAAACCTGGTCTCTTTACCCAGTGTAAACAGGAAGCAAGTGGTGGTTGTAATAAGGAAAACTGAGACTCTAGGCAATGAACTGTTGGCAGGCAGCACCTAAAGCAAACCTGTGGACCAGGCACTCAGCTGGTAAATAATTGGTGGAAAGTCAAGAATAATACCGCGTTCCCCCTGCCCCCACCACGCACACTGCTGTAACTGCTATACTTTATCCTAACCAACACACAACCCCTGTGTAACTGGAGTTGTTAAAATCTGACCCTCTGTATTTGGTACTGAAATAAAAGAGAGAGCCAGAGGTGGGTGCATAAAAGCTTTTAGGGAAAAGTATGTGGCTGGTGGTATTCATATCAGATGACACAGCGTTCCTGTCACATAGATTTAGTTCAGGTGCTTGAAATGCTCAAGAGCCAGCTCGGGGACTTGGCCTTTTGTCTGCCTCTCCTTCAATGCACTGCTTGTCACCCTGCTTGTCTCTCTGTAACCATCCCCTCCCCTGGCTTTGAAGGGGATCCTAGAAATGACTGGAAATGAAGTCCATCTGACTCCAGTGAAATGCCAAATCCACTGAGTATGAAATAGTGCCAACTTTTACTTTCTAGCACTTTGATTTTGAGTTCCACAGAGGATTCTCAAGAAATGAAGTTTATGATGAAGCCTGAGGAAGCATTCGCTAATCCAACTGGACAAGATTTACTGATCTATGAAAAGGGATCCTGATAATCCAGAGTGTTACAATAGAATTGTTGAGATGAATTATACTTTGATTTTTAAGAGATCGTGGTTTGATAAGGATGATGAGGATGATGTCAGTGATGATTAAGCAGTTATTACTTATTGATTCCTGGCAACAAGCTTCCTTTATGGCCTTTGCAATATAACTCCAAATTTCAGGCTCATCTCATTCTGCTTTCCTAATCCTTTATATAATATATGAGCACACAAGTGCATGTGTGTGCACACCTCTATTCACAGCGTGTATACAAACCCTTTATTTCACTTAATCTTTTCAACTACCTGATAAATTTGATGCTATTAATATTCTTATTTTATGGCAAAGGAACTATAAAATTCAGCAAAGTTAATAACTTGCCTGAAGTCACACAGCTGTGTGAGTACCATCATTCCAACTTAAGACCAGCTCGGCCTGATCCTATACTTCCTTTAGCTCAGTGGTTCTCAAGACAGGGTGATTTTGCCCATGGGGGACATTTAACAATGTCCCAGTGAGATATTACTGGTTGTCACATCTGGGGTGGAAGCCTGTCTGGTATCTGTTGGGTGAAGGATAGGGAGGCTGATTAACATCCTAACATGCAGGAGACATTCTCTCCCATAGCAAAAAATTGTCTGGCCTAAAATAGCAATAGTCCCAAGGTGAAGAAACGTTGTTTTAGCTGTACAGACAGCCACATTTGTGACTCTACTGCATAGAAAACCAGATGAGAGATTTGAGTGGAGGTATAGGTAAAGGAAAAACATAAGAGAAAAAAAGGTTGACTTTTCCCTTGAGTCTGTGGGAAGGCATTGTGGAAGATACAGGATTTAAGCCTGGTTTTGAGAGATTTGTTGGAGAGTGGGCACTATAGATCTTTTTGAATTAAATCATTGATTGCCAGAGCAAAAGTTTCCTAGGCAAGTGATTTTCATTTAAAAAGAAACCTTTTGGAAATAAAATCTTACTTGGAACTCAAATATATAAAACTGATGATAAAAATAGAGCAGCTCCGATGTGATTGAAGAGACTGAAACAAGTTACCTGCTTGACTTTTGACTTTTTGTTGACATCCTCTCCTCAAACCCTCAGGTACCTGTTGTCCCAACATTATTCACAATAGCACTTCCTTTCTTTTCAAAAGAATTTAGATCTGGATGATAAATTATATGTAGTCACCCAATCTATGAGGAGATCTAGTGTTCTAAAGAACATGGTTTAAAAATTAATGAATGTAATATTGTCTCCATTTTGCAAGTGAGGAACAAGAATTCTTCCCTAAATATCAGAATTTTAAAACTAAATTTTCTAAAAATTAGAATTTTATAATCCTGCTCATAACAGCAACGTTATAAAGAGAGAACTTCAGGAGTTAAGTCAGGAGACCTGTGTCAGGCCTTGAGCCAAAGCTAAGCCATTGTATCCCCTGTGACCTGCACATACACATCCAGATGGCCAGTTCCTGACTTAACTGATGACATTCCACCACAAAAGAAGTGAAAATGGTCTGTTCCTGCCTTAACTGATGACATTACCTTGTGAAATTCCTTTTCCTGGCTCATCCTGGCTCAAAAGCTCCTCTACTGAGCACCTTGTGACCCCCGCCCCTATCCCCCAGAGAACAACCTGTTACAGATCCCTGTAACATTTAGATCCTCAGTTTACCTACCAGATCCCCTCTACTTTGCCCACAATGCCTAGTATCTTATCCAGTAAGAATTTCCTGAATTTAATTCCTACTCTTTGTCCCATAACCTATCGCGTTTAGGCTATTAGCTTCCCTTTATGAATATCATTCTTGACTTTTGGGTCTGCGATGATTATTATGAAAAATTTACATACACGGACTTTTTATCTGATTTTTTTTCATGATCCCAGATTCTACATCCAGTTTCCTACTGAAAGTCTCTAAGAGGATTCCTGGTAAGATAACTCAAACCACATGTCTGCAACAAAATCCTCCATCCCTGTATCTTACTATTTCCAATCTGTACCTCTCCTAGGCTTTCTCAACTCAGCAATAACATCACCATCTACCCAGTTGATCAGGCCAAAAATCTGGGTGTCATTTTTTATCCTTCTCTTCTCTTCATCCCTAAATTCAGTCACACCAACAAATTCTTTGGCTCAACCCCACTGCCCCCAAAATCCCTAATTTAACCAGTTCTGATGGTCTCCACTGCTACGCTGTCCAAGCCACCATCATATCTTGTCTGGACTCCCAAAGTGAATTCCAAACTCATCTTGCCTTCCTGCTTCCATTCTTAGCCCTAACAGCATTCTATGTTCGACTCCACACAGTAGCTAGGATTATTATTATTTTCAAAATAACATTATACAACATTGAACTCCTTCTTAAAATCACAGCAACCCAAAGCTCTTAATGTGGCCCTGAAGACTCTTCATGCCTAGTGCTTCAACCTCTTTCCTTTGATCCCTGGACTTCTGTCTAACAGGTCTTTTCTGTGTCCCTTGAAGAAGCTAAATTCATGCCTCCCTTACAGCTTTTGCAGGTGCTGCGTTTTCTGCTTGGAATTTCTTCTTCCCATAGCTAGTTCTTTTTCATTATGTGGGTCTCAGTTGAAGTTTTACCTTCCCAGAAAGACCTGCCCTGAATACAGTAAGTGAAGTAACTCTAACTTTCCTCACTTTTTATCCCTTTGCCACATTTTATTTTCCTTCTAGAATTTATCACCCTCCAAATTTTTATTAACATTTTTTGTCTGCAATCACGAGAATGTGAGCTCCGTGACAGCGGGTTTTTTCGCCTGTCTGTTCAACTTAAAATGTCTCTGGAACGTGTTGTAGGCGCTTCATCGATATTTCTTAAGTAATTTCAGATGCCTTTTCATATATCAGTGACAAAGAGAGTTAGTTTACAGTACTAATACAGACGCAAATTATTTGTATACTAACAAAATCTTAAATCAGCTAAAACTAACATGGTACTTGGTAGACTTACACGGATGATAAACAAACTGAAAAATCACATATTATTTCTGACATTAAGAAGCAAAATTGGGCCTGAGGAAAGTTAGTCTTAATAGAGTTAAGCACAGTTATTAACTGTATTAACTTAATAGAGATACATTTAACCATTTCTGTTTAAGAAGTAAGAATAACTGCAGCCCCAGGACAGAAGTCAACTTCTGTGAAGACTGGCTGGGGAGGTGAGTATCTCTCAACTTAATCTACAGTAACTAACTTTGTGCCTTCTTTTTTTCTTCTTCAGTTGTCTGGGTTCATGTCTAAGCTTGTTCCAGCTATCCAGAATGCCCACAAGAATTCAACTGGATCTGGAAGCAGAAAGAAACTGATGGTGTTAACCGAACCCATTTTGATTGAGACCTACACAGGGCTGATGTCATTCATTGGAAACCGCAACAAACTTGGCTATTCCCTCGCCCGTGGGAGTATAGGTTTTTGAGAGTCTTTTTGGTACCATCAGTATATCATCCAAAGATATGCCACTTGAAAATTTCATTTTGGCCCACCCTATTTTTAGACTGAACCAATTATTTTTAAGTAATACTTTATGATTTTGAATATTTAGTATTTCCGAAAATTTAAAAGCTTGATTGGATTGATTTAGACCTCATACAGAATAACCAAATTTTCTTAAAACTAGAAAATAAATTCTGCTGAGCCTATCAAGTACTGTTATCAAATGAGTGCCTGATCATCAACTTAGGAAAGAAGACTCTTTAGGTCCTGTTGCTTAAGCTCTCTAAATGTAGGCATTTTTTTTTTTTTTTTTTTGAAGTCTTGGTCTTCAGCCCTCTTATCCTGATTTATTCTCTCATTGGGGGTCTCACTGTCTCTAGTATTTTAGCTACCACTTTATAAGGATGACTTCCAAATGTACATTCCCATTCCCAGTATTTATTCCAAGATTCAGTTTTGCATTTCTGTCTGCTAATCATCTAAATATCAGTGTCCCAGTGGCCTCTTACATTGAGCATCATCAAAATCCTGGATTTCTCTGTGGTATTTATATGGTCCCAGTTATCCATTCCTGAAGTCCATCAATTTTGATTTCTCTAGATTCCTTGCCAATGACATCCTATATACGATCCCATCTCTATATGGCTGCATTGTATTCCAATGCCCAAATGTCAAACGGGAAGCTCATTCTTTTATCAAAATTGTTCATCTATTCTTCCTTTCCATGCTTAGAGCTGTATTATTAGATCAGGTTTTTAATTCTGCTCAACAAATTATTACCACAGCCTATTAAATGGAATCCCTACTCCAAGGCTAACTGTTTCAATCTATCCTACATTTGGTTTCTAGCTCATTTACTTTTGCCATCTTTTGTTCAAATATATTTTCTTAATAGCAGATCTTTTTCTTCTAATGAAATCTTTTGTAGAAGCAGTATATACAAAGCAGATAAAAGTAGGATCACTATGGTTGGAATGAAGATGAGAATGCCACAGGCATCTTTCTTTGTAGGCCTCAGAGGTGCTCCATATGGAATGTCCATGGATCGGTTTTGAAGACCATGTTTCCAAAAACACTGTCCTAACACTCTATTCTCATTGCTCTTTTCCCTCTTATTTCCTCTTTGTCCCTTCCCGACTTAGATCTAATTTTCAACAACCCAGGAAATTATCTCATATGTTTGCATCTCTCAAGTTTCTTTTCTTTTTTATTTCAGAATCTTATTTTATCTAAATTTATTTAGGAAAAAAAGCTTTGAATGTTGACTACATAGACATTACTACAATAAGCTTTTTGCCTTTCTCAAGACTCAAAATTGACACATCTTGGTTTATATTTAAGTAGAAAATTCCAGCCAACTTTTTTTTTGACTTTTATGTGAAGTTGAAAAGCTTGCTTTTCAAAGAAGATTTGTCCTCTGATATATTTATAAACATCAATTTAGTGCAGACATTCAACCCCAAACCTTGAATAACTCTCATTTTATTTTGTCTTTGTTTACTTCCATTAATATTTTTTTATTTCCCTCTCTTCCGCCTTTACAGCACCCACTTTTTCTTCCCCCCATGATGGCAAATATTGTTATAGTCCCCAAGGCAGGGAACTTCTATTCAGACTGTAAAAGGAAATGTTGAAATCCATAGCTGTCCTGTCAACAGTAGTGGAATGAAAAGTCGTTGGATTGTTTTGGCACTGGTTCTGAAGCAGGCATAATTGGCAAATTATTATAATACTGCTGCCCGAAAATCCCCATTTGCCTCAAGATAGTGGCATTTATTGGCAGAAGCCTCTGAAATGTCCAACACATTCTTTTGAGTTACCATTTAAGGATCAGCCTGACAATCGACTTCTCTCTGCACATTTGTCCCCTTTGTAACCTAAGCCAGACTGTTCCCAAATGACCTTCTAAAGGACACAGTGCACCATCATCAATGGAAACAGTTCAGAAAGGATGACAGGAGGGAGATGTTTCTTAGTTCTGAGAGGCAGTCTGTAACAATGGGATAAGCATTTAATGGAATCAAAGCTGTTTTGCATAAGGAGTGAACTGAGAGATGACATGAGGGTCTTTATGAATTCCCTTCATATTTTGTAAAAACTGTCATATATAAGATATCCCATTAATGGAAAAAAGGGGATCTAGAAAGCAGTATTATGACCAGAGGGTGAGAAGATTTAGGAATTTGGATAGCAGTTCAATATAAGAAGGGACTTCTTACAGTTATACATTTTCAATGATGGAATGGGTTGCTTTAAACAGTGAGCCCACTATCACTTGGTATGTTCAAGGAAAGACTAGATAAAGTAGATATTGTAAGAGGAAGTGCTGTGTGATACCATTTGGAGAAATGATTGACATAATCTTTTAAGGCCAGTGACCCTATCATTTTCCAAATAATTGTTGCCAGTACTTAGTTAATTAGACCCATTTTTTCCTTAGGAAAGAGTTGGATCAATCATGGGAGACCCTGAAAAATATCCTTAACTTTCCTAAGGTTTAATGTCTTCTTCTGCAAAATGGAGACAATTATATTACTTTTGCTTATTTCATGAGGATTCAACGAAATGAGGTTAAATTCTTTTATTAAACAGAAAGTTTTGAGTATTTGCCTAGACAGTGATGTGACTTTTGCAGGAGAAGGTGGGAAAACATCTAAGGGAACTAAATTTCCTCCAAAAATTGTTTCTTCATTACCATGGACCTACTGATCATAGTTTTCTCATTTTGCACTTGGTGTCCTTACGTGGGCTCTTTGTCTTTAAGCTCAACAGGGAGCCACAACCCAGGGGACCTATATGTACACTTGGAGTTTTTATCAGATTATCATTTGAACTTACCACTACAGTTTAGCAAATGCCATCATGAGTTTGATTGATGATAGGAGTAGACACAAGGTATGTTAAGTATAGTACAAAGCATTTCATAACCAAAATGTCATGGTTGGAGGTCTTCATTATTTGATCTTTATCTCATTCAGGAATTTCCACTAGAAAAATCTCTGATAAGCTTTATTTCAGAAACTGCTTGAACAACTCCATTGACAAATGTCTCACTGTCTTCTGATATATCGTAGGCAGTTCTGAGGGTGAGAAAGTTCAAAGGAGATAGATATTTTAACAAAACAGGAGGAGTTTTAAACAATCACCAGGACTCACTCCTTGGTGGTCAATTTGGCCTCTTTGGAGGCCTGACCTTTGGTCATCTTACGGTCATCTAAGGCAGAAAAGAGAAGCTCACTTATAAGTTGGCTACTTTTGAATCATTTGCCTTGAGGTCCATTTTTTATTGAGTCTTTGTTGAAACATCCTGAGGAAGCCAATTTATAGAGTTCTGGTGATAAGAAGGCAGAAAAACCATGTAAATTCAGTGCTTTTATTTCACAGAAGGTGAAGCAAAGGCCTAGAAACTAAAAAGACATTTCTGAAAAAGAAGATGGTGATTTTTTGGAAATACTGAGATTAGATTAGACTATATCTTCCAATTTCTATCCCTAGCCCACTGTTCTTTCCAATATAATATCTGTATTCCCTGGGAAAGACTTGACATCTGAATTGATGTGTCATAGTTGTGGAGATAATTTTGAAGGGAGAAAACAATAGGGCACAGCCGTTTGGGAGGAATTTCCAGAAATTGCCATCATTTTCTTAAAGGCTAAGGACACTCACAGAGCTCTCTGGTTTCCTATCTGATAAAAAAAAAAAGCCCAAACAAAGCTGCGGAAGCTGGCAGAGCCAGCAGATATTTTGTAAGGCAGCTTCACCTCTGCTGGCATTTTGTGGGGCAGGAGAGGGGGAGGGCAAAAGTATTAAATTTAGGCTTAAAAGCTCCTCAGAAATTCTTTATACACAAGAGACCAAGTTGGAGAAAAGAAGATGACTTGTGCCAAGGGGAAGAAAGAGAGAGACTAATGCCTGTGGTTTTCAAAGGTTAACAACAACATAAAAAAGCCAAGGTATTTGCACAGGGATGAATGCTCATTGGCTCTTGGCCAACAATTATACAAGGGCTTGTGCCCACATCCTGTAGCTGTGGTTTAGGGACGCTGCTCATGAGTGACTTCTTATGCTTAGTGGCAGGAAACTTTAGTCACTGATGTGTAAACTCACCTTTGGTCTGCACCTCCCACAACGTGCTCCGAAAGCAGTTAGGGGACTAGGCCTCTTGATTTCCTTGTAGATACCAGTTTCCCAGAAGCTAAGGAAAAACTCTGTTTGAGGCCTTGGAGTTACTGAGAGTTGACCAATACTTGCCTTATTCTACCTGATTTTGGCAACTGCTTAGGATAATTCTGTATCCACAAAAAGGAATTATGATATCCCCTGCTAAACGCTCTCTTTAGCCTCAAAGCCCAAAACCAAAAAAAGAGAGCCGTATTTCATTGCAGGCCTGCAGCCAATGTGAAATATGAGGAATAAAGTTATGAGACTGCTTCTCAACCTAGATCTCGTATCTCGTGTGCTATTTTACACTCAATTTTAAGAAGTTCTTAGTAAACATCTCAGTCCCCTTTTCAGTGACACCAAATGGAATTTGCAAGCCCAGTTTAATTAACTCCTATGTTTTTACGGTAGATATGACAGATCATGATATATTATGGATGCGTTGAGATCAACTTTTCTGAACCACCAACTTGTCTGTCGTGTCCTGCCCACAGTGCTTACCCCATGCATCTCAGAAATTCCTTTTCCTTTCTTTAATATTCTCTGCTCACTCTTCATGGAATCCGAGATTAGAAAGGATCTTAAAGGTCATGTAGTTTAGCCTCCTTTGGTTGAGGTAGCAGGAATGCCCTCAACCAAAACATGCACAGCAGATGGAAAATCAGCTTCTGTGTGAACATTCCAAGAGCCCAGAACTCCTTGCTTTCTAAAGCAGTTAATTCCTCCACTGAGCAACAGCAAGTAGAAAGTTTTTCTGGACATTGCACCCAAACCTCTCTCCTTAGAAATTTATGGATTTGGTGCTAGATCTTCCTTTGAAGGAATCCCAAATAAATTAATTTTCTAGTTCACATATTCACACTTCAAATAAAGGCAGGTGCTCTCCTAAAAGGTGGTCGTTTTATTTTTGCATTATTTTGTATTTAGAGACAAAACTCCAGTGACCACAATCATTTTTAAATATGATGCATTATCCAGAGTCCTTATCGAGCTTGTCTCTTGCTTGTAGACTATTCTGTTTGGTTAACACTTCTTTTAAAATATTATATTCAACACTTGTCTTGGCAGTTCATGTATAGATTAATCAGTGCAAATTAGAATAGAGTTGTTCTTTATTTGCCACTATACTGTTATTAATAAAATCCAGGTTTCTTCTATCACGCTGTTTGTTCACATGAAATGTATGAATAACTTCATACTATAATAGAATATATAACTATTTTCCTGATTGGGTAAATTCATTGAAGGCACAAATGAGACCACTTTAGCATAGATTACTTTTACTGAAATTGTGTTAGTTCTGAGTAATTACTGTTTTCTTTTCTAACTTTTTAATTTATTTTCTAAATTATTTGCTTGACACTTTATCCTATAAATTTTGCCTAAGTCACTGTTAAACTTACTCCTGTCTAGCATCTGGCAACCACCATTGTTTTTAAATGAGTTTTTTTCTCTCTTCAGTCTAGAGGACAAGGTGGGCATGATTATTGTGATGGACAGCAGAGTCAAAGCAGTAAACAGATGTTTTGATCCACAGAGTTCTCTGGAATTAGTTAGTTGATCATGGTGTCCCTAGAACAAAAATAGATGGACAGCCTACTTAAGTCTTATTTAACCTGTGGAAACAGAAGTGATTTGAAGTCTGACTTGAATCAGCAGCTGCCACTACAGGATACCATCATCCTGACTGAATTCAGGGATCCCAATTAAATGGCAGCAGTTTCCACTGTCATGCTTGCCCACAGAGAATGGCCACCATGCAACTATTCAAGAATGGTAGAATTTCCCTCAGAAATGTATTTCTGGCTTTGGGGTTGAAAGCATCTTTGGAACTTCTTAGGGGACATAGAGGCTAAGTGAAAAGATTGTACATAATAAAACCGCATTCACATCCCAAGCTCCCCAAACCTTTAGATGCCTTCCTCTGGCATTTCAAGTTCCTTAATGTATACTTTCTTTAGGTCGATGGTTTAGTTAACAAAGCAAACTATTAGAGCCAGCCACTGTTAGTGTCTCAAATACATTGGATCAAGAATCTTGGCCTGGTCTACTCTAATCAATAAATTCTTCATGTTCCAACATTATGCTTCTGATCTGATAACCTTGGAATCAGTGCCCATACATGTTCTCCCTCTATAGATATAAGTTGGCAAAACCTTACAATTATTTTAGAATTTATTTTACTGTCTCATGAATCACACTTGTTCACTTACTTTTTAGGAGTCATATCTGTTTATAGGTTTAGAAACAATGCAGAATGAGAATGAATTATCATACATTTAATCAGATGCTGACTCCAACTACAGCTATTGATCTAGATGTAGTTTTGTTGCTTGAGCCAAACAATACATTCCTTGGCACCTGGTATGCAGTTATTGATCTGGAATTTCTTTTTCTTTTTCTTTTCTTTTCTAATCTATTATTAAGATTATGAAAAGCAGTTTGCTTTCAGCTAGTAGAGCCAGCAATATACTCAGGGTTATTATATCAACCTTCTCACCTTATGTCATATTCTAGTCAACAGGGATCTTGATCACGTCTCTGTTCTACCAGACATCATGCTGGTCCATTTCATTGATGATATCATGTTGATTAAACCAGGAAAGCAGGAAGTAGTAACTGTTCTAACACGTATATAAAACATATGCATGAAAACGTATCACCTCAAAATTCTTTTCTTTGTCACCAAAAAGTCACATCAGTAACCTTTGTAAAGGATCAGTGGTCTGGGGCATGTCAATATATGCATCCTAAGGTAAATGGTAAATTTCTGCCCCATGTGACTAAATTTCTTAGTTAACCCCTCAATACTTAATGGGGTTCTTTAGATGTGAAGGTAACATATGCCTCATTTGGGTCTGCTACTTGAATACATTGACCAAGTAATCCAAAAAGTTGCCAGTTGTGAGTGGGGCACCGAATAAGAGAAGAATCTGAAACAGGTCCAGGCTACCATGGAATCTGCCTTACCACTTGGGCTGTATACCCCAGCAGATCTAAAGGGGCTCAAAGTATCTGTGGCAGATATAGACGATGGATGGATCCTTTGTTCAGTCCCTGTAGGTGAATCACTGGGTAGACCTCGGAATTTTAAGCACAGATATGCCATCCTCCCAGAATTTTTTTTTTTTTTTTTTTTTTTTTGAGAAACAGCTGTTGGCTTGTGACTGAGCTTCATTAGAAACTTAAGACTCTTTGGGAGGCTGAGGCAGGTGGATCACCTGAGGTCAGGAGTTTGAGACCAGTCTGGACAACATGGCCAAACCCCGTCTCTACTAAAAATACAAAAATTGTCTGGGCATGGTGGTGGGCATCTGTAATCCCAGCTACTAGGAAGGTTGAGACAAGATAATTGCTTGAATCTGGGAGGCAGAGGTTGTGGTGAACCTAGATCGCACCACTGTACTCCAACCTGGATGACAGAGCAAGACTTTGTATCAAAAAAAAAAAAAAAAAAAAAAGAAAGCAAGAAACTTAATACTTGGCCATTTGGCCATACGCTGTCAAGTTGCCATGCAGCCTAAGAATGTTCTAGGTGTTGTCTGACCCATCAAACCATAAAGCTGGGCATGCACAATGGCATTATATTATATTAGAGATGATATATACAAGATAAGGCTTAAGTAGGTCCTGAAGGCACAAATAAGTTGCATGAGCAAGTGTCCCAGAAGACCATAATGCCTGTTCCTACTAAATTTTCTTCTCACTTTTTTTCTATTTCTTTTTTTTCTCTTTATTTCTTCTGAAAAACAAATGGAATACATGTGCAGAATGTGCAGGTTTGTTAAATAGGTATGCGTGTGCCATGATGGTGTGCTGCACCTATTGACCCCTCTTGTAAGTTCCCTCCCCTCACCCCTCACCCTGCAACAGGCCATGATGTGTGTTGTTCCCCTCTCTGTGTCCATGTGTTCTCAATGTTCAACTCCCACTATGAGTGAGAACATGTGGTATTTGGTTTTCTGTTCCTGTGTTAGTTAGATGAGGATGATGGTTTTGAGATTCATCCATGTTCTTGCAAAGGACATGATCTCATTCCTTTTTATGGCTGCATAGTATTCCATGGTGTATATGTACCACATTTCCTTCACACGGTCTATCATTGATGGGCATTTGGGTTGGTTCCATGTCTTTGCTATTGTAAATAGTGCTGCAATAAACATACATGTGAGTGTTGTGAGTTATTGTTAAGCTGATTCTTCTCCCGCCTAATTCACACCTATGGCTTTCTGGGAAGCTCCTTGTGACCAATGGACTGAGGAAAACAAAATGAACTTGATTTAGAGATACTTCTGCTATATCACCTGAAAATGAACAACTACAGTATTGTACTCCATGGTGATCCCCAAAGACAGTAGTGAGAGAAATTTCTCCTAGTGGGCCAAATAAATTAGCTACCATTTCCATGTTCTGCCTCGGGACTGCCTTCCATTTTATAAGCGAAGAAACAGAGTTCTGAAATAATAATATGACCCAGTTATTGTCAGACATACCCAAGAAAGCCACCACAGCTTGCTAGTGGCAGAGACGTGATGCTGCTTCTTCCATTTTGCCTATTTCAAACTGGGTTCAGTTTCACGTAACATAAACAATTTCACTATTTTAAACAGAAAATCTTTTAAAGTATGGAATAAAGTACTTACAATATCATTAGAAAAGCTGGAGACATAAGCTCTAGGGCTGGGATTCCAGAAGTGACTCCAGAACGACACAGAAAATTTGACTTACCAAGCTACTGGTTTTCTCTGCCATTGCAGAAGGCTACACAACCAGGAACCTGCTGTTCTTATTATTTATTTATTTATTTATTTATTTATTTATGATGGAGTCTTGCTCTGTTGCCCAGGCTGGAGTTCAGGGGCACAATCTTGGCTCACTGCAACCTCCACCTCCTGGGTTCAAGCTTGTTTCCTGTCTCAGCCGTCCTAGTAGCTGGGGTTATAGGCGCATGCCACCATGCCCAGCTAAGTTTTGTATTTTTTGTAGATATGGGGTTTCACCAGGGTGGTCTTGAACTCCTGATCTCAGGTGATCCTCCTGCCGTGGCCTCCCAAAGTGCTGGGATTATAGGCGTGAGCCACAGCACACTTTCAGCTGCTAAAGAAAGTTTGGAATGACATTTTACTATGGGGGAAAACACATGTAGACAAAGAGCTGAGTGATGTGCAGAGTGCCTGGCATAAGCTTGTCAGTTTCAGCACAGAGCTCAGTTAGCAGAATCATAGGCCACATCTAAAGTAAGCAGAATTTGATGACCTGATCGGTACTCTGGCCAGAATAGTAGGAAGATCAGGAAGAAGGACCCAGCCAGAACCTGCTATTCTAACAGCAGGATCTCATCACCTTAGATACAATCTAATAACTGCTGGTTTCAGAACCACATTGTGTCTGCTAGATTTGCCCCAGCAAAATGGGTGTGACACATTCTGCCCCCTTCCTCCTTATTTGTCCTGAAGCAGAACCTGGGGAGAGCATTTCATTTCTATCTTTTAATAATAATTGCAAAAAATTATTGAGTGTTTAATGTGTCCCAGACAGCGTGCTATGATCTTTACATTAATTACATCAATGAATCTTCAAATAACTTTCTCAAGGATATAATAATATCACCACTTCAATTTTGAGATGAGGAAAGTGAAGTAGGAAGAGGCTAAGAAACCTGGCAAGCGTTGTGTACTCCTTGGAAGAAGATCTGCATTAAATTAGAACTTACTCCTATCCAGAACCTAGCTACAAAGGAATCTGAAAGTTTTAATATTTAGCTTTCTGACGTCTGTAGTACAGAAGACCTGCTAGAATCAGGCTGGAACAGATTGAGCTTGTCATTCCAGTCCACTAGATTCACAAGCTGACTTATATTAAAGATAATTATTAAACTCTTTCTCCCCTGATTGACTGTGAGCCCCTTGAAGATATCTCAGTTTGTTCTCTAGCACAGCCTTGTACTTATATTAGGCAATCAATAAATGGGTCTTATGATGTGGATGCCCCCAGACATTTTGGTTTCAACCCATTTCGGTAGCACATGCTTAAACTTCTGTGAAACCACTGCCTTTTTTTGTGGTCTGGTTTTACAGAGCAGCAGCCGAGGTTAGGACTTCTCCCTAACTTTAGAAAGAAATTTTATTTTGTTTTCACCAAATGCCTTTTTATTCCTCAAATACTTTGTTGTGGTTACATCAACAGCACCTAGCAACAATCAGAATGTGCATAGCTAAAGAAAGTGTGGAAAGACATTTTACTATGGGGGAAAAACATGTAGACAACAAGCTGAGTGATATACGGAGTGCCTGGCATAAGCCTGTCAGTTTCAGAGCAGAGCTCAGTTAGCAGAATCATAGGCCACACCTAAAGTAAGCAGCATATGATGACCCGATAGATACTCCAGCAAGAAGAGTAGGAAGATCAGGAAGAAGTAATAAGTCGAGGCTCTCCTGGCCTGCTAACAGCTTTAAGAAGAGTGAACTGCAAGCAGTAGAGACCAGGCATCTGACTCTAGGGATTTTTAAGATGATGCATCAACAATAGAAGTGGGGAATGTAAAAAGAAAAAATAATGACTTTCATGGGAAATATAATGTGTTCAGATTTGGATAAGTTGAGTTTGAAAGGGTAGGGGAGATCAAGTGAAAACAATTAGCAGGTCCATATGAAGGCAAGTTGCTCAGGAGATAGAGTCGTTGCTTGGATATAAAGGTCAGGGATTCATCCAAGAATGAGTGGTAGTTAAAACTGTAGGAGTGGATGAAATTGCTCAGTGTGAAGGTATAACTATCCAAAAACTTTCTGCAATAATGGAAAATTCCATAATTCGTTATGGAATCATAATTCATTCTATACCATCTGGCACAGTAGCCACTAGCCATGAAATAAGAGAGGTGAATATTAGGAACTGAAATTAATTAATTAAATGTGTATAGCTGCGTGTATCTAGAGGCTATCCTATTGGACCACACAGGTGTAGAATGAAGAACAGAGATGACTGAGAATAAAATCCTTAATAATAGCAATATCGCATATCTGATGTTATTTTGATGCTACCAAAGATAGGAAATAACACATGCCTTATGAGTGGTTTATTTTCTTTTATGTTTAATCAAATGGTAAATATATTAAAATTATATAGACAAGCTTATGTTGAAAACCAGCAGCTTCCCAACCCACCTCTTCCTACTTCCAACTTAGTGATAATTCATTTTGAGGACCTTTCTTTCTGGTTCTGCTGTTATAAATCCAAAACTCTAAAAAAAAGTTCATATTTCTATGTATTAATTAATCATCTTCAGCTATTATCTATTAATTTCCATCTATGAAAGACCAAAACTTGAAACCATGCCCCAAAGAGTTAAAGATACCAATGACTAACCGAAATTCTTGAGTTTGCAGGAGGGCAGATAAAAAATTAAACAACTTTTTCTTTTCTTTTTTTTTTTGAGGCAGAGTCTCGCTGAGTGCAATGGCGTGATCTCGGCTCACTGCAACCTCCGCCTCCCGGATTCAAGCGATTCTCCCTGCCCCAACCTCCCGAGTAGCTGGGACTATAGGCACCCGCCACCACCCCCAGCTAATTTTTGTACTTTTAGTAGAGACGGGGTTTTGCCATGTTGGCCAGGCTGATCTCGAACCCCTGACCTCAGGTGATCCCCCCGCCTCGGCCTCCCAAAGTGCTGGGATTACAGACCTGAGCCACTGCGCCCGGCCAAAACTTCTTAAGAGCTGAAACTCCCCTTGTAAGATAACTAAGCTGACTGAAATCAGCCGGAACCAATATGGCTGACTGGAGTTTGTGCAGAAGCCTGCTGATGTTACAGCTTGAATTTCCACCAAATGTTTCATACCAGTTCCCCAACAATTTGCACATGCAATCAATGAAGTAGCATGAAAAGATAACTTCACATGCCCTAGGAACTTCCAGACCTCCCCTTTCTTTCCACCAATCACCTACTCATCTCAGAATCCACCCCTAGAACTTTTCTAATAAAATTACTGCCTTAAAGCCAGCTCAGGGAGACAGATTTGAGCTGGACTCCGGTCTCCTTGTTCGTTGACTAGCAATAAAAAGCTTTTCTTGGCCGGGTGCAGTGGCTCATGCTTGTAATCCCAGAACTTTGGGAGGCCGAGGCGGGCGGATCACAAGGTCAAGAGTTCAAGACCAGCTTAGACAACAAGTGAAAACCCGTCTCTAATAAAAACACAAAAATTAGCTGTGCATGATAGCGGGCACCTGTAATCCCATCTACTCAAGAGGCTGAGGCAGGAGAATCACTTGAACCCAGGAGGCAGAGCTTGCAGTGAGCCGAGATCATGCCACTGCACTCCAGGCTGGGTAACAGAGCCAAACTATGTCTCAAAAAAAAAAAAAGCTTTTCTTTTCTCCAAACCCCGTGTTATTGAATTGGCTTCTAGCATATAGGGCAGTGAGCCCCTCATGCTTGGTGACAGACTTAGTTTATGTACACTATATTCCACATCTTCTTCCCCTTTTTCCTTAAACACTTATTATTTTCACCACTGAGTACACTTGTTACTTAAATAATATGGTTTACTTCTGTTTCTTTATCACCTTTAGTTTCTATCTCACCTTTCCTCTATGAAAATAAAAATATTAGTGAGATAACCCAAGCTTCTTTTTCCAGCAAATTTTATTTTTTGCCTTCTTTCAAATATGCATTTACTTCTGCATGGTTCAGGGTGTAAGCTTTTGCATTCTGTTCTGTGACCATATTAAATGATTCATGCTTGTCTATATCTAGTGGTTCTGAGGGAGTTGGTGGTGGGCTGGTGGAAGGAGGCAGATGAAGTATCAATTATCTACCAGGTAGCTTTAGTTCCCCATCTCATTTTACTGGTGCAAAAGCATAACTCATGGTCTATATGTCTTCAGTTTCAAAGATCATACTTTTCTGAGATTCTCTTTCAAGCCTACACATTATTAATATCTTTGGTTTTCCAGTGACTTAGTCAAATCATTCTATTTCTCTCTGCTTCCAATCAAAACACAGAGAAATAGAATGACTTGACTAAGGTCATATTACTCGGGGTTGGAAAGTTGAGATCAGTTCTGATGACACATCACCTCACAAATCTGTTCTCACTAACATTTCCTAACGAATAAAGTTTGCAAAAAAATTATGGGTTGGGATTTTTGATTTAGATTTACAATCCATAGTGCAGGCTGGAGCAAAGACATTTGAAGCTTGTGTGCTGTAACCACATTTTCTTTCAAGGAACTCTAGAAATGTCTCCAGGCATCCAGGTGCTTCATGAGCCCAAGTCGACAAACGCTTACCTATGGGTAAAGAATCATCTAACATTAAACTAACATTTACCAAGCACTTAGGTGTTGGCATCTAAGCTAGGATATTTCATATATATTATCTTATTTAATTCCTGCAGCAACCTCTGTAAGTAAATAGAGGTATAATTGAAAAGTTTGAATTTCAACAATTTAGCACTGTATATTTAGTTCTCTCCATCTCTAAAATGCGGTAGAATAATCTGTGCCTCAGATTTTCAAAAGACAAATTGAATTTGATAAAATTAAATGAGACTAAGTGGTTTGGTTGCTTGGGAGATAGGCAGTATACAAACATAACACTGATGAGTAATAGTGAAGTATTGTAAGGCTTTGTTCTTGCTACCCGTAATGCAATTGACCCAGAGGGATTGGCATTAGGGAACTGTTTCTGGATACAAAGCAAAAGACTCCAAACACTCTTGTAAATTTCTAAATTCCAGTGAAGACGGTGCTGGAGTGACTATACAACAAGGATGGTTCCTGGCCACCAAAAGCAGCCAGGAAGCTTCCTGTTATTCTCAGTAATCCTGTGATTAATATAAAACCACTAAAGAGGTATTCCAGGCAAAGGACAGATTACAATTTCACAGAAACTGAAGCTTTTCTTAATTTGAAGGGGGCTGTGTGTGTGTGTGTGTGTGTGTTTAAAGACGCAATTCTAAAATTCCTTGAAAGAAAAGACTCTCAACTCTTGTTCTGTTGCCCTGTCTGGAATGTAGTGGCACAATCATAGCTCACTGAAGCCCAGAAATCCTTCCACCTCAGCCTCCTGAGCACCTAGGACTACAGGTGCACAGCACCATACCCAGCTAATGTTTATCTATTTTTTGCTGAGGCAAGGTCTCACTATGTTGCCTAGGCTGGTCTTGAACTCCTGGGCTCAAGCATTCCTCCTGCCTCGGTGTTCCAAAGGGTTGGGATTACAGGCGTGAGCCACTGGGCCTGGCTGCGAGTAGACTCTTTATTTTTTAAAGAAAAAAGAATACAATATTATAAATACAAAATCAAAATCAGACACAAAAATGCATATTTTGAAAGAAAAATAAATCTCAACTTATTATAGACATTACAAACCTGATAGATATTTTAAAAAATCAAACATCTAAAAACCTTGATACCTTTATTAATGAACAAATCTCTGTAATTCTTTATTCATACTCGTTCTTGACGACATATTGCTGGGTCACCTCTTCATATAAAAATAGAGTTAAAATTTTCTTTTTCTGTAAAGGGAATAGAAAGATAATTTCATGTTATTTCAGTTGATTGAAATGTATTTTTATAAAATTATTGATAGTTTAGAAAAGTTTTATTCAGCTTCATAACTGATAATGATTTTATACATTTTAAACATGCTTTTCAAATTTAGGAAAATATTTATGAAGTTTCTTTCACACATGAGATTTGAGATTTGGAAAAATTTTCAGACTACCTCCTGGTTTGTATATTTTTAATCTCATTTTATTTTGTTACCCTCATGCTTCCTGTGCTGTCTACCTTGGGGCGCATTCATTGTTTCCATAGGACCTGAACTTTGGCCCCGCCCTTCCTTTGAATCATAGTATTAGCTGGTTGTAGTATTCTTGGAGGCCAGTCCTACATAGTGTAAGCAATAATTTAATTCATCATGAAAGTGACTGTAAACCCCAGAAGTACACCCTACTAAACCCCAACTGAACGTAAACCTACCTTAGCTGCTTCTAAATCCGATCTCACAAATGCCGATGTCCATTTTAATGCTCAACAGGAGAGGAAGAGTCATGGAAGGGAAAACAGAATAGCAAGAAACAGGATTCTTAACTGATTGCGGTTAAAATAATTACTTTTTAAAAACTGAAAAAAAAAAATACAGAAAGAAAAATGGCCATGGAAACACATTGCTAAGACTTTTCCCAGGGCCTTAAAAGGGACTGTCAAACAGAGATATTCTGAAAACTTTAAAAAATTTTTAAATGGACACAAAACAATTATACATATCTGCAGGGTTCATCATGATATGGTCGTATATGTAATGTAAGTGATCAGATCAGGGTAATCAGCATATCTATTATCTCAAATATTTATTACTTATGTTGGGAACATTCAATATCCTCCTTCTAGCTATTTGAAGCTATGTAATACATTATTGTTAATTGTAGTCATCCTGCAGTGCTATAGAACACTAGAACTTATTCTTCCTACCTAACTGTAATTCTATTTCCTTTAACGAATCTCTCCCCAGTCCTTCCTTCCCCCTGCCCTTCTCAGTCTGTAGGATAACCTCTGTTGTATGTTTTACTTTGATGAGTCAACTTTTTTCTAGCTCCCACATATGAGTGAGCACATACAGTGTTCAACTTTCTGTTCCTGGTTTATTTCACTGAACATAATGTCTTCCAGTTTCATCCATATTGCCGTGGATGACAGGATTTCATTCTTTATGGTCAAATAGTATTCTATTGTGTGTATATATACCACATTTTCTTTAGCTAATTGTCTGTTGTTGGACACCTGGGTTCGTTCCGTATCTTGGTTATTGTGAATAATGCTGCAATAAACAGGGGGTGCAAATGTCTTTTCTTTACGCTGACTCTTTCCTTTGAATAAATGCCCAATAATAGGATTGCTGGATCATATGGTCCTTCTAGTTTTACTTGTTTTTGTTGTTGTTTTTTGTTTTTTTCCAGAAATCTCATACTGGTTTCCATCATGGCTATACTAGTTTACATTCTCAGCAACAGTGTGTTCCCTTTCCTTTATATCTTCACTAGCATTTGATATTTTTTGTCTTTTGGATAATAGCCATCCTAACTGGGGTGAAGATGATATGTCCTTGTCCTTTTGATTTGCATTTTTCTGATCATTAGTGATGCTGAGAATTTTGGAATATATTTGTTGGCCATTTGTATGTCTTCTTTCAAAAAACATCTGTTCAGATCACTTGCCCATTTTCTCATCGATTGTTTATTTTATTTTATTTTTTATTTTTTGCTGTTGAGATGTTTGAGTTCCATGTATATTCTGGATATTAATCCTTTATTGTATGAATCATTAACTTCAGAATAAAATCCACTCGGACTCTAGGATTGTGGAAGGAGCAACAAATTTGTGGTGTAGGACCTTGAATCTAGTTTTGGCTCTTCCACTGATTACCCTTGTGGACCTTGGGCAAGTTATTCACACCCTCGCCCTCACTTATTCCTTTAAAAATGAGAGTTTTGAATACACAACACCCACACCCCACCCCCTGGAAAAAAAATATCTTCTATCTCTGACATTGTCATAGCAGACAGAACCAGCTGCAATAGCAAAATACGCACAGATGGGGGCCTCCCCACCTTCACAGGCTCAGGACAGAGCTTCTAGGCCTAAATTCAGGAGACAGAGGCAACCCTAGCCATTTCCACTCGGTTTTGGAAGCAGCTGCCTTGTCTTTCAAGAATGCAGTCAGACAGCTTTTTTTTTTTTTTTTTTTTTTTTTTTTTTTTTAAAAAAAGAAAAAGGTGCAGTCTTTCCAGGGACTTTAGTCCCCTTTGCTTCCCAGTGATTTTGTGAGTCACTAAATGATTGATGGGGGGCTTGTTTCCATGGTGACCACTTCTGTCCTATCTAGCAGCTGGAGAGCTTAACCCAACCCTGACACAGCTTCCTCAGTTGGGCTGGGCATCCACTTAACCAAAGCATTCAAGGGCAGGACTTGACAGCTCTGAACTCTGGGCCATGGATAGGATTCCAGAAGAAAGAAGGGTGGGAGCATGGTGAAACCACTCATCTACGCTCTCATTTTTTTCCACAGGTTAAAGTCTCAAGAGTTATGCCCCAGCTAGAAAGGAACCTTGATAGCAAAGGAGTCTTGAAGAGCTCTTGGATACTGAATGAACTATTTCTTGGTGGATGGGGCTGTCCAGTGAGCCTTCCCAATGCCATTTGCTTCTGATCTTTATAGAGTAATCTTTTATCTTCCCTGGCCCCTTGGGCTAAGTTTGCTATACCTCAGTCTCAATAACTGCCACTTCTCTGCCGCCAATCAATTCTCTGTCTGTTTCTGGGTCTGTTCTCATGTTGCCTTTTCTCCAGGCTTGTCAATATAAAAACAAGAGCCATTTGCTTGAATGGAGGGCTGTGCCTAAAAGTTAACAGACAGTCACAGCTGTGTTAGAGGATTCAGGCATGGAGTACATTCTAAAATAGAACTCAGCCACAGAGGGCATGGAAACATGCCGTGCTCAAGGCTGCCAGGGAATGCAGCCCTGAAGCTTGGGTTTTTCACGCCTCAAACTCATTAAACCCCCAGCCTGCATTTCACACATCACATCCTTCCAGAACTTCTGGCTTCCTTCATTCAAATAGAATACTCTTTTCTTCCTCAGGTGGCTTAATTGGTTCTTTACCAATTTCTTATTGATATTACTATTTATCCAAAATTTGCTAAATGCCATGACTTTACCAGTGGGGAACAGAATGTTCCTATGGAGGGAAGAATTGCTCTGATTATTAGAATTACTGAATTATAGGCATGTAGAACTGGATAGGTTACTAAAAATCATGTAGTTTTATCACCATCATCCTACAGTTTGGGTAAAAAGAGGACCAAAAGTTATATGGTGAGCTGGCTCATAGCCAAAAAAATAGAAACTGATTTTCTCCCGTTTTTATTTCTACTAAGTTATTTAAAAATTATTATTCTAACATCAAATAGCTTTGTGAGTGTACTTAAGACTTGTAGAAATACGCATCTAATATAGTCATCTAGCTAATTGACCTTATCTTTTGCTTTCATTTTAGAGTACAGCCTGGCCTAGAAGTGCCAAAGAAATTATTCCTTGATATACACAAACATCTTATATATTTGTTTTTATAATCCAAATATCCATGTACAAACATCAAAGTCCATATCTAAATACATCGTCACATACACACTTGTGCAGGTGCAATCTCTGGCACAGTGGAGTACCAAGAAAAAAAATATGATAAATACTCTGCCCAGGTGGGGTTCCCAGCATACTGAGAGGGTCAAGCAAGCCCCTTCCCCACCTCTGCATGCTATAACTCTAGGATAAGGCAGATTAGAATACCTGTTTTAAAAAGGTATAAGCTTGTAGAAGGAAGGAAGAAGAGAGAATGGTTAATTTAAACTGGGATGTATAGGGACGTCTTTAAGGAGAGATAGCATTTTAACTAGTCTAAAAGAATGGGAAGGAATTTTACATGTACACAAGGGCAGGACAGTAATAATCTACACAGAGAGATCAGTGTGAACATAGCCTGAAGGTGAGGGGGACATTGAGAGTGTGGGCTCCACGTTGTGAGCAGCTGTATCCCATAGCTGGGTGAAAAGAAGGAAGCATAAAACTCTACTCAGAAAGTGGACACTCTCAAAGAGTTATACCTGCATTTCCAGATATGTATTTCCATAATAGAGGCAAACACACCAAACAGATAAGATCTTCAAATTCAGAGACTTCCTCATTTTAGCCATATCCCTATCAAGAAATCTCAAGATCTTTCTGCTTGTTGAGTTTTAAATCCTGGCTTTGCCACTTGATAACTCTGGGACGTTAGACAACTGACCTGATCCTCTCCAAGCCTCCCTTTTCGTGTCCATACAGCTCATCTAAGGTGCATGTGAAATGATGTAAAAAGCGTGAAAATTTCTCAGTTACAGTACTTGGCACCTGTAAATATTTAAGTTCTTCCCCACAGCTACTGTCTTCCAAAGGCATGAAAAAAGGCACGTCAACTTCATTAGCCAGATCACTTCTTGAGGCTTGGGTTTAATTGTTGGCAAATAAAAGAGTCAGTATGGCTATGTGAGGGTAATCAATTGTCCTGGTATTTCTAGGACTGAAGGGTTTCCTGGGATTTGAGACTTTCATTACGAAAACTGGGACAGTCCCAGGGACCCAGGATGATTGTCAGCCTACTTATGTGGTTAAAAGTGGAGCCTCTACAGCCAGACCATCCAGGTTCAGATCTGAGTTTTGCCATTACCATGTGTAGAACCTTGAGCAAGTTACCTAACACCCTGTGCTTCAGTTCCTTCCTCCAAAAAATAAAGATGATAATAATAGTGCCAACCTTGTAAAGTTATATGAGGATTACATAAAGTAACATATGTAATGTTAGCTGTCAGTAGTAGTAGAAGATTCCAAGCTTTGTCTTCACTCACCTACCACTACTTCCTTAGTCAATTATTTAAAAATAACTTATTAGAAGGAATTAAATTAATTTCTACCTGTGTGCTTACACATTCTCTTATCTTTACAAGGGACCTGAAGTGGAATGAAACTCTCCTTCGAGTGCCCCTGGAGCCCTGGGCTTTCCCTGTCCTCAAATTCTGTGTGCTGCCTGATCTTTGCACCATTGGGTGTGGTGGAAAGCTCCGTGAGAACGTGGAGGGAAATGTGGTTTCTTACTCAAGTCCTTTCCACCCCTCCTGCAGGGGACAGTGTAGGAAGAGCATGGACTGAGAGGACACAGCTCTGTCTCATTGACCTTGGCCATGGCCTCTCTGTCTCTGGATCTCAGTTTCCTAATCCTTTAAAATGTGGGGGTTGTGCAACAAGATACCCCATGACGCTTTGATTCTGGGTGGAAACATCGCACCAGACACATTTTCTTGTTTCTCTCTAGCTCAAGAAATGCAGAAGAGAGAAGCAGAAGCAGTCTCCTTGCATCTCCCCAATTTTTTTACAATCCGAACGAGAATTCTAAAGTATCACACAAAGGGTTGTTTAGGCTCTGCTCCCTCTAATTACGGCCCATTAAGGCCTCAGATCCCTCCTGTCTGCAGAATGTGCTATTTAACATTCTCCCTGGCAGTGCCTTCATGAAGGACGCAAGCCATTGCACTCACTTCTGTTGATGTTTATGTTGAGAAAGTAGATAATCCTCACTGCAGTGACAAGTTGATTGAAGCAAGTAAAAACCGAATAGGGTTTAGAATTGTAATTGCTGACAGATTCATAATGGTGTGTGAGGCTTGGTGTCTGCCTGGCTGGCCCTGCTGTTCAGAACAAAGTGTGAAGTTAAAGAGTATATTGTTTCTGGTATGAAATTTCTCAACCCCAGAATTGTTTATTTTCTGAATGAAGGTGTGGGGGAGGAAAAAAAGGAGCCTTTCTAAAAATGAAGTAGGAAAACATCCACTTAAAATCTCAGTTCTTAAACAGGTCAGCACTTAAAATAGGAGGAACAAGATAATCAGGTGAGGTTTTCCAGTGAAAAAGTAATGTGAGGATGGATTTGGGTCAAGATATCTGAGTTATCACCAGGTGGTGACACCATGTCACTCGGGGAGGTCACTTAACTTCTCTGATCCATCTATTAAATGAGTGTGTTATATTGAAATTGTTTACAATTGTGTCGTCTTCCACTGGTTTTATACTGCATCTTTCTAGGAAAAGTAATATATAATCACACAAAATCAGAATACTGTTGGTTGAAGGGTCCCTAACGACTGGAACTAGTAGAGAGCATTTATTATCCATCGATATATATATGTATATATGAAATGATACAAAATGGACTGCAAAGATTCAGAAAATATGTAATAGTGACTGTCCCTGGGTTGATAAGGGAGACTAGAGATTGAAAGAAGTTCAATTGTATCTGCGTAATTTAATTTCTTATATAAAAATGTATGGAAGTAAATATGACACAGTGTAAACAGCTTTTCAGTTATGAGTGGTGGGAAATAGGTGTGATAACAGTTAAGTACTTTTTGTACTTCTGTTTCTCTTAATTTATAATAAAGTTGACTAAATGTTCATTGCCCCTTCAAATTCTGATATTTTGTGATTTTGTAAGATACCATTTTTGAACCTCAGCTTTCTCATTCATAAAAAGGTAGGTATAGGCTACATCTAAGTTTCTTTGAATTCCCAAATTCTATTTCTGGTAAGAAAATAAAAACAGGAATGGTTGATTGACAGGGAAGGCAGGACCTATTATTGTAAGTCAGCATGCTGGAAGATTGCATTGGGACCCTCTTCAAAATAAGTGTGTTGGTTTTGTCTTTCTCCCAATTGCTAGTAATTCCACATAGATACATAGTTCCCAAATGCTAATTTTAAAATTTAATATTTGAGAATCACCTACAGCATTTCCACATTAAGAGGAAAGTGGGAATAGATAACTTCAGGTTTATAATAAGTAACCCTTTTACTCACTCACCAATTGTTATTATGGGCTGGAATTAAGTCTTACGTTACACTAAAAGCAAAATATGAAATGCCTATTTTTATAAATAAACTTTAATTCTGAATTATGATTATCTTCTTTGTCTCTTCATATTCCCATCCCATACCAATTGAACTCTTCCAGCCTCATCCTCTAAATTTATACTAGCTTTTCTCCCAGTAATATGGTGAGAAGCTTTAGGCACATTATGGACTAATAAATTGACAGTTTCTAGATGAAAGCAAATATAGAGACAATGATTAAAGAGATGCTATTCTAGTAAAGTGAATAATAAGCACTCAGAGATTGTCCCTCGATAAAGAAACCCCGTGGGCATATTTCAAAGTCCATTTAGTGGTCAGGGGTTGGGGAGATTTTTGAGAAGAACATACCATAAATCACTTGGTCTTCATATTTTTTCTCTAAGGAGACATAGACTGAAGCCACGACTCGAGCTTGCCAAGTCTTTAAACCTGTGGTTCCAGGAAGTCTAAAAATTCTGAAGCTGAGACCACTGAATTATGTTTCCAGTATCAAAAGCCAACCTGAATGTTGATATTCCCCTGGCAACCTGAAGGGAGTAAAATGTGATGGCTCTCTATCCTTCTTTAGCTGTTTTGTGTAATGACTTTCATTCTTTCTTATGGATAGTGGTGTAAAGTACACAAAAAGGTACCTTTTGGCTACTTGAAATCTAGCAAATGCAATTTAGCCACTTTCCACATTGAATCTTTTGGTAGCTTTAAGCAGCTATCTTTTTAGATTTGTTTGTTTTTCTTTAATAAAACGTCTCAGCCTGATCAGCTTAAAGTGTAATTGACGGGGAGAAAACAGAGCCTGGATTATTGTCACTGTAGATGGACCATAAAGAAGAAAAAACCTGATGACAGCAATATGTGGGAGAGAGGTTCCAGTGATAGTGTATTTTCCGATCCATTGACAGTCAATGCGTGTTTACGGAAATCATCTTCTATTGCTGGATTTCCATCTCAAGTCTTGGAAAAGAAGATTGAGATGGTAAGGCGAGAAGAGGAGACATTTGGAATGGTCTCTGAAAGAGATCACATCTTCTATAAGGCTTGATTTCATGTAACTCTATCTCTTGCCTTTCAAATACTATGCGTTAAATGAATAAAATGAACTATATTTCTGTTGACATCTTTGAGAAATAAAATACATCGATATTATACTTGATAAAGGGAATTATGTAGCCCATCTGTATCGTTTAAATACAAGGAAAACTGGAGCCTGTGAAAGCCCATGATCACCCATTCATTGAGAATCAGATTTGGAAGCTGAATTTGATTTTTCCACAAAGCTCATGCTCAGTTTGACCTCCAGATTCAATCTACAGTGGATTTAAATTTTAGCTCTTCTTTGTAAGTCTTGTACATTCTTGGGCATGCTACTTAACCTCTGTACCTCAGTTTCCTCATCTGTCAGAGATGCTAATACCTACTTAATAGGGTAGTGTTAAAGATTCAGTGATATAATATAGGCATAATGCTTAACATAGTGCCAGTAACATGTTAACACAATACTACTGGCTATTATTGTCATTACACCTTGGAAATTATAGCATCATAGGTCAAAATGTACAGTTTCTAGAGAGGGGGGTATTGTTTTACAGTAACAAGAAAGAAAGAAATTCAATCCTATCACACACTGTCATGATTAAAAACCTTTTGAGGTTGTGCATTGCATTCAGATTAAGACTACATTCCTTATCTTCAAGATATGGCTTAAAAGATGCTCCTTGATTGGTGCTAACAGACATTTCTAGCCTCATTCTTTGTCATTTTCCCTTCTGACTTACCTGCCTGCTGCTACCCTCTCCAAGGTTTGATTAGCCTCATCTTAGTTTTCTGAACAACCCATGTTCTTCCTCGCCTCTAAGGCTTCATATTCATTCCCTCTGCCTGACAAATGCCTTCTCTAACCTCTTCTTCTGGTTAATTCCACTTATTCTTTAAGTCACATAGCTCTGCCTATGCAGTCTCCTGAAAATCTGTACTTACTTTTTTCACATCCCATAAGACACAAATCTGAGTATCGTATTTTCTTGTGTATCTCCTGGCTTGACTAGACATACACCTTTAAAGTCAGGGCCTATATTCTGTTCACTGCTGTATTTCTAGTTCTGGAATAATGATTGCCGTGTGGTAGCTGCTAAATAAATATTTGGTGAATTGAGCGAATGATCCATGGAGTAACGTTCTCCCTACAGAAGGAATCTTGATAAGCTTGTGAGAAGCTGCTGAAGAGTTCTGAGAGAGTGACTCTTCCCACTCGTTTACTCCTAAGAGAGTAAAAGTTTGGGGGTTTTTTTGCTTGTTTTTTTCTACTCCTAATTGCTGGTAAATGGGAGCCTCTACACCCAGAGCTGCACCTACAGGTCGGTGTCAAAATCACTGAAGCAGCAATTTCCCAAGAGGGACACATCCAAACATCTGACTTCACATGATCAGGGTTTAGGAGAATACATTGCGTTGCCCTGAAAGAGGCTTGGAAAATCAGCAATTAAGCCATGGGAAAGAGAGGAGAATGGTGATTAGGTCTCTATACTCAGCAAGGGACTCGAAGAAGTATGATTTCCATTGTCTCACTGGATAATCCTCCTTTACATTTTCTCATGATTGCCTGCAATAAGATTTCTTAATTGTTCAGGGGGTTTAGAGTATGATCCCTTGAATGTATAATTATCTCCATTATTCAAAACAAAGGAGACGCGTGCCAGTGGAAAAAAAAAATAAAAATAAAAATGTAGCCTCTAGCAGAAAATGGAGCTAAACTCCCTCCCCCACCCTCAGATTCCCTTTTTCTGTTTTTTTTATTTTTATTTTTTATTTTATTTTTTCCTAATGCCCTTGATCACATAAAATGTTCCACATTCCTATTTCTGTTGGCTTTCAAAAATTGCAGTGGCAAAATAAGAAGTACAAATGGCAGATGAGCACTCTGATCAAAAGGTATGCAGCGTTCAGTTCAGACCAGAAGGGTACAGCATCCCATCACACAGTAGGGCGTGTGCTAGGATGAAATGAATTTGCCACACACCTTCATAATTAGTTTCAGTGTTTGTTTGTTTGTTTGTTTGTTTTTTAACTCATCTCTCCTTAGGAAATAAAATACATTATTTATTGATATTCCTGAAGCCCTTTGAACAGTGGCTCTGGTTTTCACAGCCAAAGCCAGTGCTTAGTAACTGCCTCCCACCCTGCCTACAATCCCTGGGACCCTCAAGTGATGAAGAACAATGAGAAAAGACCCTACATAGGATCATGATGACTGGGTTCTAGAGTTGTCTCTGATGCATGCTGCCTGTGAGATCTTGAGCTATTACTTCTTGGATTTTAATTTGCTCATCTTTAAAGAGGGCATTAATTTTCATCAGGTATTGATGATTTTTTTTTTCCTGTAAAGAGTCAAATAGTAAGTATTTCAGGCTTTGCCGGCAAAATGCTAGTTGCCACACTTACTTTTTTCTGCTGCTGTAGCACAAAAGCAGCTCTGGACAGTATGGGGAAGCATGACTGTGTTTTAATGAAACTTTATTTATGGACACAAATTTAAAATTTCATGTAGGTTTTACATGTCATGTCTTCTTTGGATTTTTTTCCAACTATTTAAACATATAAAAACCATTCTTAGCTCCCGAGCCATCAAAAAATAGGTGGCATGCCCTATTTTGCCAATCCCGAATCTGCACAGTGGTTCTCAAAGGAAGGTCTATAGACCTTGGAGACGCACTTTGCTCCATTGATCTGCTTTTCCATCTTGTCACAATATTTAATTCACTTTGAATTTCAAATGCAATTTAACGTGGGCATGTGATTTTTTGTTTATCAAAAGGAGTTTTAAAACATTTAGGAATTTTTAAAATGATTATTATCTCCAAGGTCATCACATTTATACTTTACAAGCCCCTGGATTACCCTGTAGCTGACCTCCAGCTTCTAGGGTGACTCTAGGCCACCATGGACCAAACAACATATGTTAAATTTTATTTATTCATGGCCATGGCAGAGAGTTGAGGCATGAATAATACAAAAGAGTGGATAAAAAATCATTTATCCTGCATTCAGCTTTAAAATACAGCATGGAAAATTTTTTTCCTCTGAAGATTTACCTTCCTAATCCCTTTTGCTGATATGAAAATGAGTTTGCATTACCTGAGCTCACAGTGGATTATGGCAGAATTGGGACGCAGAGATGTGCTGGAAATGCAATAAGAGAAACACCCCAGGTTAAAGTTTTCTCCTTGATGCCTCTTGTCTCTCCCAGACCCTGGAAATTTTCCTTGTCACTAGTTGCATCATTGAACCCTCTCATATGCACATGATATTGTCTTTCCCATTCTGATCTTGAATCCTTAGCTCCTGAGACCTCCCTCATGTTTCCCAAGTGGCAACTAGCCACTATGTGAGATCCTAGGGGCAAAGAGGAGTTCTTATAACTTACACATGATTATCTTAGGCAATAAGTCATACTGGAATAATGAGTCCTGTGATTTCACCTGCACAGGAGATTAATAATATAGAATTCTATTTATTAAGTTATAAAATGAATACTATAGAAATAGTTCTGCGCATCTGTCTGACATAGATTGAATTTGGCATAGAAGGGATAGACATAGAATGATTTTCATATTGACCATGACTAGGTAAAAATGTGGAGTTGGGAAACAAGGGCGATGAGCTTATGAAGAGCTGCTGAAGACTTTTGAGAAAGTGACTCTTCCCACTCAGTGACTGATTTACAGGAGTGATGGGGTGAGCGGTTAAGGATAGCATTAAGGATTCGATGATATAATCTAGGCATGGTGCTTAACGTAGTGCCAGTAACATGTTAACACAACACTACTGGCTATTATTATCATCGTTATGATTGTTACATCTTCAAATGATGACATTGTGGGTCAAAGTGTATAGTTTCTAGAGAGGGAGGCGTTGTTTTACTGTAATGAGAAAGAAGTAAATCCAATCCTAATTACACATCCCTACCATAGGAATCTTGAGTGGATTCCGGTAGGGTCCTAAGGTACCCCACGCCACAGGGGAGCAGCACTGAACAACAAATGCTGCTGCATCATGTCTGGGCCAAGAAGACCAAAGACTTGTCTCAGAAGTGACTGCAGCCCCAGAGTAGCATGGAAGGTATCCAGAAATTGTCTATGAATCTCTTCAGAAGGCTCAGAGATGGCAGTTTGTGAGCCAGGAAAAGTCTCACAGTCAGGAAAAGGCAATGTCAAGGCAGAAAGTGATGTGGAACATATGACAAAAGACTCATGGAATTTCAAAGAACAAAAAATATTTAGTGCTGACTATGTGCCAGATACATGACACTAGTCAGTCACAATTCTAGTCATATGAGATATAGTAATGGGAAGAAAAGAGATTAAAAAATCTCTGCCTTCATGAAGCATTTTGCTGATGGAGAGTGGAGGGAGAGGAATGAAAAATATACACAATCAAGGAATACTCAAGAAGCTGATAAGTGGCATGGGAAAAACAGAGATTGGGAGGAGACTGCTGGAGGAAGGTGGTCAATTTTAAATATGGTAATCAGGGAAGGTCTCACTGAGCAAAGACTGAAGAGAGTGAAAGAAAGAACCAGGGGAATACCTGGGAACAACCAGTGCAAAGACCCTGAGGCAGGTGTGTGCTTAAAGTGTTGGATAAACCAAAGAGACTAGTATAGCTGCAATGTGGTGAATTAGGAGTGAGTAGAGGCAGTTGAAGTCAGACAGGTCATATGCATCTAGACCATGCAGAGACATGCTGGTCATTGCAGGCTTTGGCTCTTGTTACAATGAGATGGGAAGCCTTTAACTATTTTGAACAGAAGAATGACACAGTCTGACTTATTTTTCAGCAGGATCATTTTAAACGCTCTGAGTAAAATAGCATGTAGGAGTCAAGGGAGAAGCAGAGATAGTAGTCAAGAGGCTATTGCAATAATCCAGGTGAGATATAATGGTGGCTTGGATCAGTGTGCTACAGTGTAGGTTAATATACATGCTTGGACTCTGGATGATTTTGGAAGCTAGAATGAACATCACTTTATGAGAGAATAAATGTAGGTTATAACGAAAAAGAGAAAAATCAAAGATAACTTGACAATCTAGGCCTGAGCAACTGAAAGAATAGAGTTACCGTTTACAAAGTTTGGAAGACTAAGAAAGGTGAAGGTTTGGTGTTATGGGATATCAGGAATTGATCTGGGACATGTTGAGAGTTGGATGTCTATTTTATTTTCAAGAGAAGGTGGGATCTTATATATAACTGAAGGCACTGGAGAGGAAAGAAGGCAGTGGAGCACATGGGCATTGATTTTGGTAAGTAGAAAGGCAAACACATTGGTGAATATCAGCTTGTATTGATGCAGCTAGGGCCCAGATGTTTTCCCTGCAATGTAACGTAAGTCTCTCAGAGCTTACATGTGCTCTTGCAAAGAAGACAGAAGGGAAATCATAAACTGGCAGACTTAAATTTTAAAATGACTAAGTTTACCAAGAAATGCAAAAATTAAGTTATTTTTCTGCCTCCACACAGAATGAGGCTTAAATAAATATTATATGCAAATATATTACAATTTTCTTTTTATATCTGTGTGTCGTGTACTGGAAATATCATATGTGGTATACTTTTTAATGGTATGAGTAATGGAAAGACAGTAAAATGAGTGTATGAGTTTAATGAAAGAATATACAGAAAGATAAATTTGAAAGCAGAATGGAAAATGTGAGATAAAAGAAAGATATGGAGCTCATTTCAATGGAAAGTGGAGGTATATAATGATCCTGCCCTTTTTTGTTGCATCAGAATGCATCTGGATAGCAACTCTTGCATCCAGGGACCAGACTTTTGAGTGATATTGACGATCAAAGAAATCTGCAGAGGGCCAAGGCCCAAACCACTTTCTGTAAGGGAGTATCTTGGAGCATACTCAATCAACCTTATAGAGATAGTCTATAAGGTAGTATCTTGGAGCATATCCTTATCATCTGTATATAACTGAAGACCTGGCATGGAGGAGAGGTTCTACTTCTGTTCTGTGGTTCTAAAGGATAGATTCAGACCAGTGTTATGGAAGCTCTAGTAAAAATGATTTCACAAGGTGAAATAGCCAGCATGGTTCAAAGATAGGATGAGCTGCCCCTCGGAGTTAGTGAGCTCTCTGTCAAGGGAGTGTTGAAACAGAAATCCCATGGCCATTTGGCAGGGAACTATATAAAAAGGGTTCAGTGTCAGGCTCCTGTCCAAACCTGGGATTCTATTAGGCAAAAATGGCAGACTGAAAACACTGATTGAGACAAATGCCACTTATAAAGGCTCTGCAGGAAATGGCGAAGACCAAAAATGAAGACAAAACTATGAAGTCATTTTCTGCATTTGGCAAAGAAGAATAATGACTGCCCACATCACTTAGTATAGACTTTCATTGGCTGACCTGATCGAAAGATTTTTGTTTTTTTTTTCTAGATGCAGGGACTTGAATATTGCCTAAATAAATAATGAATAATTTGGCAGCTAGGGGTAGTTTCAGAAGAGAGTTCTTATTCTTACTTTTTATAAACATACTAAAGGAAAGAAAATAAATGTTCTTAAAGGAGGTTTTAAAGGATCAGAAGCTGGGATTGAAGAAGAGGCCACAAAGCTTCATTTTACTGTGGGGTGTCATTTTTCAAATGGCTCCTAATCACATTGCTGAGTCTGTCTGGAAGGACCAAAATATCAGTTCTCTTACCAGCAAAACAGTGCGGTGATTACTGTCTCATGCAAATGTATCGGGATTTCAGCTGAGATCCACACAGCACAATTACAGTCTCTGTGCCCTTAAGTTGGCCTCAGACACTTTTGGACAAACTAAAAAACTATAGTCATGCCATGAAGGTCTATATGGGTCTTAGAAACAGGATCTTACCTCAGTTGCATATCATCTTCTTTTGAGTTTGCAGCTCAGAGTTTACAATTTGCACAGTCATTTTTTTTCCCAGAAATTTAATATTTCATACCCATTCACGCAGCAAATGCTTTTTTACTCTTTACTATATATCAGGTGCTATATTAGTCACTATGGGATAATAAGTTAATAAGGACTGTGTCCTACTTTCAAGGAGCTCCTAGTAGGAGGGAAAGTCCAAGACTCCAACAATAAGGATGTTGTATGTTATGCTAGAGTAGATGTGTGATAGGATATGCTGATAATGGTAGATTTCAGAGAGTTGACATAGGCCAAATTTCAGAGGCAATGAGGTATTAGACAAAGAAGTAAAGCTGGAAGACTGTCTGGCAGAAAAAGACACATGTATTAAGGTCTAAAACATGAAATAGTAGGAAGAGTTAGTGTTTTAGGCTGGCTGGGGGAAAGATTGGTTGGATCTAGGGGGTCAGGGGTTATAGATGGGGCTAGATAGGTAGGATTGAGTCAGAGCACAAGAAATCTTGTGTGCTAACCCAAGAGATAGAATTCTATCCTGAAAGTTGGGAGAGATATTAAAAGATTTTAAAGTATGGAAGTGATCATACAGACTTCAGCTTTTAGAAAAGTGAGAAATAAAAATAATCTAGAAGAAATTGCTGCAATGAGAAAAAAAAAAAACACTAAAACACTAGAATCCAGGGTCAGCTACAATCCAAACCATATTTGAATCCTGGTGATTATGTCCTCCCCTCTCTCGTTTTGTTCCACTTTGCTTCAGCTGACTTTATGTAGATACAATTGGAGTTTTGAAAAAAGCACATTTGTTCATGTAACCACCTCCCCAGTCAAGATCTAGAACATTTTTATCCCTGTAAAACATTTCCCCATACTCCTTTGTAGACAGTCTATACTCATTTCCAGCCCAAGATTTCTGTCACCATGAATAGTTTTGTCTCTTCCAGAATTTCCTATGAATGGAATCATACAGCATATATTATTTTTTTCTGGATTCTTTTGTTCTGCATATTTTTTTGAGGTGTACCCATATTGTTTTGTGTATCAGCATTTTTTTCTGTTATATTGAGGAGTGATAGTCCATCACACAGTTATACCGAAATTTGTTGATCTATAACCTGCTAATGAATGTAGATTATTTCCAATTTGTGTCTTATTCTTTTTTTTTTATTATTTTAAGGGAATTCTTTAAAATCTAGTAGACTCTGTTGAGTTGAGTGTCAAGTCCCTTATACACAAAGTAGTAAGTGTAACTTGCTGCACTTTTGAAGGACAATATGGCAATACCTATTAAATCTTTAAAATGTTTATTCTCTCTCTCTCTCTCTTTTTTTTGGGGGGTGGGGGGGATGGAGTCTCACTCTGTTGCCAGGCTGGAGTATAGTAGCATGATCTTAGCTCACTACAACCTCTGCCTCCCGGGTTCAAGTGATTCTCCTGACTTGAATCCTGAGTAGCTGGGACTACAGGCACATGCTACCATGCCCGGCTAATGTTTGTATTTTTAGTAGAGAAGAGGTTTCACCATGTAGGCCAGGATGGTCTTTGTCTCATGACTTCGTGATCCTCCCACCTTGACCTCCCAAAGTGCTGGGATTACAGGTGTGAGCCACCATGCCCGGCCTATTCTCTCTTTACTTATTCTACCCTTTAGAATCTATCATACGAAATATCCCAACAAGTATGTAAGGCCATTGGTACAAATGTATTTGCGTCAACATATTTTTATAATTATCTATATTTTTTTCCTGTTTCATTTATAAGTTTCATTTATTCTATACAGGATTGATCTTCTGTGTCCTTATCTTTTATTCTTTTCTGGTGATAAACTTTATTAGCTGTCCTGTATGAAAATTTAGGAAGGAGTGCATGTTTTCAATATAATAAATTGAATAATCCCCGTTTATTATCCAAAAAAGCTAGTTATTTATATATGTATTTGAATTTATCTGAATGATTTGATTATTTCAGAGTTGCTAACTTTGGCCTTTCTTTTCCATTTATAATTCTGAACTTGAACAGAATGTAAGAAATCACTTGATGACTCATTTAAAATGCCATTGTTTCTTGCAATTCTCTTGGGCATCCTGGACACCTCATTGTCAAGCAGGGCTTCAGCCAAATGCCCTCTCAGCAAGGGTTTTGGAGACATCTAATGAGTTCACTATTAGTGACGATTAAGTGGTCATTGAAGTCATTTTTGTTTCATATTTGATGGAATTTAGTCATAGGCCAAGCAAATGTCCTTCACAGAGAAAGACTAAGCAATAGCAGAGCACTGGGTCCAAGATGCTCTGTCTATGTATTGGTGTTTACATTCTCCAGATGTCGACTGGAGCTCACATGGCCAGAATTACAATGTTGGCTGAATCTATAAAACACAAAAGCTTTAAGGCAGATGCCCAGCTCAATGAGATGAATCAAAGTCAAACCCTACCATTAGGAAAGTTTAGATCTGAAATTTGGTATTCTACTTATTCATTCATTCATACATCCATACATTCATTCATGTGTTTATAAGTTCTACTTTTATGCAAAAGCACTTCTAGATTCTGGGCCATGAGAGTAAAATAGGAATGGATCATTCTTTGACCTTTAGGAATCACCTGTCTAATAAGAGAAATAAAATAGGCGAGTAATAACAACGGTAATACTGATTCCTTATTATGTATTGGGAATCATGCCAAGTATTTCATATTACTTTTATGATTTAATCCGCACAGCAGGTAATATGATTCTCACTATTTTATAGAAGAGAAACCTGAGATCTAGAGAAGTTAGTCAACTTGCTCAAAGTAACACAACCAGTAAGAGGCAGAGCTAGGATTTAAACCCAGACAAATGGACCCAAGGACCAAGGTTTTTAACCTTCCCACTCTGCTGTTCCTGAAAAGAATGTTGGAATTTCATAGGTGTGCTGGGCAGTTTGAAAGTAGAAGTCTTTCTAGAGGCTTTGGTAAGGGTGTTGCCAGCAATCCAGTATGGTCTCAAACAATTACTCATTGTTTTCCACACGTATCACAAATTCTTTCACACTTTTCTGCTTTTGCTGCGTCAACTTTAGCTGAAATGAGTTCACATCTGTAGTCTCCTTATCAAATTCTACTTGTCCATTAAAGTGGAGGTCTAATGGTGTTGATTTCATGAAATTCTTCTTGAAACCTACAGTCAGAATTGTTTGTTTTTCCTCTGCATTCTATCACTATCACCAGTTACTTGTAGCCACAGTTTATTTTGCCAAATATTAGAGTTGACTTTTTACACATTTATTCTTTCTGTGCCTTTCTGAGTACAAACTGAGTTTTGTTCATCTCTTATGAATACAGGGCATGGTAGTTGCTTGCTGAGTAAGTGGCTAACCTCATTTGTCAGTTTGTGCAGAAGTAGGTGTACTATGACCTGCTGGAGTGCTCACTAAGGGTTAAATATTTCCAAGACAGAGTCTGGAATGAAGGAGTTACATTTTTCTTGAAGAATCATTATCTTCAGGTAAACTGCTTTCTCATCCTGACATGTCCTGAAAAAAGAAATTTTTTATTGGCCCCAGTTTTCTTCCTTCTCCCTTCTTTATAGGAAAAAAGAGTCAGCTTGAGGCCGGTTGCATAAAAGCAGTTGAGATGACGAGAACTGATCATAAATGTTACAGACCAATGTTTACCTATTTCTTTTTTTTGAGACAGGGTCTCACTCTGTGACCCACGTTGGAGTGCCATGGCAGAATCATAGCTCACTGCAGCCTCAACCTCCTGGACTCAAGTGATCCTTCCACCTCAGCCTCCTGAGTAGCTGGGACTATAGGTGCGTGGTACCACACCTGGCTAATTTTTTATTTTTTGTAGAGATGGGGTCTCCCTGTGATGTCCAGGCTGGTCTTAAGCAATCCTCCCACGTCTGCCTTCCAAAGTGCTGAGATTATAGGCATGAGCCCAGCCTGTTTCCCTGTTATAACCTCCCAAAAGCCCAGAAACGTCCCCATAGTCTGGTATACAAATATTTCTTTCTCAACAACAATTTTATTCCACCACATTAAGGAATACAACTATTGAGATTTTTCCCAGTTCTGTGCTCTCTGCCAAGGAGATTGAGAGGATCCCCAGAGATCATAGAACTGCCTCATTTTATGGGCCCAAATATAAGCTATTGTCATTTCTCTGACTGTTTGCACAGAGTCTTGGGGAGGTAAATTGATTGTGCAAGATCATAGGGCTATTTATTAGGACTTTGTAGAATGAACTCCCTCAAATCACATGGAGCTAAATTAAAGCTACTAGGCGTTGCCTCTTATTTTAGAATTTAAATCATAATCAGTTCCTTCTTTCATACAAGAGCTCAGAGAGAAAATTTTGGAACTAAAAACACAGAGGAATAAGAATGGGTAATTTTTATGAAGCCGGGGGTTAAGATAATAAAAGAAGGCCATCGTTTCTGGCTTCCCTATCACCTAAAGTCCTGTTGCATCAGCCAGTCTCCCATCTCAGCTAGAGTACTAAGTTAACTGCAAGCTACTCAGAAAGCTACATCTATTTCAAGGTTGTAGCCCTGGCTGTGCCTTCTAGTTTTTTAAATCTGAAGTGTTGGGAGGAGAGGGGGTTCAGCAGGGTGGGGAGATAGAAGTTAGAGGGGAAGGGGGTTATTTCAGGCCTTGCTTCTCTAAGCCTTCAATGTCTGAGCTCCAGGACAGACCTTCCTGTTGTGAAATACTGGACCAGTTGTTGCCCTCTGAAGATAAACAACATTCCAGCAGTTCCCCTAGAGCTACCCGAGGCCTTGTGCTTTTTAACATTTCCCTGGCCCTGCAGTGATCCAGGAGCTGAGGATTACTGCAGTACCTGCTGCAGCACACACAGCATTAGCTTTGTGGTCTCTGTGCTCTTAAGCTGGGTTATGGTAATGAATCCAGGGTGAGATCTCTGCCTGGTTGTTAAACTGATGAAACACTAACATCTTTTGTGTAGCTTTGGAAGCCCAAGCTGTGCTGATTGGAGGTGGTGAGAACAAGGGCTCTTTGCCCTAATGTGTAAGGTTTCTGTCTTCATTAAAGTTTGAGGCTGAATTAAGACTCACTGGGGTCATGTAAGGGCAATTTTGCAAACCCAAGGCAAGCTGTTAACAAAATCAACCTGGGCTAATCATCAAAGGGTTGGACCTAAGGTTGCTATACTCAATAGAACAAGCATTTTAAATAAATTTCTCGTAAGTTGTTGGTTTCTTTATGTGGTGGGTGTGGCTTTAAAGAGCACAAAACCACAACAAATCAAAGAGTAGCTCAGGCTTGTCTTTTGCTTTATGGCTGAGGGTTTGAATGATGATTCATGGACTGTGAGTGCCAGCCCCAGTCCCTGGCTTAGGTCGACCTGCGAACACCACCAGGGCCAACAAATTCATGAAACAAATCTCTCATTTTTACAGTTTGTCAATTGCACTTATAGTTACTGTCATCATCATTCCCCACAGCAACCTGTAAGGCATATAAAGGAGCTATTTTAATAAGATAAATGATATTTTATATATATAAATGATAAGATGAATCTTATTTTAAGAAGAAACTGAGGCTCAGAGAGATGAAATGACTTCCCCAGTTGCTACCGCTGTATAAGTAAACAATTTTAATTTTTTCTGGCATTGGGTATTAGTTCACCCTCTGTATGTGTATATGTCTGATTGCTAATTTAGTGGGTTAAGATGAGTGTCAGGCTGACATCTAAGATGGCCCCTAGTGGTTCCTGCTTCCTTTACTCTCTCTCTCTATATATATACATATATATATGTGTATATATATATCTGTGTTATGTTTACTATCAGGTGTTGGAAGCTGCAGCATGGGATAGCTGGAACAAAAAATACAGATTAAAATATTGGATATAATGTTTTCAATAAAAAACGAAAATTCACAGCATAATAGAAAAATGAATAAAAAGAAAAATGGACTTTTTAAATCATTAATAAATTAATAGACAATTGTAACTGAATCTTCTTAATAAGATTATTGCTTGGCATGCTTAATTGTTGAAACAATGACACAAAAGTAACAAATTACAAGAAACTGAGAAAATAAATAATAATAACAAAATTTTTTGTATTCATTGAAGTTAAATAGTCATAGATTTATTGGTCATAAAAACAGTTAAAGAGAGCAACATCTCTAATACGATGGCAGATTCACATTATATGAAACAGGAAAATACCAAAAAGAGAAATAACCATAACCGTAATAAAAACGCTGATGTAAAATGCCATATAGTTTTCAAAGCTATTCAATATAAATGATGCCTTTTCATCTTTTCAAAAATTCTGTGATGTAGTAAAGGAAGCAGGGTTGAGATTATTGTATCCTTTGTATTGGCATGGAAACCAAGGACCAGATGTGTTAAGAGTTAAAAGTTAAAAGCCCAAGGTTATACAAATAGAAAAGAGAAGTTGATAATCAGCTCCTGCATTTTTAGCTTTTGATTAGTGCTTGTGCATTTATATCTTGTAGTGCTTGTGCATTTATATCTTGGCATTTTATGATAGCATGCATGTCCAAGGGCATGTGTGTGTGTGTGTGTGTGCGCGCGCACGCGCATGTGTATAAACACATGAAATATAGAGTTTTGATGGCCAATAAATATGGACATATGAAAAAAAGTAAAATAATGGATCTTTGACATCTTAAGGCACCAGTGGAATAATTGCAAAATAATTTTGCTTTCTATTGAAAATCAATGCAAACTTTTCAATTCAACTAGCATTTGAATAATTCAAGAACTGTGTTACTATAAATTCTTCCTTTCTCTTTTGACTATTTAAAAATGTTTTGTTTGATTTATTATTAAGAATACGAAGTCCCAGCATTTGTAAAATTTGCTTATAAAAAGAGGACTTTTGTCATTATAGAAAAAATCAATGTCCATTAAGGGTTAAATTTAACATAGTTATTTATATTGTATTTTTGAAATGTATTTTAAAATGTGACATGGATGTAATCCTAGCATTTTGGGAGGCTGAGGCAGGTGGATCACTTGAGCCCAAGAGTTCCAGATCAGCCTATGCAACATGGCTAAACCCTGTGTCCACAAAAATACAAAAAATTAGCCTGCCATGGTGGCATGTGCCTGTAGTCCCAGCTACCTGGGAGGTTGAGGTGGAAGAATCACCTGACCCAGGGAAGTTGAGGTTACAGTGAGTAGTGATCGTGCCACTGCACTCCAGCCTGGGCAACAGAGTAAGACCCTGTCCCAAAAAAGAAAAAAAAAAAAGCGATGTGGACTCATTAGAGCATGAGAAAAAAGTGGTGTGTACTTATGAGACCATGAGTTATACTTTGACAGAAGAATGTGATGAGAACTCAGTTAGCATAGACAGCTAGAAGGATGGTATGGCACTTGGTGGTGCAGAATGAGTAGGGAAGGCAGCGATGGCCCCTGTCACTGAGGAGGCTGTAATAAAGGTGAAGGGGAGAGCCGTGACTCCTCCTTTAAAACTGACTGCCCAGAGCCAGTGGAATGAGCAGCGGTCAGTGCTTAGCGATTCCGTGGTCCACTTACAAACAGGAAAAAAAAGGACCCAAAGAAGAAAAAAGGAATTTCAGATACCAGGATAAACTGCTGTCTTCTGTATTTTGTTCTCCCCTCCTCCCTTATTTGGAAGAGTGACTGGGGTCCCACTACTTGTTCCGATCCACCTAGGACGCAGGGGTAAGAGGAGAGCCCATGAGTATTATACTACTGCTATGACCTGAGGCACTGTCCCAGCCCCTTTTCATCTTTCCCAGAGCAAGCTGAAAATTCTCCCGTAGCCTCCTGTCCCATGACATGGACTGAGGCTTTATGACACATCTCTATGCCCGACCTAGTAGCTACGGTCTGTTATTGTGCTGTAACCCAAAATGCAACGTACTAGAACTGAGTTCTGTTTCTGCACTTTCCACCTGTAAGATCCAGACCAGTTCCCTAGCCTCACGTGGCCTCAGTTTTTTCATCCCTCACATGGGGTGTAACAGTTCTTACCATGACACCTTCTCACATTTTTATGAGGATTAAATAAGATAGAGGGCACTGAGATTGACAAACTCTGAAGGACAGTGTAGGTATTAATTATCACCTTCTGTTCCCAGAGGGAGTAAAGAATGAGGATTAGAAACTCAAGATCCACAATTAAACTAAGCTTACTCTAATTAGGCTACATTTTCCACTTATAAGCTGTTTGAATTCAGGTGTGTTGTGTAATCTTGCTATGTCTCAGTTTCTTTATTCTTCAATGGCAATAATAATAGTTCCTACCTTCTCACAGTGGATTATTTTGGGGGTTAAATTAAGCAATGTCACAGTGGCTGAGATGCAGTAAGCAACTGACACATTTTACTAATGCTATTACTCTGTATCTGCAAACTGGCCGCTGTGATTCTGAAAGTCTGAAGGAGCATGGCCTCTCTGGAAGTTCAAGCAGGAATTCCTTACAGTGGAGGAATTGCTTTGGTAATTTTCTGAGCTCCATCTTAATTATCTTGGGGAATTTCACTGTTCCCAAGGTTTAAAATGCGGTTATTTTTATAGTGGGCAGTAGAAATAAAAAAATCCAAAGAACTTTTTTCCTTTCAAATGTTTTCCTATTTATGCATTATCTTTAAACGTTTCAGGGAGTATAATGAGGCTTTAAGAGAATAAACATATATCAGGAAAAGGAGAAAAGCAGATTGGAAAGATCACTAGACTGGATGTCTGGTCCTACATATGCTCCTAACTCAGGATGTGATCTGTCACCTTAGGTCTCTTTCTCGAGAATTCTGGTTTTCCATTGATGAAATGAGAAGAGCATGACTAGATTTCCTCAATGTAGAAAACTGAAATAAAATGATAGTCATAGTAAAGCATCTAATACAGATTCTGGCACAGAGTTATTACTAAATAAATAGTTATTCTCTTTCTCCCATATGATGTTCTGTAATGTAAGAGTTGCATCCCTTGGCAAAGTAAGACTTGATTTAGATGTGTTGAGATATTTAACATAAGGGCAGAATCTAGTGGGAAAAATACCAGGAAATCAAAAGATGGTTTACTGAACTTGGAAACTCTTTTCTAGTCGACCTCTAAAACAACTTCCTTAATAATAATGTTGTGACTTTTTTTTGCAGTTGGAGTCATAATACTATTGGGTACAAAGCAGTAAGGACTGAGTAGTTTTTCCTCAAGGTGGTGATTGATATGTTGGTGCCATGTCATACAGAGTGAGCCACCAGAGCCCTCCGGAAACCAGCGTGTGTATTTGTAAAAGGAGACTACTGAACCAAGCTCTGCAGACCACACAGAGAATTGAATTTAGCACTCTCATGCAATTCATTGCTCAAATTGGCTCTACTAACAAGCCAGCTCCCCTACAAAGATATTATCTGTTAGAGCTAAGGAAAAAAAAAAGGACCTTAAGTATCCTCTCTAATCAAGTGCTTCATTTTATGAAGATATGAGACAGTAAAAGTAACTATCCAGGAGTCAAGGATCAGAAGAAGAGGTGTGATTGGAAGCTGGGTCTCTGGATCCTAGCTCCTGTATGACCAATGCCTAAAAATAATGTCAAGGGAGAGAGAATAAGTGTTTCTTCACATTAAACTGAATTTCCTTCAAGCCAAATTTTCCAAATCTTCTCTAGACACTGATGTGCTCGAGTTCAATAACTTAATGGCTTGGAAAGTGTTTTGCATTCCTTAAATAAAAGGCACTGCAGAAGGCTATTTTAAATGGCCTTGAGACTGAGGCCATTACCCTTACATGAGGTCAATCTTTGGTCAGCGTTATGTGTTGGGCTCATGGACTTTTCTACTGTAGGCTCAGCTGTTTTGCCCCAGCTATTGGAGATACTGCACATTCTCTCTTGCCTCTGTTGCCCCTGTTTGGAGACTGATGCTTGGTAATATCAGGGAATGGATATGACAGAACCCTGGCAGACCAAGGTATAAAGTCAAATGGAGGCCTGTTGGACTGGGGGTGACCGGTTTATGGAGAATCCTGAGGAACCTAACCTATCACGCACAGAAAGCTGAGGGCCTCCATCTTAAACATGCATCAGAGGCTCCTGAAAGGTTTGTTAAAACAGAATTCAGGTCCCACCCTCAGGGTTTCTGGTTCAGTACATCTGAATGGGGTGTGAAAATTTGCATTACTGTCAAAATTTCCTTGATGATGCTGACACTACTGGTCAGGAGACTGCACTTTAAGAGCCACTGGAATACAACATGATGTGTTGATGCACACAGCTGATAGCTGGCAACACACAGCTGATATCCAGTAATTTGAATGGAATATAAAGAATTCTGGAAGCTCTCTCTGTAATGGGCTTTCTGGGCAAGGAATTCAGCTTTTTCCTTTGGGTCAACTTGGGTCTTGAATGATCTGGCCAGCATTTAGGAAGGCATTTGATATTCTGGTTTTAATGTAAACACTTCCCACCTGTCCCAAGTATGTGTATCCCTTTCCAAGAGCTTCAACATTTCTGACATTGGTGGAACCCTGATCTTTTCTCCCCTCCCCTTCTCACTCTTTGCCTCTCTCCTGGCTGGCATCTGTTCTTTTCACAGCTGTGGCTGTTTCATTCTGTCTGCCTCTCTCTCTTCTTGTCCCCAACCTCTCACCCCACTGCCCCCCCAACCCCTCCATTAGGATCAAAATACTCTGTTTTTATTTATTTACTCCACAGCTGTCAGTGTTGTGTCTGGGTTACTGCAGTGCAGCTTGCAGGGAAATGCGATCCATGGTGAGTCCTTAAAACTGCAGATACTTGTAGTAACCAATGGACACATAGTCAATAACACAGACACCTTCCTTGGTCCCTGGGTTTGTCTGAAAATGGGAGGCTTGGGGCTGTGTGTCAGGGTGACCCCAGGAGGAATGAAGAAGCCTAATGGTCCTCGGAATTTGCACCAAGCCATTTAAAGGTACTGAACAATTCTGAGTATTTAAAATGTTAGCACTAGCAAAGGAGACAGAACAGTTCAGTGGAAAGAACTCTAAATTCGGAGTCAAGAAACTAAGTTCTAATTTCAGTTTTGCCACTAATAAGCTGAGTGACCTTGAAGAACATCCTTTCTCTCAATATTTTTCCTTGTCTTTTCCCTTCTCTCTCTCTTCTCACTCACTCTCTTTCTCCTTTCTCACTTATCTTTAAGTTGAAAATAGTAGACTTGATGATTCCCAATGTCCTATTTTCAGTGAATCTAAGTTATAGATATGTGAACATTTCATTGAATGTTTGATTCCCATATGGTAGTTTCACATACACATGGTGATCTCAGGTTGGGTTCTAGGGAGTTTTCACTGCAATAACTGTAAAAACAGGAAGTGTAGGATTTTGAGTCAGAAACTAGGATAATGAAAGCAATATACATTAATAAATCAACCAATGAGGATGTATTCAGCAAGGAACATGTCTAAAGGAGATTTGAGGGAGGCAGCCTGAAACAGGATTAATTTCACCAGTGGTGGAAAAGACACTCAACTGGGAACTGGTACGGGAAAGAGAATCAGTATGAAAGAAGAATTAATGTGAAACAGAATGAGAGCAACTAGACCCTATGCTGTCTTCTTTCCTTCATATCCATGTTCTGAGCAAAATCAACCTTCAGTATAAAAGCAGAGTCATGCAGACAGTAGTGGGGAAATGACAGAATGTGTGAAATTAATGAACTGCTTGGTGAAATTTTCAATTCAATCATACTGATTTCTCACATTACTAGATAATCTTTCTGGGAAGTGGTTAGTGTCATATTTTGCTAAAGAAAAATTCCTTCTTAATGCCTGAAGTGCACTCCTGTAAGCCTAATTTATTTTTTCTTTGTAGAGCCCTAATATTTTCTCTTACCAAGTGGTAACTACCAAAAAGAAAAAAAAAGATAAAAAATTGCATTAGATAACAATTCACTTTTTAGAGCCAATTACAGTTTATAATACGTAGTCATACCCTTTATTTGTCTGCCTCTCTCTCTCTTCTTGTCCCTAATCTCTCACCCCACTGCCCCCTCACCCCACCATTAGGATCAAAATACTCTGTTTTTATTTATTTACTCCACAACCGTAAGCCTAATTTATGTCATTTCATTTGTTTAAAACAATAACTCTATGAGGTGGCCAAGTAATCATTGTTATTTCCATTCTTCGTATGAAAATATGAAGTTTGCTAAGTTATTTGCTAAGCTCACACAGATACTGTGTGGTAATGTCACCAAAACACAGATTTTAATTTTTACTAATTACAGTTGGTCATTGAATAACACAAGCTTGAACTGCACAGGACCACTTACATGTGGATGTTTTTCAATAAAACTTACACAAAGTGTGCCTTCCTCTTCTGCTTCCTCTTCCAGCTCCTCTACCTGTTCTATCTCTGCCCCCAAGACAGCAAGATGGAGCCCTTCTCTTCCTCCTCCTCCTCAGCCTACTCTACATGACAAACTTTATGATAATTCACTTCCACTTAATGAATAGTAGATCTATTTTCTTAAGAACATTTTCTTTTATCTAGCTTATTTTAAGAATACAGTAAATAATACACGTAATAGACAAAATATGTGTTAATTGTCTGTGTTGTCAATAAGGTTTCATTATTACTTACATTTTTGGGGAGTCAGAAGCCTCGGTCACAGGGAGCCCAGATATTTAGTCAAACATTACTGTGGATGTTTCTGTGAGGACGTTTTTGGATGAGTTTAACATTTAAATCGGTAGAGTGAATAAAGCAAACTGCTTTCTCTAATGTGGGTGGGCCTCATCCAATCAATTGAAGACCTGCATAGAACATAAAGGCTGACCGCCCCCCGCCCCACCTCCCAAGTAAAACAGAATTCTTTCTGCCTGGGGGTCCTTGAACTAGGATATTGGCTTTTGGCTTTTTTTCTGTCTTCAGACTAAAACGGAAACATTGGCTCTTCCTGGGTTTGAGTCTGCCAACTTTTGAATTGAAACTACACCACTGACTCTCCTGGTCTCCAGCTTGCTGACTCACCCTGCAGGTCCTGAGACTTGCTAGCCTCCACAATTGTGTGGGCCAATTTCTTATAATACATTTCTTTATTATTTATACACACAAACACACACACACACATACACACGCACGCACATATATCCTCTTGGTTCTGTTTCACATGAGAACTGTGGCAAATGCAGAGAATTTACTTATTTGTTATATTCTTTTTCAAGTCTTCAACTCTTATTTAAAGCTAAATATGTGCATTTATTATTCTAGAGCATGAGGACACAACCTCACAAAAGTTATATAGAAAATAGTCATTTGTAAAATAAATCAATATGCCTGGTTAACATTTCCTCATTAATTTCTTCCAATGAAAGATGTGCTCTAAATTTAATATGAAAAAATCTTTCAGTGAACATATGTGTAAAATTCCTTCAGTAAGTGCTTATCGAGCAACAATAGCTATGCTGGGTAAACTAATAGAGCTCTCAAAGGGACCTTAGAAATGATTTAATTAAATTTCTTTATCTTAGAGAAGTCCAGTAATGACCGTAATTCACCCAACAATTCAGTCAGAGGATTGCACTAAAACATTACAGTGCTGGTTTCTACCTTCAGATGCTATCTCCCTGTAACTCACGTAAGGCCAATGGTATTTTCAAGCACGTAATTTTCTTGATCTCAACTATTTCACCACAAACAACTCAATCATAGGTTCTTTAGAGACTTATAATTCACCAGATATTGCACCAAATCCTACTGAAGCAATTTGGTAACAATAATGCTTCGAAATTTTAATCAGATATTTGTAGAGTTCCTAAGCAATTCATTGACAATAGTATCCTCAAATGCAGAGAGCTTTGGTTTAGGAGTCAGTGAGGAATAAACTTTTACCAATAATTTTCTGGCAGTCCTTAAGCAAGTCCCTTAATTTCTCTGGATCTTTATTTTACCATTAGTAAAATTATGAGACCTTTTTTGAGATTTCATTTTTTGTTCTGACTTTCAGACAGCGTGACTCAAATTTGGTTATTTTACAGATATTCAGAATGATAATGACAAGATGAATCCCATTATCTTAAAGGGTGAGTAATCTGTGTGACAGAAATTTTGATTTGTCTCATTATTTATTATGCACTTCATATCAAATTTGTTTTAATTTTGAACGTTTATATAGTCTTATCAATATATAGTGGTTTTGGACCTTGTTTACCAAAAGGTTTTTGTCCTGTAAAAGAAAATAACTGCAGAAAGGTAGTTTAATTCATGGGAAGTAATTCATTTAAATCTAACTGTGAATAGACTGTTAAATACCTATTTGGTTTTGTTTATGAAATTGATAGAATTTTAGCTTTGGGTGAAATCAGCACACAATGAGAGGAATGTAGTGGCCCAAACCACCACTGGAGAGCAGACTAAAAATTCTCAAGTGGCCTCTAGTTGGAATGAATTGCTTTGTAAATTCTTTCCATCTCCAATTCTCATGATTCTGCAATAACTCTACTTCCTGAATGTAAAAATAGGCTGTAAGTAGAGCAGAGAAATGGTGGCTCTCTTCCACCCTAGGAAGAAAGGGGTTTTTTTTCGGTAAGGTGGACGGGTCCAATTCCCAACCAGGCTCACCTTTTTTCAACACAAGGGAAGCACCATCCAACTTTTTTTTTTTTTTTTTTTAAGCCACCTAACTTTTGAGGGCCTTCTATAACTAAGAATACTGAGATATAACAGACACATTCTTGGATGTGGAAAGGTACTCTAAAAATATAGATATCATTGACCTGGCACCAATAGGCTCTTATCTCATCCTTCCCTTCCTCCTACCCCCACCCCTGCAGTGTATCCTCAGTAAAAGTGGCATCCAAATATAAAATAGATGGGTCGTGTCCCATTCCATGGGATCTTGAAATGTCTGCATTTAAAACAGGATAAAGTTAAAGCTGTGTTTGAAGTGACCCAAACTAGGGCACCAAGAGCAGCTGCTCTTACTTCCAGCTGGATCCTTCAGCTTGGCAACGAAGGCGAGAGTTACCTTGACAGATTCTCATTTCCAGGCATCTGGAGATCAACTGTACATATTGCTCAAGGCAAAAGGTTGACAAGTTCAAAGCAGAACAAAACAGAAAACAAGAATCAAAACAATAATAAAAAGTATTTCAACCTAATTTTTTTTTAAAGGAAATAATCCATTTAAAAGTGTGAATAATACACACAGTGTATTCTGTACTATTTTAAGTGACACACATTTTATATCTTTCTATAGTTTTCTTAACTGCTTCTGAATGTATTAGTTTTTCAATATTCAGGATGAGGAGACAGGTATCCAAAACTTTGCAGATAGATTTTGACAACTACATTAAGAGAATGAGCTAATTCTATGTAGAGGCTTCGTATGTAACACCAGGATTAAAATAATGGCAAATGACTTAGCAGTTAGAGAAGTCATATTTGCTTGATATTATTACTTAATATTTATTGAGACTCTGCATTTTATAAGGCATTGTGATATTATTTCATTTAATCTTTACTGTAACATTTTGGAGTAAGACATTATTAGTGTCATATAAATGTAGGATGCAAAGTTCAGAGAAACTGTATTAACCTAGTTTATACAACTAGATAGCGGTAGATTAATGATCTAAACTCAATCCACCTAAACTATAGGCCTGTTTAATAAACTACTACATTACATGGCAGAAAAAAACAATTGAAATTGTAACTGACATTTTTCTTTTTTAAACCTACTATGTTGCCCTGACAAATTAGGTAAATCTAGATTTATTAATTAAGAAAAGAGATAATAGAGCAGGATGATTTTTAACTTTCTACTTTTTATTTTTGGCTTTTGAGTTTCAAAAACGTAGCCCATGGAGAGGGTCAGAGACTGGCCGATTTTACACTAATCCCATTTCTTCTTCCACTTGGCACACGGCTAAATGTTACTTTCCAGCTTCCTTTGCAGTGGAGTGTGGCCCAGGAATATGTGTAGAAGTGATATGCTCCCTCCCTATTCAGATCCCTATCCAGCTCTGGTGTATTAAAGAAAATAAATACCTCTCACATGGGATAATTATGAATTATCCTTTCTCTTCCCCTGCTGGCTGACTGGAATGAGAGGACCTGCTGGGTAATCACTAAAAGGCATATATTAGACACAGGGGAGTCAACAAAGGTAAAAATCCTGGGTCCCTGGATCATTGTATGGAGGGGAGTCGCTGTTCAGAGGATCCGTAACACTGGTTTTAAACTTTCCTGTGAAGAAATATGTTTCTATTGTGTTAAGACAGTCCGAGTTGAGGTTTTGTGTCACACACTATCGTAGATGACAATGAAAAGGAATTTGAAAAATCTGGGAGGATATCTGACAGGTATGTTTATATAAGAGTCCACAGTCCAGATGAGGATTTCCTGAAAATCTACAAGACAAGTGACCTGGTCTCTTCAAGAAAAGATCTTAGGGGTTAGGGTGGAGCACAAAGATTGATAAGAACCTTACCTACTGAAAACAGACTTAAAAGATATATCAATTAATAGCAATAAATCATTCTTACTTGGATCCTAATTCAAGCAAACACATTGTTTTAAAAGCAAAATATTTATTAGACACTCAAAGAAGTATGAAATATGTGCATACTAAGTAGCCATTTGATGATATTTAGGAATTAATGTTGTTTTTTCTGATAACAGTACTGTGTAATTTTTTTTAAACCCTATCATTTATAGATTATTTAATGCTTTCAAATTGAAAGAAATAATGTCTGAGATTTGTTTCAAAAGTACATTGGCAGGGAATGGGTGGGAGTGTAATTAAAACAAGATTAGTGTTGAGTAGATGATTGCTGAAGCTGGGAGATCAGTACATGGGGTTTATTATAGTATTCTTTCTCTATAGTTGTGCATGTTTGAAATTTTCTATAATTAAAATTTTAAAAAAATTCCTGGGTTGAGAAGAGTACTGAGTCCCAGAGCAATGGAAACGTTTCTCTGATGCTTTCTCCACTGTAGACCAAAATTTTGGGGAATACAATCAAATCCTCATATAAGTTTAAAAATTAGGGAACTGAGAGGCCTGTGCCTTGCTTTCCAGGAAAGCCTGAGCAGGAAGCAAAACCCAGTTCAGAAATAACTGCGTGGTTTATGCAAATCAGGACTTAGCTCAGAGTCTCCTATGGCCCCGTGTGGACCAGGAGATGCAGAAGGAAACAAAGGAGACACAGAGAAAGGACTCACTGACTATGAGAATAAGGGATGACTGAGCAGTGATTTGCATGAACCTACGGTCATCAGTCAAAGTCGTGGTGGATATTTCGGTGCGTAATTAGATAGCAATAGAGACTCAGATGCTTACTGGTGTCTTGGCATGAAATAAAGCCTTTGGAGCTTGCAAAAAATCCTAGGAAAGGAGAAGAACCCTAAAGTGATCAAGATTAAGTTTCCACTACTTACTGAAATGGTATTCCAACATATACATTAGGTTGAATCATATACAAATACAAAAATTTAAAATGTTTTCCCACCTGTGTGTTTGAACTGCAATTCTTACACAATTACAATGCCTCTCAAAAAACCCAGTGATTACTTCCACTACATTTAAATATCCTAGCTAAAGCTCTAAACACAGTCTTCCTCACTTTATTTTTCCTCTTCATTACCTTTATCTCAGCTTTTTAACTCAGTTAAATATTTAAATTCTGAGTTTATTTAGAAAAGCTCTTCCTGGGAGATAAAAACTCTGGGTTAGTGCCTGGATTCTACTAGTAGCTATTTGCATGACTCGAGAAAATAATGGAACTCTTTGGACATGAGTTTCTTTGTCAGTGAAATAAAGTTTTTATTCCCAATCTACACTCAAATTCTTTTGTAGAATGAGTTTTTGTGTGCATATGTGGTTCCAGGAGTATCAGAAAATGTCAGGCTATATTGTGTAGATGTACTAGTTGACCCCATATATGAGGCTTCATTGATCATCATCTAGAATGGAATTTTCTCAAGCTGGATTTGGAGCTGAGGATTGAAGTAATCAGTACTCCCATGATATTGCTGGGGAAATCCTAAAATGACAAATGCTAAATTCATGATGAGTCCTATAGATTACCTAGTGTATTCTCCTGTGACCCAGAGACAATAATATTTGTCTGACATTACACAGTATTAGTGGTAGAGCTCATGCTCTGAACTTGAGTGTTTTTTGACTTAGGGTTCTGTTATTTTTTCCTTATTCCTTCTGGCCTCAAATATAAAGCAGTAGATTTCAATATATCTATTATTGTTATTCAATACTGAATACCATTATGAAGCATCTGCTGTATACAGAGCACAGAGAAAGCTTCTGTACAAGCAATGTGAGTCACCACAGAGGGTGGGTAACGGTTGAGAGGGAAGAAGCGCCGATGCTAATTAATTGTACCAGGTGATGTGATTCCAACTGGACTTTGATAAGGGCTTTCTTCAGGTTTAAAAAAAAAATGCTTTGAGTATAAAGTTGAGAAAGAGCCTTCTGAGAGAAGAGTGTTATTTGAGCTGGGCCCTGCAATTTGTTTACAATTTTGTCAAACTTGCAGTGGGAGAAATGAGGAATGATATTACAGATAAAAAGAACAGCATAAATGAAACCCGATAAAAAGGTATTGTACAGTGTTCGAGGGAAACCTCCATTAGACTGATGTGCATAAAGTCATGGTAAGGCTAGAAATTTAGACCTCAGGTTTGGACTTTCTCAGGCAAGAAGGAATAGTTAAATTATTATGAAAGTAGCTAAAGGACACAAGCAACGATGAAAGTGTTGTGAATACAGTCTCTTAAACTCAATTTCAGAGTTTTGAAGAGGTTTTAGGTTGGCAAGGTTAACTACATCCTTGTTTGGACAGACACATGTGCACGTCTCAGTACAGCACACCTAGCTGTGAAGAAAAAAAAAATTAGAGAAGCACTTTCTTTAAGTCCCTAAAGAGGCAGATGAAATTGGGGTTAGCTTAATTGAGAACATTAAATTTAAAGTTTGTATTCTACTAGGGACTAAATTAGGACCAGAAAATACTGGCTGCAGGCCACAGCTCAGAAATACATTGGTAATTGAACTTAAAGTGGTTTAGATAGTTTTAAATAAAACTATTTGCCCTTGAGAGCTTTATGGTTGTGTAGAAGCCTGAAATATTCACAATTTTGCATTTTCACAGTGACAGGAGCAGCTGACATTGTCAACTATGTTTCTCCCCACCCCGCAACACCCCACAGAGGGCTTAGTTTAACATTGTCTTACTTTCACAGCATGTGAGTTACAGCTTCTTGTAATGAAAACCAATAACCAATTCTAAAAAGAAAAAAAGGACAACAGGTTCATCAAGTTTCACGGCTTTTGTCAGTTTCCATCTGTGTTGCCTCTGCCTTTGTGTTGGGATGGTACTTACAAATAACTATTTTCCTGGGGGAGTCATTTATGCCAAGGAAATAGAAAAACAAATTAAACATGTATGCCTTTCCATGATAGCAACTGATCTTGTAAAAATTTCTTCTGTATGTAGTTACTTGAAAGATTGTGTAAGTTTTTAAGAGCTTTGGCTCTGGAATCCAATACCTAAATTTTAATGCCAGTTCTACTACTTTCTGAGATTTTGGCAAACTTTTAACTTCTCTGTACTGTAGTTTCTTTGTCTATAATATGGAGGTAATAATACTAGTTATTTTACAAAGATGTTTTGAGGCTTAAATGAGTTATCATATATAAAGAACATAGAATGGGCTGGTGCGATGGTTCATGATTGTAATCCTAGAACTTTGGGAGGCCGAGGCAGGTGGATCACCTGAGGTCAGGAGTTCGAGATCAGCCTGGCCAACATGGCAAAACCCCATCTCTACTAAGAATACAAAAAATTAGCCGGGCGTGGTGGTATGTGCCTGTAATCCCAGCTACTTGGGAGGCCAAGGCAGAAAAATTGCTTGAACCTGGGAGGTAGAGGTTGCAGTGAGCCTAGATCGTGCCACTGCATTCTGGCCTGGGTGACAGAGCAAGACTCTGTCAGAAAGAAAAAGAGAAGAAAGAAAGAAAGAGAGAGAGAAAGAAAGGAAGGAAGGAAGGAAGGAAGGAAGGAAGGAAGGAAGGAAGGAAGGAAGGAAGGAAGGAAGGAAGGACACACACACAGAATGGTGCCTGGCAGATCATAAGCATCATGAAAGGGTTGGCTATAATTATAATCACAATAATAATTATTATTGTTCATTAATTAACTTATTGGCACCAGCCACTGTTTTTGCCCTGCCCCTATTCCAGCTACACTGGACTACCCATTCTTCCCAATTAAGCAAGGTGCATTCCCACTTCTGCTCACATAGTTCATTCTGATGAAATGAGCTTCCCTTACTAAACCTCTTATTAAAATTGTTTTATGCTTTAAAGTTTGGATCTTGTGATATGTCATTTGTACAGTATTCTCACACCAAGCCCTCTTCCAGAAATCTTTGACAGAGTGAACTAAATTCTCTTCTGTGCTCCCATAACGTTTTCAATATTGCATCAACTTTATTTGTTGGTCTTCACCACTAAAAATGTGAGCTTCTTAAATGCACAAAATGTTGCCCCTTGGTCTCTCTCTTTCGAAAGATTTAGATAGGATCTTGTTCCAAATAAACAACATATTTATATTTATGGAATTAATTAATTACATGGTCACTGTACATAGTGATGCCAGAAAAACTATGAAAAATTATGAGAATTCCAATAAAGATAGCACTGAAGTTTGCCCAGCTGTATAAAAACAAGAATTTCAGTAAATTAATAAGCATGCAGGATTGTAACAGAAAGGTTTAGCTTTGATAAGAAGAGATGTTTCAAGAATAAGTGTTACTTTTATGGTTATTAGTGCCAATACATTTTTGTTGAGTATGAAAATAATTATTTCATGGTTTCCTCCACAACCGTCACAATCAAGTTTTTCTAAAATTATGATTTATAGCATGATATTTTCACCATACTTCAAAAGCTTTTAGCCTAACAAGTATTATCTAGTCTCAAGCCCTTTACACAGTCCTATATTTACACTCACACACATGGTTACACACATACCATCGACACCACTGTTGCTTTCCCATGAATGCAATGCAACATCTCATTAATTTTCTCAGTTAACCATTTTCACGGATTCGAGATTGCTGAGCAACATAAAACATTTTCTTAACACCCTTGGGAATACGTAAAATGCAGATGAATATACAACCTAAAATATCTTAGATAATTTTGTAGATATATACTCTATAAAAATGCCAATTAGCAATTATTTTAGTTCAATGGAATTAAGAAACACACAGGCATACCATAATAAAAATTATAATGATAAGTGCAATAACCTAGCAAAGACAGATTACAATCATAAGCTTGTAGTTACTAAACAATATTGCCTGAAAATAAACAATTCTCTAGGCGAAGTGGACAAATTCATAATCACGGTGGGAGATTTTTAACACACATGTATCATCTATCAGACAAAATTTAGCTATAAATATAAAAGATTTGAAAACAAAATTAACTAGTTTAATCTATCTTTTGCAACTAAAAAGGCAATTGGTCACAAAAAAGTTGAACTAAGTTTCAAAAAATGAATATCGCATAGAACACGTTTTTGTCAATTCCAAGTTTTGGAAATAATGAATAACATGAAATTGTGAACCAAAGTAGGATTAATTTAGAAATCATCTACATAAGAAAAAGCACACCCCTCACTCAACAATAATATATATTTGCAAATGAAAAAATATATTTTGAGATAAGCCATGAGTTAACAAGCAAACCACATTCAACTCAAGAAATTATTTAAAAATTACATAAAACTTAAGAAATCTGGAGGAAGTAAACACAAAGACAGGCACCAATAATAATTTAAAACAAGGCGCTAAACAGTAAAATCAAAAACTGACTCTTTAAAAAAATGCAAAGAACTTGTATAAAAGACACACTATCTAATCAAGAAAAGAAATGGCATGAAAAAATGTTCTAAATATTAATAATAAATATTAAATATTTAATAAGTAATACTGTTATTAATAAATATTAGGAATGAAAAGAGATGACTGTTTCCCAGAAAGAATTATAAATTTTAATAAAAACCTTGAATTAAATGAATAACAATTATAAAAATTTAGTTAATAATTCAATGTACCCTCTAGGATATATAGAATCTAGGTGTTTTTATTTTTATTTCTATCAAAACTTTAAGGAATATATCATAAATATATTAACTAGTATATTTAAAGAAAACCACTTAACTCATGTTATGAGGTAGATATTACCTCAATTTCAATAACAGTTAATTTTGTATGGCACTTTGTTGTGTGTCACGTATTATTTTAAGAGTAAGTTGCAAAATGAGAATTCTTTTACACTGCTGATAGAAAAATAATATTATATAACCATTTTAGATATATCTAATAAAGCTGAACATAAAATTCCTGGAACCATCAATTCCTCAACAAGAGATGCTTTTGTATTTGTGCCCTAAGAAACAAGCACTGGAGTGTTCATTGCAAAACCACATCAATGTAAAGTTGGAAACAAACTAATAGCTACCAAAAGAATATACAGTTAATACTTATAAACAAAAGCTGCAAATATAAATATGGACTCATCTCAAAAATAGAATGTGGAATTTGTGAATTGAAAGTAAGGCAGCTGGTAGAAAATTGATGAATAAAAAGTCAATGTAGAGGTTCTGTGGAGGAAGGGGGTGGATTAGAATTTGGAAGAAAACCATAAGTAGCTTGAATCATATCTGTGATGTTTTATCACCTGAAAAAATAAAGACCAAAAAAAATCTGAAGAAAAATAATATAGAAATTATCCCAGCATCCAGGTAGAGAAAGCAAACCTACAAGGGTCAGTATCAGCTGTTGCTCTAGTAACATTCAATTGTGAATTATAATGGACCAGTATTGATATGGCTTAGATCTGTGTCCCCACCCAAATCTCATGTTTTATTGTAATCCCCAGTGTCATAGGTAGGACCTGGTGGGAGGTAACTGAATCATGGGGGTAAATCCTTCCGTAATTGTATAGTACCATCCCCTTGGTGCTGTTCTAATTATAGAATTCCCGTGAGATCTGGTCATTTGAAAGTGTGTAGCACCTCCCGCTGCCCTCTCTTCCTCCTGCCCCAGCCATGTGAAGTGCTGCTCCCACTTTGCCTTCCAGCATGGTTGTATGTTCTCTGAGGCCTCCCTGGAAGCTCATCCTACCATGTTTCTTGTACAGCCTGCAGAACTGTGAACGAATTAAACCTCTTTTCTTTATAAATTACCCAGTCTCAGGTATTTCTTTATAGCGATGTGAGACTGGACTAACACAAGTGTCCTTTCTAGGTTTCTAAGGAAAGAATCTGTGACTCAAGAATATCGTACAAGCCAAGATACCATTCACGTATAAAGACAGCATCAGGCAGACATTCTCACACATGAAAAAGTAGGGGAATGTATCACACATTGACCCTTTGCAAAGCATTTTCTGTCAAGAAAATCTAACCAATTAAAGGATGAATCAAAATAGAGAACCCAGGAATTAAGAAATATTAAAATAAAGCATAGCAAAAGAAGGCTGATAACTGGTAACTTCACTTAAGAAGAGAACAAATATTAGACAATTTTGTTAATTACGAGAACAGAACAAAATGTACATTTTATAAGTGTAATCAACATAAAAATGAATAAAAACTAAAAGCTAGGAGTAGGGGTGATGTGTAATTGCTAGAGTAGCCATATATTCATCTTTTTGGCCAAGTGATTCACAATTCTATCTACGTTCAAAAAAATGTAGTTAAAACATAATTATTTCACCTCGTTTTTTATGATAAACTTTACTTTTTAGAGCAGGTTTGAGTTTACAGCAAAATTAAGCACAAAATACTGAATTTCCATGTACCCACTGCCTCCATACGTAATCTCCCACTATCAACATATCTCACCAGAGGAGCACATTTGTTACAGTTAATGAACCTACATTGACACATTTTCACCCAAAGTCCATGGTTTACATTAGGGTTCATTTTCGGTGTAAAATCTTTGGGTTTTGACAAATGTATAATGACATGCATTCACTATAGCAGTGTTATACAGAACAGTTTCACTGTCCTAAAAACCCTCCTTGCTCCATCTATTCATCCCTTTCTCTCTTCTAACTCTTGGCAACCACTGATATGTTTACTATCTCGAGAATTTTACCTTTTCCAAAATGTTATAGCATTGAAATCATAAGTATGTAGCCTTTTAAGATCAGCTTTTTCCACTTAGTAATATGATTCAAGATTCCTCTATGTCTTTTCATGTGTAGGGGAGGCAAAATTCTACCTTCACCATCTTAGGGTCCTGGCTGTGTCTGAGAATTAGTAGATTAGTAGAAAGAAAAGCAGTAGTGATGTAGTGAGACAGAACAACCTTGCTTAATTCCTGACGTTAATAGAAGGTTTCTTATCATTAAATACAAAGTTAGCTATAGGATTTTGTAGATTTTAAAAAATAGGATTTAGTAGATTAACGGGAGAAAAGCATACAGATTTATTTAACACAGGTTTTACATGGCATAAGAAAATGAAGACCCGAAGAAGCATTAGAGTCAGATACATATTTATTTAACTAGACAAAGAATAATAAAGTGTGGAAATATGATAAGGCAAAGGAGATTAGGCTAGGGTAGTTAATTGAGTAGAGATGTATCTAGGAAGGTAAGAGTTAGTTTAACACGGCTTGTTCGTACAGAATTCCTATGACTTCCTCATCAATTTCCTCATCTGTGATGATAAGAATGTTTCTTTTCCCCTAGTATAGGGAGGACATCTTCCACATAAAAATTTCATCTTCTGCTTTAAAGAAAGCACTAAAGTCAGAGTGATCTTTTTGCACCTGCTGTTTTTCAAGTGGCTTTAACTTAAATCATCAGTATGACAGAGTGGTATATTTTTAAGTTCTTTACTTGCCTTGATCGCTCATTTCTTTCTAGAACTGAATATTATTTTTGTGTTTAGATTTACCACTGTTTATTTAGGCACTCACCTCCTGAAGGACATCTTAGTTGCTTCTAAGTTTTGACAATTAGGAATAAACCTTCTTTAAACATCCATGTGCACAATTGTGTGTGTGTGTGGCCATAAGTTTTCAATTCCTTTAGTGAGTACCAAGGAATGTGATTGCATATCATAGAAATATGTTTAGTTTTATAAAAAACTGCCACACTGTCTTCCAAAGTGGCTGTACCATTTTGCACTCCCACCAGCAATGAATGAGTTCCTGTTGCTCCACATCCTGCCAAATTTTTGGTATCATCCATGTTTTGGATTGTGAGCGTTGTAAACACTATGTAGTGGTATCTCATTGTGTTAATTTGAAATTCCCTAATGACATATGATGTTGAACATTTTTATCTGCTTACTTGCCATCTCCTTATCTTCTTTGTAAGGTGTCTATTCAGTTTTTTTGGTTTATTTTTTAATTGGGTTTTTCATTTTCTTATTGCTTAGCTCCATGAGTTATTTGTGTGCTTTGGATAAAAGTTATTTATTTGATGTGTCTTTTGCAAATATTTCTTCTGTCCATGACTTGTCTTCTCATTCTGTTGACATTGTCTTTCTCAGAGCAGAGGTTTTTAATTTTAATGAAGTACATCTTATTGATTATGTCATTCTCAGATCATGCTTTTAATGTTGTTTTCAAAAAGTCATTGACACCCTCAAGGTCAGCTAAGCTTTTCCTTATGTTATGTTCTATAAATTTTGTTTTTGTGTTTTACATTTAGTTTTTTGATCCATTTTGAGTTAATTTTTGTGAAGGGCATAAGGTCTGTATATAAATTCTTTTATTTTTATTTTTTTGCATGTGGATGGACAATTTGTCCAGCCCCATTTGTTGAAAAGATTGCTAGAATGCCAAAGATCCGTTTGACTACATTTATATGGGTCTATTTCTGGGCTCTGTATTCTGTTCCATTGATCTATTTGTTTGTTCTTTCACCAATACCATAGTATCTTGATTACTGTAGTTTTATAACAAGACTTGTAGTTAGGTAGTGTCAGCTATCCTATATTCTTCTTCTCCTTTATTACTGAGTTGGCTCTTCTGAGTTTCTGCCTCTCCATATAAACTTTAGAATCAGTTTTAGAATCAGCTTTTTATATCCACAAAATAACTTTCTAGGATTTTGGTTAAGTTTGTGTTGAATCCATAGATTAAGTTGGGAAGAACTGATGTCTTGACAATATTGAGTTTTCCTACACATAAACATGGACTATTTCTTTGTTTCTTTTGTTCTTCTTTAATTTCTTTTATCAGAGTTTTGTAATTTTCCTTATATAGATATTGTATACATCTTGTTAGATTTATACCTAAATTTTTCATTTTTAAGTGCTAATGTAAATGGTAATGTGTTTTTAATTTCAAATTCCACTTATTTTATGGCTTGTATATAAGAAAGTGATTGACATTTGTATTCTAGCCTTGTATCCTGTAGCCTTGATAGAATTGCTTATTTGTGCAAGCAATTTTTTGTCAGTTTTTTCAGATTTTCCAAATAGCTAATTATGTCATCTGTGAACAAAGAAAATTTGATCTCTTCTTTTCCAGTTTATATACTCTTTATTTCTTTATCTTGTCTTATTGCATTATACGTTTCTAGTACGATGTTGAAAAGCAGTGGTGAAGAGCTGGGCATGGTGGATTACGCCTGTAATCCCAGCACTTTGGGAGGCCAAAGCAGGTGGATCACTTGAGGTCAGGAGTTCAAGACCAGCTTGGCCAACATAGTAAAACTTTGTCTCTACTAAAAATAGAAAAGTTAGCATGGCATGGTGGCACCTGCCTGTCATTCCAGATACTTGGGAGGCTGAGGCAGAAGAATTACTTGAACCTGAGAGGTGGAAGTTGCAGGTTGCAGTGAGCTGAGATCATACCACTGCACTGTAGCCTGGGTGACAAAGTGAGATTCTGTCTTAAAGAAAAAAAAAAGAAAGAAAGAAAAGCAGTAGTGAGGTAGTGAGAGAACACCCTTGCTTCATTCCTGATGTTAACAGAAAGTTTCTCACCATCAAATACAAAGTTAGCTATAGGATTTTGTAGATTTTTAAAAATCAAATTGGGGAAGCTCTACTCTACTCCTAGCTTGAAAAAATTTTTTATCATAAATTGGTGTTTGATTTTGCCAAATAATTTATCTGCACCTATTGATATAACGTGATTTTTCTTCTTTAGCTTGTTGATGAGATTGATTACATTTATTGATTTCAAATAATAAACTTGAATGCATACCTGGGATAACTCCTACTTGGTTGTGGTATAGAATCCTTTTTATACATTCTCTAATTTGATTTGCTAATATTTTTGAGGGTTATTGCATTTATGTTCCTGAGAGATACTGGTTTGTAGTTTTATTTTCTTGCAGTATATTTTGTCTGGTTTTGATTCTAGAGTAATACTGGCCTCATGGAATGAGTTAGGAAGTGTTCCTCTGATTCTGTCTTCTGAAAGAGATTGTAGATAATCTATATAATTTATTCTTTAAATGTTTGGTAGAATTCACCAGTGAACTCACCTATTACTTATAGTTTCAGTGATTGAAAATTATTAATTTTTGATTCAGTTTCTTTAATAGATATGAACTGGTTCAGATGGTCTATTTTGTCTTCTGTGAGTTTTGGCAGATTCTGTCTTTCAAGAAATTTGGTCCATTTCATTTAGACTGTCAAATTTGTGGTCATACAATTATTCATAGTATTTATTTTCATTTCATTGTCCATGGAATCTGTAGTGATGTCCCTACTACCATTTCTGATATTAGTATTTTGTGTCTTCTCTCTCTCTTTTTATTTATTATTATTTTGTTGGCTTTGCTAGAAATGTATTCACCTTACTGATCTCTTCAAAGAACTAGCTTTCGGTTTTGTTGATGTCCTCTATTGATTCCCTGTTTGCAACTGTATTGATTTCTACAGTAATTTTTAGTATTCATTTTATTCTGCCTGCATTGGATTTAACTTGCACTTAGTTTTCTAATTTCCTAGTGTAGAAGCTTGAATTACTGATTTTGTAAATTTCTTTCTTTGTAATATATGCATTCAATGCTATAAATTTTCTCCACAGCACTGCTCTTACTGTATCACACACATTTTGATAAAGTATTTTTAATTTTTATGTAATTCTAAATATTTTTTAAATGTTCTTTAAATTTTGTTTTCCACCCATGTGTTACTTAGAAGTGTGCTGTTTAATCCCCAAATATTTTAGAATTTTCCCGCTATTTTTTGTTATTAATTTCTAGTTTAATTCCATGGTAGTCAGAGCAGACATTGAATAATTTGTATTGTTTTAATTTTATTATGCTGTCTTTGGTGACCCAAAATGTGGTCTATCTTTATGAATGTTTTAGGTAAGCTTGAGAAGAACGTGTATTCTGCTGGTGTTCGATGAACTGGGCTATAGCTGTCGATAACATTTAGTTGATCAGTAATACTGTTGAGTACGGCCATGTCCTTACTGATTTTGAAAGAACAGATTCAACAGGCACAAAATCAATTTGCACCTCACTTATTTTCATGTTCTCTTGTTGGGTGTGTATACATTAAGGAATATGTCTCTTTGGAGTATTGAACCTTTTATCATTATGTAACAGTATTTTTATCCCAAATGATGTTTCCTGATCTAATGTCTTATTTTGTGCTTTTTAATAGATTACTGTTAGAATGTATAACACTTTCTCCATCCATTTATTCTTTTAAAATAAATAATAAACTATATTTTAAGAGCAGTTTTAGGTTCATAGCAAAACATCTCTTCACTTTTAATCTATACACGTTTCTAAATTTAAAGTGGGTTTCTTGTGGGCAACATCTTGTTTTATAATCCACTCTAACAAAATCTGTCTTTTGTGTACTTAGATCAACAATTAAAGGTGATTATTGACATAGTTGGATTAATATCCACCATATTTGTTACTGGTTTTTATTTCTTGCACTTGTTCTATGTTTTTTCTTTTTTGTACATACTTTGTCTGCATGTTATTGTTTTAATTGAACAGTTTATATGATTCTATTTTTCTTTTTACAATATCAATTATAATTTTTTTTACTGTGTTCAGTGGTTTCCTTGGATTTTGCAATATACATTAAAAAGTAATCCACATACACTTTCAATAACACTATACCACTATAAGTGGTTGTACAAGAATCTTATAATAAAAAAAAAAACTGTCTTTAATTCTTCCTTACTGTTCTTTATATCATTGGTGTCATTCATTTCATGCTTATGTGATACATATGTATATATGTGCATACACATATGTGATATAGTTTGGCTATGTCCCAACCCAAATCTCACCTTGAATTGTATTTCTCATAATCCCCTCATGGGAGGAATCCAGTGGGAGGTAATTGAATCATGGGGGTACTTACCTCCATGCTGTTCTTGTGATCGTGAGCGAATTCTCACGAGATCTGACGGTTTCATAACCCCCTATTGCTCGACACTTCTCCATCCTGCCGTCCCGTGAAGAAAGATGTGTTTGCTTCCCCTTCCACCATGATTGTAAATTTCCTGAGGCCTCCCCAGCTATGCTGAACCATGAGTCAATTAAACCTCTTTCCTTTATAAATTACCCAGTCTTGGGTATGTCTTTATTACCAGTGTGAGAACAGACTAATACTATATATATCTGCATATACAAATATGTATATATAATTGAATACATTGTTGATATTATTATTTTGAACACTATTATTAAATCAATTAAGAATTAAAAAAATAAAAGTTGTAATTTTACCTTCACTTAGTTATTCTTAAATGCTCTTCCTTTCTTTCTATAGATCTGAGTTTGGAACCTTTCTTCTTCTTCCTCTCCTTGATGTTAAAAAAATGTCTTTTAACATTTCTTGCAAGGCAGATACACTGGTAACAAATCCCATCAATTTTTGGCTAAAATGTATATGTCTCCTTCACTTTTGAAGAATAATTTAACAGACAGAATTCTGGTTGGCTGGTTGGCGTTTTTGTTTTTCAAATATATCAACTGTTCAAATATTTAACTCAACTTTATGTTTTCGTAGTTTCTGAGAAGAAGTTTAATGTAATTCTTGTCCTCATTTCTCTATAGATAAGGTGATTTTTCTCTGGCTTCTTTAAAGATTTTTTCTTTATCTCTGATTTTCTAAAATCTGAATATGACATGCCTAGGTGTAGTTTTGCTTTCTTTGGGCATTTATTTTGCTTGGAATTTTCTGATCTCCTGCATCTGTGGTTTGGTGTCTGACATTAATTCATGAAAATTATCAGGCATTGTTGCTGCAAATATGTATTGCTCCTGTTTCTTCATTTTCTCTCCTGGTATTTTTGTTTGTATATGTCACATCTTTTGTGGTTTTCCCACAGTTCTTGGATATTCTGTTCTGTTTTGGTTTTGTTTTTTAGTTTTTCATTCTTCTTTTCAGTTTTAGATGTTTCTATTGTCACATCCTCAAGATCAGAGATTGTTTCCCCAGCTATGTTAATCCCACTAACGAGCCCAGCAATGGGATTCCTCATGTGTTTTAGAAATTTTTTTTTTGTCTTAAGCATCTTTTTATTCTTTCTGAGAATTTACATCTTTCTGCTTACATTGTTCATCTGTTATTTCATATTGTTAGCAGCAGCGAATCTGAATGGGTCTGCAACAACCTCAATCCTTGCCCCCTAAGAAAAAAGAATTCGGCTGAGGGGCACAAGGCAGAGGCAGAGACTGAAGCAAATTTTTGAGCAGGAGTGAAAGTTTATTTAAAAGTTTTAGAGCAGGAACAAAAGGAAGTTAAGTTGTTATTTCACCTTTACTTAGAAGAGGGCTGAGGGGGTAACTTGAGACATCCAAGTACACAGTTTGACTTTTGACTTGGGGTTTTGTTAGCATGCTTGTGGGTTTTGCATCTCTTCTCCCCTGATTCTTCCCTTGGGGTGGGCTGTCTGCATGCACAGTGGCCTGCCAGCACTTGGAAGGGGCCGTGTATTTACTGAAGTTGCACACATGCTCATTTGAGTCATTTTTCCCTTACCTGTCAAGTGTTCCGAGAGGAAGATCATATACCAGTTAAACTTCGTCATTTTGCCTCTTAGGGTGCATGCTTGAGCCCACTTGCCCAACCCCTGAGATATTATCAGGAAGTTGCTGACCCCAGCTTCAGGTGTTTCCTATCTTTTGGGAGACTGCCCTTCTCTGGTGCTGGCTGCAACCAATTACTGCTTTAGAGAGACAGTTTAACAACCACCTGCCCATCACCTAATGGTTGCCTGACCTTCCTGGTTGGGGAGGGGCCTCACCTGTCCTGCTCGTGTCTGCCTAACTACCTACTCTAACAATATTATCTCCTTTCTTTTTCAGTAAATCCGTTAGCATATTAATTATAGTTAATTTTTAAATTTCTTATCTGATAATTCCAACACTCCCGCCATATTTGACTCTGGTTCTGATGCTTGTTCAGTCTCTTCAAACCGTGTTTTTTGTGTTTTGGTGTGTCTTGTAATTTTTGGGGGGAAGGCCGATGATGGACTGGGTAAAAGTAACTGTGGTCAGTAGGCCTTTAGTAATGTAGTGGTTAGGTGTTGGAAGAGGAGAAACATTGAAACATTCTGTAGTTAGTTCTATGATCAAGCCTCAGTCTTTTTGGTGAGCCTGCAATCCTGGACTGTGAACGTCACAAGTAAGTCTGTTTTGTTTTGTTTTTGGTTTCTCCTCCAGCAGATGGGATAGAACGACTGGGGGGCGCTGAAATTACGTATTTCCATTTGCCCAGGTGAGTCTAGAGAGAGCTGGAGTTGACTATTTCCCTTCCCCCAGGTAGATTAGACCTGGCTATAACCTGGCAGGTGAGGCTCTGCTAAAATAATTTCTCCTGAAGACAAGCCTTCTTAGAACAAAATGCTCTAGAGTATTACAAAATAATTCTGTTTGTCCTCCTCCTGCTGGGAGCATGAGAAAAATTTTCTCCATTATTCACTGTGAGAACTCGGTAGAATTTCTGGTGGTAAAACTCACAAAGGTGCCCCGCTGCATGCCCCGCGCTATGGCTCAGTTCCCCCGGAGATTTTCTCTCTCAGGCTCGTCCATAATCAGCCTTCAGTGATTCATCAATTACAATTTAGGTTTTCCTACCGTGTTACTGGTTTCTATGAAAGTTTCTGTTCCTGGATTTCTGTTTGGGTAAAGTTGTGGTTCTCTGCCATTCTCTCTCTCCAATTTTGGGGGCAGTGACATATTCAGTGACTTCATTTTTCTCATACTCTAAGAAGAGTTATTAATTTTTCAGTTTGTTTAACTTTTTACTTGCTGGGATGGAGTAACGACTGCTAAGCTCCTTACATGCTGGACAAGAAACCAGAAGTGCACCACTTTTCTTCATAACTGATTTTTACACCCAGGGAAACTTTTATGAAAATATTTTTTGTACCAAAGAAACATTTTCTAAAAATATCAGCAACTTTGGGTTTATTTTACTTTGTGTTGCTGCTGCCTGTTTTAATTTAATTTAACTTAATTTAGGAGAGCTAAGTAATTAAACATGAGGCCAAAGTACGTAAGAAAGTGGCAGTCTTTTATTGCAAATATGCACACACTCTCAGGGGAGGTTCTCTGGTCCTCAGGTGTAGGGGGCCAGGGAAGTCCCCCCGGAGCTCTCCGGTGATGTTCTCCGGTCCACAAATGCCGGAGCCGAAGAAGTCACGCCAGCTCCTGCCGGCAGCGGACTTTTATGCATTGGTACTGGAAGGGGGAGGGCAGTGGGCGGGATAAGGGTGTGATAGGGGCGTCTCCATAGGCGTGGCCGGGTGAGTTTCGATCTCTTCGGATTGACATCACCTGGCGCATGCTCGGTTGATCTGCATCTTCCCGGGGCGGGCTGCATTTTCCCGCGCGGGAAAGTTGGTGAGGAAGAACCCGGAAGCAACATGGATTGTGCCGTCTTGTTCACCTTCCTCCATCTTGTCCTTTCTCCCTCACCCAAACACTGCCAAAGTACAGTTTGTTACTTAAAATAATTTATATATATCAATAGATATAGATGTATAAACTACATTTTTTTTCTTAAAAATGCTTTTCTATTTCTCTGTGTTATATACCTCTAGCTCTCTATTTTGGTCAAGATATATAAGTAAAATGATGTCTGAAGTTTTTTTTCTTCTTTTCCTTTTTTTTTTTTTTTTTTTGAGACAGAGTCTTGCTCTTGTTGCCCAGGCTGGAGTGCAATGGTGTGATCTTGGCTCACTGCAACCTCCACCTCCCAGGTTCAAGCAATTCTCCTGCCTCAGCCTCCCAAGGAGCTGGGATTACAGGCGCCCGCCACCATGCCTGGCTAATTTTTGTATTTTTATTTTTTAGTAGAGACAGGGTTTCACCATGTTGGCTAGGGCTGGTCTCCAACTCCTGACCTCGTGATCCGCCCCCCAAGGCCTCCTAAAGAGCTGGGATTACAGGCGAGAGCCACCGCACCTGCCCTCTGAAGTTATTTTCTTCCATCATGATGTGATGTCATAGGATCTAAGGTAATTATTTTATTATTATTCTACTTTACTGAGTAATAAAAATAAAACACCATTAATATTATGGAAACAATATTATTGTTTCTATTAAGAAATTAACTTAGTATCTCTATTGTCCCCTTGAACTAGTCAATAACTTTAATTTCCTACTACTTTTTGTTCCCCCAACTTCCTAACACATCTCTTATTGAAAAGATCTCAGGTTTTACTTTTAAATATGTATTAGTCTTTTCTATAATACATAATTACTTAGATTCTAAATTGATTGCTGTCTGTGCTCAGTATTCCTTGTTCCTGCATCTTTGCTCGTTGCTTCTCTCCGAAAGATTTTAAGATTGTTTCTCTTACTCGGGCTTTTGATGCATTTAGATTGGAGACTACCTTCTCCATCTTGCTTGATAATCAGTTGACTTTTTTTCTTTTCATTTCTTTTTTTTTTTTTGAGATAGAATCTCGCTTTGTCACCCAAGCTGCAGTGCAGTGGCACAAACAGGGCTGGCTCACTGCAGCCTCGACCTCCCAGGCTCAAGCGATTCTCACACCCCAGCTTCCTGTATACCTGGGATACGTGCCACCATGCCTGGCTAATTTTTTTTTTTTTTATTTTGAAGAGAGGGAGTTTCACCATGTTCCCCAGGATGGTATTGAATTTCTAAGCTCAAGCAATTCGCCTGCTTTGGGCTCTGAAAGTGCTGAGATTACAGGTGTGAGCCATTGTGCCTGGCCCATAATTGGTAGACTTTTCAATGTAAAGAATGATGTGGTCAGTTCTGTGTATTTATGTTGTTAGTTGTAGTAGCAATAGTAGTATCATTATTGGGTTATTGCCTCTATTACATTATTTTTCTTCCTTTGAAATGAGTATTAAAATTTGGATCCATTTTGTCTTTTAATTTTTCTTATGTACTTTATTTTGTACCTTTCCCCTGCATTTTGGAAAAATTGATCAGATTCATCTTCAGCTGCAGCTATTATACTATCCCATTCATTTATTGTGATTTTACTTTTGGCAATCGTTTTCAAGATCTCTAGTTGGTAATATTTTTTACAACCGAGTTATTGATCCATGAGTATGTTAAACTCTCTTATTACTCTGAAGATACTAATACATTTCAAAGTATCTTTTTGCATTAGGAACTCTAGTTCCTAGGATGATAGTTCATATGTTTATTGAAGTTGGTGATATTCTCTGTCTCTCTCTCTCTCACATGTTATTGGTTTTCTTCAAGTGTTTGATGAATCCAGCTTGTCTTTTTATCTTTGTATTTAAGAATGATTACCCTTTCGAACAGTATCATTTTTGTCTTCCTCAGAGTATCTTTAAATTTGTAAAAGAGAAAGAAATGTGATATATGTCGGATTATCCTAATAGCATTGCAAATATGAGGGTTTCTTTATCCTTTTAAATGTAACCAGTTACCCAAAGCCCACCCTGTGTCTCAGGCCTTAGCAGTCAGTTACTGCTTTTTTCTTGGAAAAGAAGCGCATTTTACCCGACGGTTCATTGTCTGACAACAGAGTAAGACATGTGGAGAGAAGATCTCTCTACAAATTACCCTAAAGGTTGCCCTAGGACACTTCCCTGCTTAAGGCTGTATTACATTTGAACGTGGCAAACACACCTACAGAGTCATTTCTTCCTTTTACAACTGTGCTTCCTTTTATAATTATAGAGCTATGATCGCAATAACCAAATCCTGTTTTGTAATATATGTATATATTACAATTGTGATTTATTATAACTTCTCAACAGAAGGGAAGTTTCCCTGTTTTTCAGCAGTGTAACTCATTCATATTGATTAAAACTTTATATATATAATAAAGATAAGTACCTTATATATCATATGCTTATAATTTTACATGTATGTGTACATACATGCATACAGATATATAGTGATTTCTTTTATTTCGAGATAGAATCTCGCTGTGTCACCCAGGCTGGAATGCAGTGGCACAATCTTGGCTCCCTGCAACCTCCGCCTCCTGGTTCAAGAGATTCTCCTGCCTCAGGTTCTCCTGAGTAGCTAGAACTACAGGTGTGCGCCACCCCTCCTGGCTAATTTTTTGTATTTTTAATAGGGACGGGTTTTCACCATGTTGGCCAGGGTGGTCTCGAACTATTGACCTCAAGCAATCTGCCCACCTCTCTCTCTCAAAGTGCTAGGATTACAGGCGTGAGCCACCACGCCTGGCCTATAGTGATTTCTAAATGTGTAAAACGTGAGAAGGAGGTAGATATACATCCTCAGTTCACCCTTTGATTTATTCTTACTCTCTATCTCTTTAAGCTGAGATTATAGTCACTTTCTTGTTTTTTTTTTTTTTTAAAGTTGTACTTCATATGGGATACACTTAATAGAAAGACTGTAAGTATATCAGTATTAGAATAATTGAAATTAGACTTATGTGCTTTTAACTTGTTTAAGTCCAGTGTTTAATTTTAGAAGTCTAATGCGTTACTGGCATTTCATAAATATTTTATGGCATGTACATTAGTAAAGATATAAATAGCTAATGTCTTATCATAGTTACATTTTACCATGAAAATATTAAATTGTCTATAATAAACCATGTTCTTGAGCATATTCCATTAACTACTTTTCTGGCTATCTCTTTAATGGTGGTGTTGTCAATGCTATGAAATTATCATGAATTTAACCCCATAGGCAGCTATATTTTCCTAGAATTAACTGACCTCAGGATTTATAGAGATAGGAATCCCTTTATCATATGAATTAATTTAGATGGGCTTACTGTTTGCAAAAGAAAGCTTCCGAAAAAGAAAAAAGAATTTGTTTAGAAAAGTTATTGATCAAAATGCAATCTTCCTTTGTAATTTAAGATGTAAAAACCTTATAAGTTGATTTTGTTTTATATAAAAGTTAAATTTTATTCATACTTGTTTTTAAATTGCTGCTTGTCAATGGTTAAAAATGAGTTCTGGCCAGGCGCAGTGGCTCACGCCTGTAATCCCAACACTTTGGGAGGCCAAGGCGGGCGGATCATGTGGTCAGGAGTTCAAGACCAGCCTGACCAACATGGTGAAACCCCGTCTCTACTAAAAATACAAATATTAGCTGGGCATGATGGCACATGCCTGTTGTATCAGCTACTTGGGAGGCTGAGGCAGGAGAATTGCTTGAACCTGGGAGGCGGAGGTTGCAGGGAGCCTAGATGGTGCCACTGCGCTCCAGCCTAGGGACAGAGCAAGACTTCATCTCAAAAAAAAAAAAAAAAAAGAGTTCTGAGTGCAATTCTGGTTTTCATAATTCTGAGAACAGTTCCAGAATAGAGTTAAATGTTGACCTTGACAAAACAACTCAGCCTAACTCTCAGTCCCAATGTTTGTGTGTATCTTATTTTGAAATAAACTACAGCATACAACATTGACAAGGTATTTTTTTCAGGGTACTTTATAATCAGTTGAATCAAACACATCACATGGACCCAGGAGAATGAAACTTCTCTGACTTTGAGCTTCTATCTATTACATATACTGGCCATAGATATATCTACTCAGGCAACTGAAAATAAACCTACTTGCTTGGAACCTGGAAAAAAATCATATTTTGTACTAAATGTAGGTTAAGTATGGACCTAATTGAATAAAATCAGATTTAACAAAACTTTATGTTGACCAAGTATAAAAGAATAATAAATTTATTTAAAAAGATAAAAAATGGATACTAAAGTACTCCATGAGTTTAAAATTATTTTTTACCATCTTTCTTCTGTTTAATCTTCATTGTCCAGAGGAATATATACAAAGTTTTACATTTGAAAAATAATTCATATGTTTAACTGAGGAACAGATTGAATTTGAATATTTAACTGGAAACTTGTTCACTAGTACTTACTTCTCATCCATGGCTTCACTTTCCATAGTTTCAGTTACTAGTGGTTAACCACAGTCCAAAAGCATTAAATGGAATATTCCAGAAATCCATAAGTTTTTAATTGTGCACCATTCCGAAAAGCATAATAAAATCTTGCTCCATCTTGCTCAGCATATGAATCATTCCTTTGTCCAGTGTATCCATGCTGTTTACATTAGCTGCCCATCAGTCACTTAGTAGTTGTCTAGGTTATCAGATTAAAAAAACAAAAAGTCCATAGTATATGTGAGCTTTGGTACTATCCACTGTTCAATCATCCACTGGCGGTCTTAAAATATATCTCCCATGCATAAGGGGCGACTACTGTATTTGGCAGCTGACTCTTTCTGAATACATTTTGACAACCTTTTCAGTGGCAGTGTTTATAGCAGAACCAATCATTATACAACACACAATGATCCAACAGCCTGAAAGCTACAGGGCCACTGCCTACCTAGAAGCGAGTAGGTAATTAAATATACAAGTATTATGTGGGAATGTGGTTGTGAAATGTTTTTATCCTTGAGATTGAAACAGATACAACAAAAACAGTTAGAAATGTGCCAGAATCAATGTTTAACCTATTAAATTTAGAATCGGAAAACATAGGTTTCTGCTATTGTTTATTAACTTGGAGGTTTTGGACTTCAGTTTCTTATGTGAAAAGAGATCATCATCATCATAATAATAAAAATGGCAAATTTATTTCAAGGAATGATAACATCAAATGAGTTAATGTACATGAGAGTGTTTTCTAATTAAAAAATTAATAAAATTATTCTCATGTACATTAACTCATTTCTATGTTAAAAAAACATAGAAATCCACATTAATTAATTTTCAGTGGTATGACCCCAAATTAATAGTAAATGAAAAAGTAAACATTATGAAACCAGTTTCACGTATAAAACAGAGGGAATAATTCTCCATCCTTGACTCATAGGCCATGTGTGTTAGTAAAGAATGCGCACATTTGAAAGTGTTCTGAATTGCTACGCCATGGGCCATGTAAACTATCACCTATTTAAAAAATGAAAACAAGATGATTCATTTAACATTCATTCTGTGAAGAGTACTATTTAAAACTTTGATTTTTCGGGGGGATTTTGTTTTCACTATCTGGGATTACCCAAAAGAGAAACTGCCATGATCATTTGTTTTTAAGTTCTCAACTTATTCCATGGGTCAAACATTTTTGGGGGGAGCTCCACATGGCCATCTTAACAGTCTTATGGGCATTGGATTTGGAATCTAAGAAAAGTGGGATCTGTTTACAGCTGACTCAGTAACTGTGTGACTTCAGGCAAATCACTTTAACCCATCTGATTTGTGGCAAACCCAGAGTTTTTTGAATAATAAATTTGAAAATGCTCTGTTGACTATCAATTTCAATAGCAGCGCAGAGCAGCAGAGTGCCTCTGTCTGGGGTCAGGCAAGTGAAAAGTTCTGGTTCTGCATGTGCCTCTCGCTCCCTTTGTGAACCCCAAAAAAATTCAGGTCTCTCTGTGTGCCTCAGTTACCTCATGAGTAAAATAAAAAGGTTTCACTAATCACCTCTGAGATTCCTTCCAGTATTTACACTGAAGTAATCCATGATTCACATTTAATGAACTGTATCTTAAAATGTTTAAGTGGCTAGACATTTGGGGGGAAATGCTAAAGCACAAGATATGTATTTGTTGTTATTGTAAGAGCAGGAAGATAAAGTTAGTGAAAGGACAGTGATAGCAGGGTCTGCCATGTGTTTTTTAATTATGTTTTCTCTCCACGATCTCCTTTTCTGCTTCTGAGTACCCAGGAGTGTGGTTACAGGAGGCCTCAGGGATTCAGACACAGAAAAGCACCTGCACTCCAACTTTCCCTCACACTGTTTTTCATTATTCGCCTCCTGGGTTCAAGCAATTCTCCTGCCTCAGACTCATGAGTAACTGGGACCACAGGCGCCACCACCACGCCTGGTTAATTTTTGTAATTTTAGTAGAGATGGGGTTCACCATGTTGACCAGGCTGGTCTCAAACTCCTGACCTCAGGTGATCCGCTTCCCAGAGTGTCGGGATTACAGTCATGAGCCACTGCACCTGGCCGGATATCTTTTTATTCCTTAACTTTTCAGAGTTTCTAGTACTTAATGGAACTTCCAAATTTTTTGGTGCTTGTGTCAGGCAGGCAGGAAGGATCTGTGGGACATCAGAGAGGAGAAAAACATAGTCACACGTCTTGGATGACATCATGGAAGGGTTTCCTGAAGAAAAGAAAGGATAAGAAGACAAAAGATTGCAGGCTGCAAGGTGTCCCTGGGGAATTTGTCCTAGAAAGATGTTTGGCCCCACACTTTTCAGGTCCTCAGGATCCCATGGTCATGTTCTTCATGCACATTCATCCTGCCTGGCCTGCTGGGCCCTATCAATCAGGATCTGCAAGTGTCCATCTCCCACTTTGGGAGGGTGAGACTTTTCAAGCATTCCAAATTGAAGCACATTTTCCCATACAAACTTGGTTATATTTGACAGCCAGTTACTAATTATTTTTGTAAAGTATTATAGGTACTTCATGGACTGAGTAGCTTTGTGCAGGACAAACCTGAATCCTGAACCAACATATATGCCATGGTTTCCATAAGAAAATGGGACTTCGGTTCCAAAGTACTGCTTCTTCTCTAAGTTGAGGAAGTCCTGGAGATAATTTTCTTTAAATATTTTCTTCAGAGTTTATAGTATAAAAGGCATTTGAAAAATGAAGATCTGAACTAATCCTGGTTTGGTGCTTGATATCTTTGGCACTCTTGAGAGAATGGCTTAATCTCCCTAAACTTCTGTTTGCTCAGTAGCAAGGTGAAGTGGACCATTTTTAGGAGTTGAAAGTGACATACCAAGCATCTTGTAATAATCCCTACTTCTGATTCCATTCTCTGGCCATATTGAATTACCCATTTTCCAGAACGACCATGCTTTCTCACACCTCTGACATTAAACCCCTCTGCGTCTTTACAGATTCAGCTCAGACATCACTTTCAGGAAAACCTTCCTGACCGCCACACACATGCACAATACAAACACATCCAATATAGCCTTCCTTGGAATTCCTACAGTGCCTCGTGTTTACCACTGTTACAGCACATACCTCACTGCATAAAATCTGGCTTCTTATTTATTTATTTATTTATTTAGAGACAGAGTCTCCCTTTGTCACCCAGGCTGGAGTGCAATGGCACAATCTCCGTTCACTGCAACCTCTGCCTCCTGGGTTTAAGCGATTCTCCTGCCTCAGCCTCCTGAGTAGCTGGGGTTACAGGCAACCGCTGCCATGCCTGGCTAATTTTTGTATTTTGGGTAGAGACGAGGGTTTCGCCGTGTTGGCCAGGTTGATCTCGAACTCCTCACCTCAGGTGATCCACTCGCCTCAGCCTTCCAACATGCTAGGATTACAGGCATGAGCTACCGCGCCCGGCCAAAACCTGGCTGTCTAGTTGCCATCTCTCACGTTTCACTGTAAAAATTTTGAGAATATGGGTCATATTATTTGGTCGTGTAGACTGGAATATTTGTGTAATAAATACCTCTTGCAAAAGTGAATAAATGCATGAATGATAATAAAGCTTTTTCACTTTTTCTGCACTGACTTCCCTGCTAGTTCACTGCTCTGTTTACTTGTGCTAAACATGTCCCAAGTTGGCTAAGCAATCAAAGTTGCTCCATGTCCCAGAATCTACTAGCTGGAACCCTGCAGGATGAGACCATGCTCCTTCCTCCTTACTCAGCCAGTCATGCTGACACCACTTAGGAGCTATGGGGAAGTGCCCGGAGCCCACACCCTTCTTTTAGGCTGTACCTTGCCCCTTAGGCACAAAGTGTTCCAAAGTCTGAGTCAGCCATCCCTGTCCATTCACATGCCTGGCTGCAGTCCAATACTCAGATAAGAAACCACCCAGGTGCTTGGCCTCAGAAAGCCAGCAATGAGGTGGTCTTGGCCAATGGAGACTCAATGAAACTAGTGAAGAATAAAGGAGTAAGCAAGCCCTAGATGGGAGTCAGGAAATCTTGCCTAGTTTCTGAATTGATAAAAGCAAGCTCTTTAACCTTTGGCCAGTCGCTTTTCCTCTGGGCCTGTTTTCATCACCTGGACAGTTAATGGGTTGAGTCAAATGACCTCTAGACTTTTGTTCAATTCTCAGGTTCTAGGATCTAAAATCAAAGGCAGGCTAAGCCTTTCTCATACCTGAAATGGCAATGATACCTACTTGGCTGTAGCAACTCCATCTTCAGGGGAAGGAGCAGAAGTAACAGCTCAAGTTCACTGACAGTGATGGCTTAAAATGCACACAGGATACTGTCTTAGCCCTCATCTCATTGAGGCTCAGAGCCTAAGAAAGATTAGCCTTGCTGTCTCGTAAAGCTTTGCGTATTAGCAGTGGGTAATGCTGTACTAGTACAAAGCAAAGGCCATGACTTGGGCTGCACTTATTATTTAAATGAGCAACATTATTACTCCCCATACATTGTGCAATTGCATCATCTCCTTTGCACAATCTGTTCTGCAGAGTCTTCAGCGACCAGGGCATTTGTATCCTGCAATTGCTTTGCAATGGATCAATAAGAATAATATCAATAATACCAATACTTCTACCAAGAGTACCACCTTTTATTTAACATTTAATACATCCAAGACTTGTGCAACACTCATTTTGTTCTTATAACCACTTCTGGTAATGCAATGTTTTTATCCCCATAATACAAATGAAGATACTGAAGTTAACTTTAATATAATGAAGACAAAGTATATAAACTGGCTAAGAAAGATTGGATGACAATTTTAATCTCTCACATTTGTATAGCATTTTAAGCTTGCAAAGTACATCTTAAAATATAATTCTGTTCAGTTTTTACTATGATGTAGCAGCTGAGTAATGACTGTTTCTAATTTAAGAAATAAAAATTTGAGATAAGGTGAGTTGGAACTATGGTAGTTCAGATCCCTTGATCTTCAGTCCTGGGCCTTCCCAGTAAGCCAGCAATCTGTGCTGTACAGGGTGGCCCAGGTATAAGAAGCTTTCTGAAAAACAGTGCCTTCAAGTCAAACAGGTACAGGGTGGCCCAGGTATAAGAAGCTTTCTGAAAAACAGTGCCTTCAAGTCAAACAAAGGCTATAGACTGAATTCTGGAGCTTGGTTGAAATTGTGGAAGAAGCAGAAGATAGGTTGGGGTATGAACAAATGTGGAGAAAGAAGGAAGATAAGTGAGCGGAGATCACATTTTAATAATGTTCTGTACTGTATGTGAATAATGCCAACAGTACACGGTCATGTCTGTGTTTAGTTCATTTTCAGCAACAGAGCAAGGTCCCAGAATATAGCAAGAAGAAAGACCGTTTTGGGTGGAGATATTTCTGTTTCCGCAGGGGCTTTTGCGCTCATTCAACTTGAAACTTCTAAAATAGCTCATTATGTGTGGAACAGCAGGTGTTCACATTAAACATATTTGCTTGACCTCACTTCATCTATTACATGGTAAATTCTCCTCTTCTTCTCTTTTACCCAATCTTGGGTCATCAGACAGATAGAATGAATTATTCATAATGTTTAGAAAGAAATTACATATCTGAGTCTTCATGGCAAGGAAAATTGACATATTAGGCTCTGAGTCAAACTAGGATTGTCAGAGTTGACAGTGGTCATTCTGTCATTTGGGAAAGTCAACGTTTAGAAAATTCAGAGTTGCTCTTATTTTGTCGAAGTGTAATTCACAAAGGAAGTGTAGATACAATTTTCATTATGAAACTTCAGTTCTACTTCTCTTATGCTTTGGTATCCCTTGTATATCATTCTGCAACTTCAAGGATGATCAAATCAAAGTTATCCTTTAGCAAGACTTTTGTTCATCAAGCTGCCTCTGCCAAAAGTTTCTCAGTGAGCCTCAACACTCTTCTTCAACAGCCTCTGCACATCCAAATGTTTGCTAATTTCTATTGATTCTGCCTCTTCAATATCCTTAAATTGTCTTTTAAATCTTAATTTTATGCTCTTCGATTTGTCCCACATCATTTTTTTTTCTGTGAAAGGCTGTAATAGCCTTTTAATTATCATCCTGACCCTAACATGGGCTGGATTAGTGAAGCAGTACCAATAAATTACCCCAATGTATAAAACCTTCCATGGTTCTGTAACCTCAGGATAAAATTCCAAATCCTGGACATTTTACCTCCTAAGCCTAATTCCGTGTCTGTCTACCATATGTTTCTTTAGCTATACTAAATTACCTGCTGTTCCCTGAACACCCTATGCTCTTCTAAGTCACTATGTTTCTGCTTATGGTGATCCCTTATTTGGAATACATTTTCTCTCCTTGCCCTGCTATTGATTTATCACCTTTCCTTCATAACTTTCTTCTCCTTTCACCCATTTCTGGCTGACATCTTCCCCAGGCTTCTGCAATCCATTTACCCTTTGGCAATTTGTACAATCTTTTCATAGTTCTGATTTCACTGTAATTTCAGTTACTGGCATATTTATTTTTTTGTTCATCAAACTGTAAACACAATTATCAAATACTGTAATTGTGCTTTTATATTTTTCTATTCCTATAGACTCAACAAATACTATTATAATGAATATGGATATAAAATTGGAACAAATGCACAGAAGGAAGGAAGACAGGTGTTGTAATAGTATCCTGTACGGTATACAAATCCTGCTAACAGTACCCTGTCATATCTGTGTTTAGCTCATTTTCAGCAGCATAGAGCAAGATCCCAGAGTGTAGCAAGAAGAGAGACTGTTTGTTGTGGAGATAGGCAGGACTTTTTTAGATCATTCAGCAAAAAAGAAAAAAATAAGTCCCTTTTCTACTTGCACTAGGGAAAAACAAAAAATATATATATTGTTAAATATCTATTCTAATAGTATTCTAATTTAATATGGCTATCTCATGTTACCTTCCCAATTTAATGTCAATATCTCTAACAATATCCTGTTACCTTTTCGATTTAATATCTAACAATATCTCAATATCAATTAAGAGCTGATGTTTCATTATAAAGTAACACCTTGCTCTTCATAATATAGATTAAAAATATCTCGTCCCCAAATCTTTGAAAGTGATTGAATGGGCAATAGTTTGATGTGAAGATTAAATGACAATTTAAATGTGGAAATAATATTGAGAGATGCTAGGGCCAGACTGAATCCCAAGTGATTGTTCTCAGCAGTTACGCAGTAAAGAGGATAGACATGGACATTCTGAGACTCCTTTTCATTTCATCAGTATGGGGCCCTGAAATAAAGAAATTTGAGAAAAAAAGTTATTATAAAAAGATTATCTTAAATAATAAAAAAAATAGGTGAGACTTTTTCAGATAATTCAGCAAAAAGGAAAAAAATAATGTTTCTACTTGCACCAGGAAAAAATTAAGAATATATTGTTAAATATTAATTTCACTAACAGGAATCAGGGATCCTTGAAGAAATGTCTACCTCCAGGACTTGGGCAGGGAAAGCACAATATGATCCTGGAACATTCTGTAATGTCGGAAAGTAAGGGGGTGCTCAAAGAAAGACAGGGACATGTCAAAGGGACAGAGAGGCCAGCTTGGAGGAGTCCCCCACTGGCCAAATCTGTGGCAATTTAAGCATTTGCATAAATAATGAGAAGACTGGATTTTATTGTCATAGAATAATGTAAAAATCCATGAATACATACAGATATAAATGATTAACTGGAAAATTTAATGAGTCACATAAAGTGTAGATTTTAAAACAAAGCAAAATATGCTAAGGCACCTAACGAAAGTCCAAATCAAATGCTCTAAAGGTTCAGTGTGCACTAGGAAAAACACAGCAACTTTACGGCAGTGCAGGGAAAGACCCGGAAGCATGGCTAGGAGCCCATAGAAATTATTCCAGGAGGATAGGACTGCCAGCCACCAGAACTTGTTGGATTTTCTTAGTGACTATTTCCTGCGCTCTTGTTTCTCAGTTACTTTAGCTGTTTTGTGGTGCCTGCTCTTTAACTTGTTTATCATGTTGTGTTTTGGCACCTCCTTATTTCACGGAATCTCCCAGTGACCTCTTCTCAGTAATTGGTTTTTATTTTTACCCCCAATATTGATTTTTCTGTCTTGAAACACATGCTAAATGAGCAGACATCATTTATCATAGTTTTCTTGTTTTGACCCTGTCAATTTCACATTATAATGGGAATACCGGAAGAGAGGGAAAGTTATTATGACTGTAATGGCCTGTAAAGGCCTCATAGAAAAGACAGCATTTCAATAAGTCACCCCCAAATTATTAGGCGTATTTTCTCTCCACATAGAAATACATATTTTCTTAGTTTTTACCATTTATAATTTCATTAAAATGTTACATATGACTCAAGCAATACAGAAAAATTCAAAGAATAAAGTTTAAAAAGAATCCTTACTACTCAGAAATAATGATTGCTTATTCATTATTTACATGTCATTTCAGATCTCACTAGGTAGATAATTAAAATATATATGTAGATGGACAGAAAAATATCACAATTTTTATAGAGTACTACTTGAATATAATGAAAGATAAATTTAAGATATTTAAAATATAAATATTAAATATCAACATAGTATTTGAAATTGAAGGATTTGCTGATATGGGTTTACTGTCATAAATTTCTTTACCACAAACTTTATTAGTGTGTATATTCACAAGATAAAATTTTAAAAAATTATTTCTTTGTAGACCTCTATGTGTTTTCTCAGTCAACTTTATTTAAACTTGCCATTTTAGATAATATCTATGCTAGATATTCTTTGTGCTTCTCCAAATCCATTCTCCATCATTCTCTACCCTGTACTGTAACCAAGGAGGCTGACCTCTGAATTTCACTGTCCATGCTCCTATGCTCTCTGTCCTCCAAAAGGATTTGCCAAAGAGAAGCATCATCAGGAGATCAGAGGGAAAAAATTTGTCCCCCTCAATGCCTTTTTTTGGGGCCATGGGTGGACAATGACTTCCCTCTATGACTACAACTTGTTTTAGCCCCAACTCCTGAGAATGGCATTTCTCCATAGATGTATCATGCCAAGTGCTGTAATTGCCTCTTTCCTCTGCCCCTTAGTAGAATCTGGGTACTTTATCATCTTTCATTGTTTTACCTAAACATTGTCCACAGCTTTGTAAATTGTTTTTCATTAAACTGTCTTCAACAACAGTGTGCCATCTGTTTTCTGCTCAGATTCCAACTGACATAATGCCTAATGATTCCCTTCTACAAAAATTATACTTCCTCTCAACATCTACTCACAGATTTATAGATCTTAATTTTTTAATTGCCCTGCTAGATACCTTTATAATTCTACATAATAGACTGCAATTCGTATTTTTTTTTTCATTTATACATTTCAGGTATTCATTGACTTCCCAATAGGAAAGATGAATAATTCAGCAATCCTACTGTGCCTAAGGCAAGAAATTTATCAGCCAGAGAGAAAGAGTTGTGCATGCTTACAAGTATTAATAGAAAAACATCATGTTGAAACTGCGTTTGCCCTTCAATCAGTGTATCCTGCATTCTAGCCAGAATTTTATCACTATTATGTATAAAAATCTATGTCATTAAAAAAATAATATTTTTGGTATGACTTCTAACACCTATCAAAATTTTCCTCCTCAAACATGAAATGCATTCAATAATAAAATAATCAGGAAGTGCAAGTATCACATGAAACTGAGTCTATCATTCAGATGATTGTGACCGCCTTTCTGTAGGTAATCTTATTTGGAAGTAAAGAACTATAAATAGGTTCTTTTGATATTGAAATATCTTGAACAGCCACACATAGAAATACGTTGCTATGGAGTCCAGTAAATGGTAATTCAGGTTTGCTAGGCCTTGGCTAAAAAATGGATTCATAGAGCTCTGACTCCTTCAAATTCCTAGATTTTCACAGTTCAGTGTGCTCAGTGAGCTGGGGCACTGTCTGTTGGAAGAGTATATATCTTAGACCTTTCCCCTCCATCGGCTTTTCCAACTCTACCCTTTCAGTCCCTCAGGCCAAATACCTTGAAGTTATTCCTAACGCCTCTCTTTCTCTTGTCTCTACATCCTATCCTTTAAGAAATTACATTTTCTCTTCATTAAAAATTTATATTAGATGAAAGGTGAGTAGATATTATTGTTTCATTTTTATTTTTGAGACTAGAGAGACTCAAGCAGGTTAAGTGATTAAGATTAAATATGCACAGATAAGGAATGTATTCTAAAAAAATTAGGAGATGTAAACAGGAAAATAATCAGCCACACAGATTCCTCCTTACTCTAAAAATTATTTTTTGTAGTGTCATACCAAAAACAGTTGTTATAAAGCATTTGTGCTTCATGTAATGAATTATTTCTCGTTTGTAAAAAAAAAAAAAAAAAAATTCCTTTTCCTCATAAGTTCTCCGTGAGAGAAATTATGATCTCATTGATCTGAATTTATGGTGTTTGAACCTGTTTGCGAGTTTCACTATTGCTATTTTCACTTATTGTTTTACTGTGCCTTTGCAAAGATACTGATACTGAGAGTTTTGTGTTTTTTCGTTAAGTCTGTTTACATGGATTATAAATGGGTGAGGTTTCATAAAAGAAAAATCTTTATAAAAATACTCTTTAACATCAGCTTACATTAGCTATTGTTAAGTTGAACATGACTGGACTGAGAAAATATTTCAGTTGTGTCTGTGTTACAGGCAGTTCTCACTATCCTTCACATTGTCCTTTATGTTTAACTAGTATTTTTCTGTCTTTGTGATAGGAATTGTTTGGGTAAGATTTCTTTGTTATTCCTGAATCACGCTTGCATTTATTTATTTTTTCAAGTATTTAAAGGAAGTGATGAGAAAATGTATTTCTCCTTTATTTTAGAAAGAAGTTGACACTCTGGTAAAGCAGCCATTTAAAAAAAATCTTAAATGATGATCTGAGCAAATAAAAATGAGCAAATGTCAAGAACGCAGAATCATTAGAATTCAACAAAGCATAACAATAGCCTTAATAATATTTTAAAATAGCACATTTTAGTATACATTGGAGATAAGAGAAAGTAACTGATGGGAAAAAAAGATCTGTCAACAAAAAGTTTAAGGCAACCAGATCTGTCTCTTACAATCTATGTTTTGTTGGTGTGAAGTGAGTCCAAAGAGTTCTGTAAGGTACTTTATAATACATCTGATGGATGTTATAAGGTATAGTATGAAAGCAGGAAAAGAGTCTGAATTACTTTGAAGTTTGATGTGTATGTCTCCCAACTCTTATGTTACAAATAGGGCAGAGAGAGTGACATGACCTAGTCTAGATACCTGGATGTTGGAATTCTAAGCCTAGTTCTACAAGGAACTAATTCTGCCACCTTGGAAAAGTAATTTTCCTCTGTAGAGGTCAGGTTTCTTGTGTGAAAAAGTATATTGGCTATTGAATCTGTCTTATTCTGTCCTTTTTCAACTGACAAGTATTCTGATTGGATGAACTGTCCTAGCTAAAAATGTCAGTACATTCTAATTGTAAATGTTTCAGTGTTAGAAACTTAAAATTTTGGAAGAAGTGAATAATTGAAATTAAAAGATGTGCCTCTTAAGAGATATACTAGTATGTAGCTAGTAGCTTTTAAATTTGGAAAGCCTTTACTTCATGGGGCTAAATAAGATTCATTTGCTCAAAGTCACTATTTATTTATTACGGCATCTAACTAGTATCTTTCACATACAAATTCATGTGACAATCTATAATTACATTTATGATACAGAGTTACAATATAGCAACATACCATAAATCACGGCAATGAATTATGGAGCATCTACTTTGTGCCAGCTATTTAGATACTTCACATAAGGTTTCATTATAACAAGTCTACAAGTATAATATTACTTTACACTTATATACTAAACACTTACAGAGAGCCCTTAGAATGTTTAGTAGTTGTCTGTGGTCACACATTCTAGCAAATGGCAGAATCTATACATTTCAAATTCTAATGAAAAATATTATCAGATAGGAATTTAAATATGGATTTTATTAACATTAAAGTCTATACTCTTCCTTAAACCAAGTTGAGAAGACACCTATTGTGGGCTCAGAATTCCATTCTTTTCCCCAAATTCATACTTTCTTTCTCTGGATCCTGGTTTTCCTCACTGTAGCAGAAGAATTAAACCAGGCGATCTCTACTTATTTCTATAGTCTTAAAATAAACTACAGATACACTTATTTGAGCTCATATCCCCTTTTTCTTTCTGTATTGCATGTAAAGGATCTGTCAGATAATATTTTTGAAGCATTAAGGATGTAAATTTTACTTTCCTCCATTTAGGCAGGCAGACATTCTTTATGTTGCCTCAAAAAAAAAATGACATAGCAAAAATAAAAAAGAAGGGGAGAGGCAGTCTTTGGGTTTTAAATTTTGAAAGCCTTTATTTACTTCATGGGGCTAAATAGGATTCGTGTGCTTAAAGTCACAGATTTGAGGGCATATAGGACGGGAGGGGAAAGGAGGTTATTTTCCATTCTGAAATCTTGGAAAGATCCTTCGGATTATGGAAAAAAAAGGTTGTGATGACGTGATGAATGGAGAGCTCAACAGATCCCAGGAAGAGATAAACTGATCTTGAATGATACAGACAGAAGCAGCGTTAGCAGCTGATGACCCTTCTCCCCTAACTCTGTCTCACTTGTGCTCACTCTCAAGTTGGGCTTTGCTGGCAAGGGCTTAAAAGTCACACGAGAGTAATATCAGACTCACAGCCACTCACTCAGTTTCCACTGGAATGAGAAAGACAAATAACCTGGAGTGAGGGGTTTGGTTACCTCTTATGTTGGCATCTAGCCAACAAGACAGGAGCCAGCAAGTGGCCCCACTGGCTGTCCAATGGAAGTGTTATTTATCCTGCCCAGTCCCCATCTCACCTGCCTCGTGTAGGGACTCATTTTAATATCCCACAATATTGATACGCCTTCTAGATGGAGAGTTACATCAGGGTAACTAGAGGGACAGAAGCAGTATGGAAAACAAGCTTCCTACCTTTTCCCATTGAACATCCATGTTTGTATATGGGCAGGACTGAATGCAACCAGCTCTTAATTTTCTACACACACAAGTTCAGCAATAAAACACACCTTACAAAAAATAAGTCCTGCATGTTAAAGTAGAACAAAGTAAGAATATCAAGTAGAGGAGATTCTCCTTAAGGAATAAGACATAATGTTCAGGGCATATCTTCCCACGGAAAAAAAAATCATTTTAGATTAAAAAACTTACAAGGTACTGTTGACTATTCCTTGTAGTTACCCCCAAGATTGAAGTTATTTTTTATACTTTTTATTAAGCTTCATGAGATTTCAAAGCCCTGAAGTTTATCTACCTCACCACCCACTCTGCCCTGAACAATGTGTGGCAAAAGATAGAGTTTATTAATTCCTATTCCCAAAGGAATACAGGATCTGATGGGAATGTGAGCCTGAGTCTCATTATTGTACCAATGTTTTAAAAAGAGATACCTCCTGGGTAGCTAGGTCTCAGTGGTTTTGCCCAAGTACATTTATTAAACAGTGATATGGTTTGGCTGTGTCCTCAGCCAAATCTCATCTTGCACTGTAGCTCCTATAATTCCCATGTGTTGTAGGAGCGACCCAGTGGGAGGTAACTGAATCATGGGGGTGGTTTTCCCCATACTGTTCTCATGGTAGTAAGTATCATGAAATCTAATGGTTTTATAAGGAGTTTCCTCTTTCTCTTGGTCTGTTTCTCTCTTTGCCAGTCACCTTTGTGCCAGTCACAAAGGGACATGTAAGATATCCCTTTGCTCTTCCTTCATCTTCCACCATGATTGTGAGGCCTCCCCAGCCGTGTGGAACTGTGAGTCAATTAAACCTCTGTTTTTTTAAATAAATTATGCAGTCTTGGGCATGTCTTTATCAGCAGCATGAAAATGGACTAATACAAACAGACTTTAATGACTTAAGTGTGTTGTTTGTGTTTGTATTTTAGAACATCTCCTATGGTACACTATTCCTAGATAGCATTTGTTAATAGCCTGACATTCCAGGAAAGTGCAGATATATTCAATTCTAAATACCATGCGTAACCAGCACCAGCAAGTATCAGAAAACTTACTATTGTCATAAATGATTCTTAATTAACATTTAATTTCCTGCTGGTGAGGGGTTAGTGACATTAAATATATATCACATCCTAAAAAGAGCCTGAGGAGAGATCTTTGCAAAATAGAAAACTCTCTCTTTAAGAACACTATGCAATTAGGATATTGGCAGCTAAATTTATTTGGACATCAGCTCTCAGTCCATACAATGTGTTTTCATTTTAGATCACAGTTCAGAGTGGCTAGTGGAGGATTATAACTTTGGCAATAGCCTATGTTAATTTTAATTTGCCAACTTAAGAAATATTATTGCATTCTTATTTCAGCAACCTGTAAACAAGTGGTCTGTACCTTCATCCAAATTACTGCCTACTGCTCCATTATTCATCAAACATTCATTAAATATGTATGAGAGTTTTATTTCTGTGCAAGAATTGGGAGTGGTGCTATGGGACTCTAAGGTGAATAAGACAGTCTCTGAGCTCAAATTACTCTGGGTGTGTGGGAGTGAGACAAGTACTCTAAGAATCATATGAAACATGACCCAACCCAGCCACTGATTTTATGAGCTTAAACTTTTTCATGATATTGACCATCTTCAATAATTAAATCTTCCATAAGTAGTAAACTTATACTAATTTTATTCAAAAAATGTTTTTAATGATGTGTTTTATACCAAGTGTTATGCTAAGTACTGGAGATACAGGCAAAATTAAATATAGACTGAGCCTTAATGAGCTAACAGTTGGACAGCAAAGGCAATCACTAATAATGTGCCATAAAGTATGTATATTGTACCACAGACTAGAGTTAATGCCCCCAAAGCACCCCAATTATGTTTTAAACAATAGTAGTGTTATTAAAATAGTTGTGAACTTCTAAGGGTATTATTTTGAATGGATAAAAATGAATCTACATTTATTTGGATGTGTTGTCTCTGGTCTGGTCTTAAAATATACCCACACATGCACAGTATAGCATGGTGCAAAAGACATTGTCCTTGGAATTTTGAGGTCTGGCTTCTAGTTCTATACTTTCTATGTTGATCTTGGGTGCTCTCTTACTCACTCTGGTCCTTAATTTTCTGTACTATAAAATTAACATTGACAAATTAGTCTATAACATCTGGGGCAATCCAATATTGTACAACTGTATGAAAATTGCAGACTTGACTTCCGCAATTGCAAGGTCAATGGTGAAAAAAATTGACTCTGCTGGTTTGAAATGACAGCACCAACTGTGTAATACCTTCATGAAATGAAAGAGAAATGGAACTTAGAAACCACAGGGACTTCCCAGTGAGCTGGTGAAAATCTCTTCTTCTCCAAAGTCTAGTTACTAGCTTCCATTTCAGGTATAAAAGTTTTAATGAAAACAAACCTGCTCAAACGAAGCTATATGTGACTGCAAATACTTTCTTTAAAGTCCACGACACACTAATACCTTGACCTGAAGTTGTACTTCATACAGAGGATTAGGGTATTTGATGTGAGAGGTGAGACATCCTGAGGCTAGAGTCTGAAGATGGTATCACTCACTTGGCTCCCTACTTATGAAATGTCGAGCAAGTTCTATGCCAATGCAAGTGGAATTTTCTGCTTATTTTGTTTGTCATAAGTCCTAAACAAATAACTATTTGTTTGCCTAATATTGTCCCGTGAAACACACTGGGCTATTGCCAAAAAAGGAATAGTGAAAGTACCCAAAAAAAAAAAAAGGATGGTGCTGTTTCTACCTTTTTTTTTAGGGGAAGTCATAGTCCTAAAAAGTGAATGCCTTCTCTCTGGCCTATCTTACTTTCCAAGTATACTAAGTCTTCACTTAATGTCATTTATAGGTTCTAACAAACTGTGACATTAAGCAAAAGGACATATAATACAACCAGTTTTCTTCCTTATCAATATTATAACAAAACAATGTTGAATAAAATGGCATTATTCAAGGAAATACCGTACATTGCTTCACTTAAAGTTGCAATATCCAACAACAACAACCTGCCATAGATGTTAAGTGGGGATTTACTGTTGAGTTGATCTTGGCTAACAATTATTATTAATTTGTTTTATCAATGTAGATTATTGGGTTGAAACTTTGAATTACTGATATTTTTCTTTACTTGGCATAAAAAAATTCCATGACCGTTTCAACCAGAACCAGTTTTGTGGACAATTATACCTAGAATGAATAGATGAGGAATTATTTTCTGGTATGTGTGCCCTGGAGATTATGCTATGATATGTTGGTAGGAGACTTTGACAGATGATTGGTCTGGTACATTATAGTAATGGGGTGGACTCCTGACTATATGGTTATTGGACACACTAAAAGTGCCTTTTGAGCTTTAGTTTGCTCAACACAAAATGGAACACATGATATACTTTTCATGTCCCAAAAAGCAGTGGTGACAGAATGTTCCTTGAATAATCAAAGGTCTAATAAATTATCTTTTAAATTTATTTTTCAAAACAAATATTCTTGCTCATGTGCCATGGGAGACTTTGCACTACAAGAATGCTTTAGTCATTAGAGAGAGAGATGTAATCACAAACTCCCTTTATCAAGTCGTAGTCCATGGGACAGATGGAAAGACAGACTAGCCAGCAAATGACATGGTCTCGTATCCTGCCAGAAATTGCAGTAGTAACAGAGCACCAATGGATAGCTTATATTAAGTGCACTCTCTGGTATTCTGATGGCTACTTACCAGAAAACAGCTCATCCATCCAAACCTGCAGGGATATCTCTACTGAAAAACTGGCAGCCTTAAGGGACCATAAGTTTCATTTGTATTTAAGTAAACACCTGTTAGTATTAGATGTCACAGGTTGTTGGAAGACTGAGCTACTTAATAGGATCATGAAATATAAATAATTTAAAGAAGATTTATGGGTTCCATTAAATATCTTTTAAAGAATCAGAGTCTGGAATGTCAGAGGAGGTGGAACACTTACAGATCATCTAGTCTGATCCCCTCTGCTTGCAGATGAAAAGTGTGAGTCTTAAGAGAAATTTAGGCCAGGCATAGTGGATCATACCTGTAATACCGGCACTTTGGGAGCCTGAAGAGGGAGGACTGCTTGAGGCCAGGAGTTCAAGTTCAGCCTTGGCAACATAGTGAGATCTCCATCTCAAAAAGAAAAGAAAATAAAAATTAAAAAATTAGCCAGGTATGATGGCATGTACCTGTAGTCCTAGCTACTCAGGGGGATGAGGCTATAGGATCCCTTGAGCCCAAGAGTTCAAGGCTGCAGTGAACTATGATAATGCCACTGCACTTCAGCCTCAGTGGTAGAGTGAAACCTGTCTCTTAAAAAAAAGGAGGAGAGAGAGAAAGAGAGAGAGACAAAGAGAGAGAGAACTTGCCCAAAGACACACACCTAACTACTTGCTGATGTAGAATTTAGGTCTCCTCACTCCTAGTTAAATGTCCACTTCACCATCTTCCATTTCACATTTCCTGATCACCTATTATTTGGTACTCCCAATTAGTGATAGAAAGATTACTAGGATTTATCTCTGACTTAAAGGAGCTCATGATTTAATGGGAGAGGGAGAGATGTGAATTACAAATATTAGGAAGACTATATAAGTTTCCACAGTGGAGGAACATATAAAGAGTATGTAGAAACAAAAGAGCTAATAGGTGCTCTTTGTTTGGGTTGCATGCATCCCAAATATATAAGGTAAAAGAGAATTTTCATGAAAGTTCCCTCTCCAAACCTTACATGTCTGGATTCTCCAGCCTCATCCATTCCTTCTGTGAATTATGATGAGTTTTTGAAAATATTAAGTGCTATTCAATGAAAAAAGTGTGTAAAAATGTAGATTATCATCTCACTTATATAATAACAAGACATAGGTATAAAAGTAAATAAATATTTTCTGAGGGCTAAAACTGAATATTTTTGGTCCATTTAAAATGATATTGATTGCTGATCATAAAAGTAATACATAAATATATATTTTTATTATAAAATTAAAATGCAAAACTCAAAACTTTCAACATTTTAGGAAAAAACATAGGATTATATATTAGTGGAATTAGGAATTAGGAAGGATTTAATAAACAAGTTCCCAATATCGTAAACCAAAAAATAATATTATTGAAAATTTTGACTTCATTAACATTTAAAGCTTATTGATGAAAGTACACTGTGAATCTAAAATTAAGTCAGAGAGGAAGAAGATTCTTGCTACACAAATTAATAATGAATAATAAAAGTTATGTCTAAAATTTATAATGAACTTCTAAAAATAATGAGAAATTGGCAAATAATCTAATATAAATATAAACACATGTTATATACAGGAATTTCAAAGAACGGGAAATCTGAGAGACTATATATGAAAATATATGAAGTCCCAATAGCAATCAGATAAATGTTTATTCAAATCACAAAGACATACCATTCACATTCATTATATATGCAAATTTAACACTTGGCAAATATCAAGGGCTGTTGAGGATAGAGCCCAAAGGCTCGTATACTGCTAGTGGAAAGGTAAATGAGAAAAGTCACTTGGGAGCACAATTTGACAGTATCAGGTAAATTTGAAAATGCCATATCTTATGATTTAGAAATTTCCTTTCCAGGAATATTCCTTAGGAGAACTCTCACATATCTACATGAATAAATGTCTATAAGAATGATCATTATGACAGTTTATAAGACTAAAGTTGGGATAATGTAAACATCCTTCAAAGGAAAAAGAACATATAAACACAGAGAAATTCTAGGAAGCAATTAAAATCAATAAACTTTTTCTTCATGTATCAAGATAGATAAATATCAGATCACATAATGTTGAATGGAAAAGTACAATAAAATGGAATGCATAGTTTAATGTCATTTAAAATTTGTCAAAATTGGTACAAAACATTATAAATATCAAGTATATAACATAATGGGAAAGATGCATATTAACATTAGGGCACATGTGATCTTTGAGAAGGGTAATAGAATTTCAGGGGTGTGTATGATAATTTTGTATCATTAACCTTTTATTTCTCAGTATTATGTTTTTAAAATCATATTTAATTTTTAAAAGAATGCACTTTTTATTTTAAAAAGTTTTATTTTTTTAAATCTGAAGTCAGTATAAAATATAACAATATTATATAAATCTGAGTGGTATTTATGCTATGTCTATTAATTATTTTTTATATTTGTATATTTGAGATATTTAATGATAAATATTAACATTAAAAATCATGACCTATTGGATATTTATTTAAACTAACAAATTGTGAATAAGTGCATTTATGAATCTATTGGAATACTGAAGAGTAGATATTTGATTATCTGAAATAATTGTTTTTTAAGGTGGTATTTATGTTATACTAAAATATTTACAGATAAATTGATGTCTGAAATTTTCTCCAATATTATCTATAAAGGATGGAAATGGGTAGGAGTATAGATGAAATAAGATTGGCTTTGAATTAATTTTTGAGGCTGGGAGATGCATGTATTAATTCATCATACAGATTCAGCATACTGGTCTCTACTTTCCCATAATAAAAAGTGGAAAATATATGTTATATTTTTAGAAAAGCAACTCATAGAAAAAAAATTACGGTGCAGTTTGAGTTCTCCTTTACCATTTCCATCAATGCTATTGGCATTTCCAGACCTGTTCTCTGAAGTTCTGTATGCATTAATACCTATAGAAATGGAAGCGTATGGTTTTTTACATGTGTGTTATCACATTGGATGTATTCTGTAGCTTCCCTTCCTCATTGCCATAAACAACATTTGTCAGACATCCACTTACGTCAGCACACTTTTCCTATATAATTATTTTGAAGGCTGCATTAAAATTCACATGACAATGTCCCATATTCTCTTATTGATTGGTGGACGGATATGTTTTTTAATACAATTTGAAACTTTGTGACATATACTGCAACTAAAATCCTTGTGTAAATGTTGTGGTATATTTTTAATTATTTTTAACTATTAAAGATTAAATTTTCTACAATTAACATATATGTATATTTATAATTGTAAAATACATGCATATAATGATAAGTAACATATGAAAAGGATTCCAAGGAAAATCAGCACTTCTCTGGATTATCATTCTATACTGTCCAGGACGTTTAACTATTTATGAATCTAGTTCATCTGCTAGTTATTTCTAAAACTCTAAATCTGCACTTATATCTCTGTTTTCTTCAAATTTGTAGATGTTATATGACACCTATTGGCCTTCTATTTAGCATTATTACACAATTTCCCCTTTCTTCCCCAAATTTAAATAGTTTTATTATTATTTTAGTTCTTTCAATGATTATATTTATAACTTTAAGTAAAAGTTATGCTACTGAAGGTCGTAAGAATATAATTCCTACACCTCTATTTCTTGTTTCAGCAACTTCAGACATAGCTCCTTACTATGTAAAATGAGAAAATTGTATTCCTATCCTTATGTTCACACCACTTCCTCCTTCCAACACCCAACTCCTGTCAGCCATACTTTTATACATGAATTAAAGTTAACATTTGCATTATCTTCTGAAACTAAATACCTTTTGTACTTTTTATGTAAGTTGACCTTAAAAGTTGAATACCAAAAAATATATAATATTACTATGATTTTATAAATCTTGTTCATTTCAGTCAGGGCTAAGCATGCTAACATTTTCTAAGATTAATTTCCTTTTCTAAAGATAGAATGCCATGACTCCTTTGTGTTATTTGGTGGATACTTTTCCTAGAATCTGTGTTACCTGCGTTCACTTTTCTTACATTTCATCAATTGCTCAAAATTTTGTTCTGTTCTTGTTACCTTTACATTTATACCATGATTTTTCTATGTATAATAATTTTAAAAATTAGCATCTTATCTAACATCTTGTCATTCTTGAAAACTATGTAACATGACTTCCCCCATTCTGACATTGTTCAGGCTTTTGGTCAGTCAATTGCATGGAATTCCTTTCCTTTCCTTCCTTCCTTCCTTCCTTCTTTCCTTCCTTCCTTCCTTCCTTCCTTCCTTCCTTCCTTCCTTCCTTCCTTCCTTCCTTCCTTCCTTCCTTCCTTCCTTCCTTCTTTCCCTTCCTCCCTTCCTCCCTCCCTCCCTCCCTCCCTCCCTTCCTCTTTTCTTTTCTCTCTTTTTTCTCTTCTCTTCTTTTCTCTTCTCTTCTCTTTCCTTTTCTTTCTTGAAACCCTCTCACCCATGTCCTATGATAGTTGAAACTACTTATCTTTTATGTCTACTTGCAAGGGTGTCATACCTTAGCTTCATTGTGCTCCTAAATCAGAACTTCTTTTCCTGTATTCCATATTTTCCTTTTTTTGCTTGTTTTTCTGGGGTATGTTATCAATTGACTTGCTCATATAAAGCATATGGGAGACACAATTTTGGGGTTGTTGCTTATCTGAAAATCACTTTATTTTATAGCAACACTGGTCTAACAATTTGACAGGATATAAAACTCTGTTATATATAACCTTTCCTCACAACTTTGAAGGTGTTTTCCACTGCCTTCTAACTTACAAAGCTAATATTGAGAAGCCTGCTGTCAGTCTCATGCTCATTCTTCTGTGGGTATATTTTTATTTCCTTTCTTTCCGTCCGATTTTGGGATTTTAAGATTCTCCCTTTATTCATTTTCCCAAGTAAGGAAGGCATAGGTAGTCAATATATTAATTTGTTCATTTTTGCTCTCTGTACACCTTATGAACCTTCTGAATATGAAGACTGGTGTCCACTTTTATCTGTATAAGATATTCTATTGTTTCTTCTCAGCCTTTTGGCTAAGATCCTGTGTAAAAGATTCTATTATTGCTTTGATAATTTTTTCCATAATTTTCTCTTTCTGAAACTTCTTGGTGGATACCATAGTTCCTGACTATTTCGTTATGTCTCCTTCATTTGTTTTTCTTGTATTTTCTATTTCTTTTTATTTACCTCTACATTCTGGGATTTTTTTTTTTCAAATTTTTCTTCAAAAAGTTTTATTTGAATTTTATTCCTAAAAGTGTATTTTTAGTCCCCGATATCTCTTTTGAATTCATTAATTGATGATTTATTTTTACCTTTTTTCAAATTTCATAAGTGAAATATCTTCTCAACACACTCCGACAGTATAATTAAAAATTACTCCTATTATGTCAAGTATGTGTTGCCGGATCCATTATTCTTTCCTTATCTTTTATTTTGATGGTATTTTTCATTATCTCATGCTGCTGTGTTTCTATTCATACAGAAAAATTAGAGATTCATCTGGCAATTTGACTGTGTGGATGTGGATCTCTCCTGCTTTCATCCTTGTGACATGTGGGCTCTTTTCCTGCTAGACTTCTTTCTGAATGAAAGGCTGACGGGACATTCAATGCACTTACCAAAACTTATCAATTGCCAGTCTTAACATTTGAGTGGCAGGCCAGAAATGAACCTTTAACCTACGAATTTCCAAATGCAAAATAAAAAGGAATTTTAATTTGGGTTTGCTAGCACCCACTTTGAGATCTAGTACCCATCTTGGACATCTTAGCCATCCCAAGGATCCATTTTATTTAGAAAGTTGCTCCCAAATTTTGGCTAAAATTCTGACTCTAAGTAGTTAGTAAGAGAGTTCTAATTTTTGAATTTTCTGACCTTGAAACTTCTAGCTTCTTCCATGGAAACTGTCTCCCACAAGTATTATGGGCAGAGATTTTGTCTGCTACATTCCACATAGCTATAAGATTTAACATTATAGAAATTTGTTAAAATCTCTCATACTTCTCTATTCTTTTTGTTATTACTAGCTTGTCATTAAATAAAATTCCAATCTGTTATTTCAACAGAATTTCCTTCCAGAGAAAGAGAAAAAAAATACCTGTGTTCTAGTTACTGTTGAACAGAAAGCTAACTTAAACTATAAGAGATTTTCAAGTTCCTTTGTAATGGTACTATTTGTAGTGTGGGAGGTATACAAAAACTGATATCCTTTGTATTGTTTTATATTTTTAAAAAGACTGACTATTGAAAAGGAATTTTTAAATTTACTGTTAATATTATTTTTTACTAACAAATCATCCTTACTTACCTTTATGGGGTACAATGTGATATTTTGATGTATGTATATAGATTGTGGAATGATTTAATCAAGCTACTTAACATATCCAGTACCTGGCTTACCTATCATTTTTTTTATCATGAGCCATTTGAAATTCAGTTATTCTGAAATCAACAATACACTATTGTTGACTATAGTCACCTCTCGTTGTGCAGCAGATGTCAAAACCTATTTTTCCTGTCGACCTGTAGCTTTGTATGCTTTGGTCAATAGCCTCCCATTTTCTCCCTCCTTACCTTCCAGCCTACTCTACTTCTGAGTTCAACTTTATTAGATTCCACATATAAGTGAGATTAGGTGGTATTTGTTTTACTGTACCTTGCTTATTTCACTTAATAGAATATTCTCAGGATTCATCCATGTTGTTGCAAATGACAGAATTTAATTTAAAGCTAAATAGTATTCCATCATGCATATACACCACATTTTCACTGTTCATTCATCCATTAATGGATATTTAGGTTGATTTCATATTTTGGCTATTGTGAATAATGCTGCAATGAACAGATATCCCTTGATAGACTGATTTCAGTTTCTTTGACTATATAATCAGAAGTGGAATTACTAAATCATATAGTAATTCTATTTTGAGTTTTTTGAGGACCCTTCATACCAATTTCTATAATGGCTATGCTGATTTACATTCCTAGCAACAACATTTGTTACCTTTTTTATTTTTGATAAAAGCCATTTTAACAGGTGTTAAGTGACATTTCATGGTGGTTTTAATTTGCATTGCCCTGATGGTTAGCGATGTTGAGCATTTTCTCATTTTCCATGTACCCTTTGACCACTTGTATGCCTTCTTTTGAAAAATGTCTGTTCTTATCTCTTTTGAGTCATATTCAAAATATTGTTGCCAAGATCAATGTCATGGCGCTTTTCCCCTATGTTTTCTTCTAGTAGTTTTACATTTTTAGGTCTATTTAAGTCTGTAATCCATTTTGAGTTAATTTTTGTGTATGGTCTAAGATAAGGGTCTAATTTCGTTCTTCTCCATGTAGATTTTCAGTTTTTTCAACACCATTTATTGAAGAGACAGTCCTTTCCTGATTGTGTTTTCTTGAGACCTTGTCAAAAATTAGTTGATAAAAGGAACTGTTTGTTATTTAAATAACTATAGTTTACTTTTTTTTGTTACATGTAAATTTACTGGGATAGCGCATGCAAATGTGGTTCAGAACATACCATACAAGGACTTTGTTTTTCAAGCTTTGCTAGACACAGCTGAGACCAGTTCATTGTCTTCCTTCCTTATCTTCACAAAGCTCCTTTTTGTGTGTATGTACTACTGCTATTTTGGGTTCATAAACATTCCTCAGTGATCAACAGACCTAATGTAATGCAAACTCTCCCTTACATTCTAAAATTATTTCTGCAAGCAAGAAATTCCTAAATCCAATGTACCTTGGGTTGGATTCTGTAACAGAACAAAGATATTAGTGGAAAAACTAATAAAATCCAAATAATGTCTGACATTTAGTTGATAGTAATGATTAATGTTTTTTTCCCTTTAGTTTTGACAAATATGTCAGATATTAATGTTAGGGAAAATTGGGTGAGAGGTACATGGGAACTCTTTATAGTATTTTTGCAACTTTTAAAACATCTAAAATTACTTCAAAATAAAAAATTTGCTAAACACACACACACACACACACACACACACACACACAGAGTTCTGCTCCTTTTCTTACTTACTGGCCTTAGCCATTATAACAGGATTTAACATTCCAACTTCTTTGGCAAATCTTTGTAAAGCATCTACTATGGGTTGGATATGATGGTAGATACTTTGAGGATATAAAGATGAATAATACATTTCAGTTTGCATTCAGAGAATTATTTTTTTAAAGGACATGAATGCCATTTGTAATTTTTAGTTTACATCTGCTAATTTAATTGTGCTGTGTCTGTGAAGGTAGGGGCGTTCTTTGATTCTTCCTTAAAACTTAGCACAAGTAAGTCCTTGAAGATGTTGAGTGAAAAAATGAGTTCATGTATTAAGTAATTATGTACTGTATGCCCACTATATACTAGGCATAGTTTCCACATTCGAAGAGAATGCCTGAGTCTTAATAAGAAGAGGTAATCTATCCAAGGTAAATGCTGAAGGTAAATGGGTGGCAAGTGGGATAGTATGGATCTAGAGTCAGTAAACTCAGGTTGACATTTGCTCTGTCACTTACTGTCTGCACCTCTCATCTGTATTGTGTAGAATGGGATTTATAATGCTCACTTCACAGATGTTTAAATAAAACAATATTTCCTAAAATACTTTAGAAATAAGATAATACTAATTAAGTCAGCATTTTGAAGTACATACATCCAAAATAAACCCAATTTTGCTGCAAATATTCTCTTTAAATATTTTTTTGAGAAAAACATTAATACATACCTTTGGAACATGTGTTAAGATTTTTTTTAAAAAAAAGGAAGTAAATTTCCAAGGTTTTCTAACACCGTCTAGGATAGTGAGTCTAAAATAACTAATATATCTTCAGGAAAGAGTTGACAAATAATGACTTCATTTCAAAGCAAAAGCAGGTTCTATTTACTTTAATTTCTATTAACGCTGTCATGTATCATTCATTGGCTTCCTAATTATTCTCTTTTATGTCTGAGAGCATACTTTATGTAGCCTCATGGCCTCAATGTGTGGTGGCCATTCACAGCTCTTTCTCACAAGAGGTTGGGAAGCTAAGGGCTCAACAGACTCTTGTAGCTCTGAAGGTTCAAGGTTGAAAAAGTCCCACCCACCTTTTTCAGTGAAGTTGATATCCCTGGATGCGTCCTTCTAGTGTGTTTCAGTGTCTTCCTCCCATGGAACAAGTAATTTCACCCTTTTCGAGTCATTGTCTTGGTCCTGTGTATTGATTAGGGTCCTTAAATGTAACAAGCTAAGACTGTGTCAAAGTCAGTCAATGAATATTTTTTGAGAACCCACTATGTACAAGGGTTCAAATATACATTTATATAATACTTCATAACGCAATTTAAAACATTATGTCAATAAATACTGAGAAAAAATGTTAGACGTTATTAGCATTTCATAGAAGTAAAGACTTATTTTCAAGGTCTCAGGAGTTTTAACCCATAAAATAAGGATTTGAGGCCGGGTGCAGTGGCTCATGCCTGTAATCCCAACAGTTTGGGAGGCTGAGGCAGGCGGATCACGAGGTCAGGAGTTTGAGACCAGCCTGGTCAACAAGGTGAAACCCCATCTCTACTAAAAATATAAAAATTAGCCAGGTGTGGTGGCAGGTGCCTGTAATACCAGCTACTCAGGAGACCGAGACAGGAGAATTGCTTGACCCATGAGGTGGAGGTTGCAGTGAGCCAAGCTCGTGCCACGCACTCCAACCTGGATGACAGAGCAAGACTCTGTCTCAAAAAAAAATTTTTTTTTTTTTAAATAAGCATTTGAACTCAAAACTCTTGAGGGTAAGCCCCAGTATTCATGGACTACATCACAACCGGTTACCAAGATAGCTGCTGTGGGTGAAGCAGAGATAATGAGTTACAGATTCTACACTTAAGATATGTGTGGTCTCCAGGAAATAAAATCTTTACTGGAACTATACTCACATAAAGTAGAAATGGAAGGTTATCATAAGACAAGTAAAACAAATAAGCAAACAAACAAAATAGAAAAAGCAATTAAAAGAGAGAAGGAAAATATCAGTGAGGTAAGGGGAGACTACACTGCAGAAAATATTTGATTTGGGCTTTGAAAAAAAGATGGATTGGGGGCTATGGATTTGTTTCATTTTTGTGCATATTATTTTCTTTTGCTTGAAATATTATTATACATATAAATACTATATATGTTGCTTTTACATTATTTTAAGAATAACAGTATAATTATTCTTGCAATATCCATCACATTCCCATCACCTTTGAAGCTCTTCAAGTGTCCTTCATCTCTTAAATTATCTCACTTCCTCACTCCCAAACTAATCACTATCTGGAAAGTTAATTATTCATTCTCTTGCAGTTTACCACAGATATGGGTGTCCCTAATCAATATATTGTTTAGTTTTGACTGTTTTGACCTTATATAAATGAAACTATGATAGATGTTATCTTTTGTGACTTGTTTTGTATTCAGCACTATGTTTTTAAAATTCATTAATATTGATCCATGTAGCTGTGGTTCATTCATATGTATGTTTGGGATGTTTCTGTTTAATTCATTTCTGTTACAAATAGTGCTACTCTAAACGTGTTTATATGTTACTGCTAGTCGCACACACTGAACATTTGCATATTTGCAGGAGCTTGATCTAGTATGGCAATGCTGTGTCCTGGCCTATGCAATCACACCTGTAAGAGTAACAACTAATCAAACTGCTTTTTTCAAAGTAAGTTTGCCAATTTATTCTCCCACCAGAAGTGTGTGAAAACTTCTATTACTTCAGTCCTTGAAAGCAAAGACCGTCTTATTTATGTGTCACCAATGGGAGGAGACAGATGACTTTATTGATAAAGAAGGCACTATCACAAAAAAATTACATTTTTTTTTTTTTTTTTTTGCACCTAGTGGGGTAAGTGCTGAGTCAATTTCCATCTTGGGCTCTGAATCTTGCTACCATCATTTCTTCCTTTTTTCCTGCCCCGGACAGCACTCTATCTCTTTTATTATTTTTATCATGTAAGGAATGTGTGTTCATGAGAGATGAGTAAGAAGAAGTTATAGTGATGGATAATTTTTTAAAAAATTATCATCAGAAATTGTATCGTTAAGAAATAACCACTATTGACTGGGCATGGTGGCTCATGCCTGTAATCCTAGCACTTTGGGAGGCTGAGGTGGGCGGACCACAAGGTCAGGAATTTGAGACCAGCCTGGCCAACATAGTGAAACCCTGTCTCTACTAAGAAGACAAAAATTAGCCGGGTGTGGTGGCACGTCCCCATAATCCCAGCTACTCAGGAGGCAGATGTTTCAGTGAGCTGAGATTGTACTACTACACTCCCGCCTGGGTGACAGAGCCAGCCTCCATCTCAGGAAAAAGAGATAAGAAAAGAAAGAACCACTATGAGCATCGTATGGATGCACCATAATCTATTTGTTACTAAGGTAATTTTTATGTTCGTGACTTCAGGGAAGAAAAAGTGGCTTCTGAGAATGTGCATATTGACACAGAATGTATACAGAATGAAGTGCCTTTTGATTTTAAATGTAATCAGACATTCAAGAGAGTAGAACATATGGACTCACAGAACATCAGAGCAAGGAAGGAATTTACATGTGGCTATATAGGCCCTTTATTTTTTGTAAGAGGAAATAGCCAGAAATACTGATCCCAACTCTGATGATTGTACTCTCTTGGTGTGAAACTTCAGATCACTCCCAGAGATTTGAAAGGCCAGAGTCCTCAGGTGAGCATCCAAGGGTGTCTCAGTATCAATCTCTGTCCATTATACCAGATTCAAAGTCAATAAAAAAATTTTACCTCCTTCTATGTGCTAAATTCTGTCACAGATTTTTTTTTTTTTAATTTAAGCCCAATGACAATAGTGTTGTGTTTATTGCTACCACAATTACCACCTTATTTTACAAATGAGAAAACTGAGGTTGAATATTCAGTTATTTAGACTTTTTACTAAAGTCTCAGAATAACTTGATATGGTTCTTAGTTAGGCCAAGTGCTCTGATCCCCAAGACACTACATTAAGAAGCCATGGAATACTATGCAGCCATAAAAAAGGATGAGTTGCATCCCCTCCCTGTAGGGACAGGGATGCAGCTGGAAACCATCATTCTCAGCAAACTATCGCAAGAACAGAAAACCAAATACCACATGTTCTCACTCATAGGTGGGAATTGAACAATGAGATCACTTGGACACAGGAAGGGGAACATCACACACCGGGTCCTGTTGTGGGGAGGGGGTAGGGGGGAGGGATAGCATTAGGAGATATACCTAATGTAAATGACGAGTTAATGGGTGTAGCACAGCAACATGGCACATGTATACATATGTAACAAACCTGCACATTGTGCACATGTACCCTAGAACTTGAAGTATAATTAAAAAAAAAAAAAAGATTCTATTCTATGTAGTATCAGTCACATAACACATTCTACTTTCATTGATTCAAAAGCAAGTGACACGTAGATTTTCCACCTGGCATTATTCTTACCCTTAGGCCTATCTCTTCAGTCACTTATGGGCAGCTTTGATTTCTTACCTTCAGCTTATCTCCTGCCTGGCATGTGGTTGCCACACACAGGGCAGGGAAGGGTCAGGGCAGGGGTGAATAGGCAGTGTGGAATGGAACTGGAGGAAAGAAGAGTAGATAGCTGGCTGTTGTTTTTGCTCTGATATTATTGTCTAGTCAAGATCCAAGATGCTGTCCCTCTCTCGTTGCTGTGTACTCTTTGCTCTCTAGCTTAGAAGTGTTTATTATGATAGGCTGTGGGCAGATGGACTGAAGTGAGGAGAGAAATTTGACCCAAGAAGATGTCACTCAAACAGCTGAGGCTAGTATTTCACCAGATGTCCAAGCAGTTAACCCGTTGAGAGCTTTATGAAGATCAGTAGCAATTTTTTCATTTGCTGAAATCTTAATTACTAATTTTTCTAATTAGTTAAATGGTAGCAAGTATTTGCAAATCATAAAGTGTATTTTATATTTGAAAACATTGATATTTAGTATCATCTTTGATGCATTCATCAATCCAGAGAGATAATCTGCATTGGATGATAACTAATAATAACAAATATTATTAGTCCTAGTTTACTGATAAGTAAACTCAGGTGCAACTTGTGAAAAGTCACATGCACATACGGTGGAAGAGCTCAGACCACTAAAAGAGAAGAGAAGTTGGGACAGATTTCAGCAATCACCTAGTCAAATATGTATACTCAGAAAAATGAAAACACCGAGGTGGGTTCTGCTGGGTGATTTGTTGAAGCTCCCCCAGTAAGTTGTGAGTTCATATGGGACTTGAACCCAGGTCCCCTTATTGCAGCCCCAGGGTTTCCTCTACCAGATTTTTTGATTCCTGCCTATTCAGTGTTGCAACATGCCTGCCTCACTAGCTGGCAAAGGAGCAATCCACCGTCCTGGCTGAAGATGAAGGGGGAAAAGGGACTGCCATGTTCTACCCAGTCATCCTGTACAATTGTATCAAGCTTCAAAAGCCCTCATGACTCTTAATGAGTAAATAGGTTACTTGAAAGATTGAAATCAAACATTCCTAGTAATTTTGAGAATTGCGTAACATTCTGGTTTAAGGAAAAAAAAAAAAGGTCATCTCTTTGATTTAATCATGCCGCCAATGTTGGTGAGGATGAAGAAAAAAAATTCTTATTTCAAATTCTCCTTAAAGGAAAATAGAGAATTGAGAAAGCTAGTGTAGAGTGAAGGAGAAAAATAGTGAATCAGTAGTCAAACAACCAGAGCCGGAATTTCAGCTATGTGAATGTTACTTGGATTCTCTGAGTCTCAATTTCGTATGTAAAATGAGAGTAAATACCCTCTTATTTGCCTCCTGTGACTATGGGGAGAATCTATTTTTAATCACTGTGACTGCAGTATGTAAAATTAAAATTGTGCTATACTAATATGAGAGAGGATTAAAAATAACACTAATGGGCCTCTCTCCCTTGGTTTGGTGAGAGAGGCAGCAAAGCCTAGCAGCTTGGAGAACAGACCAGGGAGTCATATTGTCTGGATTTGAATTCTGGTTTTATCATGTACTACTTGTGTGATCTTGAGCAAGCTACCTAAGCTCACCACTAAAATGTGGATACTAGAATATCTCTCATTGTTTTGTTATGAAGATTAAGTGAGTTAATGTTTGCAGAATTCTTAGAACAATAACTTTCACATACTAAGTTCTATATAAGTGGTGGTTAAACAAATAATTTAAAAAATATATTGATTACTTCAAGGCAAATATACACCAGGACAACAGAAATGTTCATTTAAGATTCTGTCTTAGCTGTTTTCCTATTTCAATTTCTAGCCACAGGCCTTTGTACTTAGAGTAAGTTTGAAATATGCTCCATGATTACATCTTGACATGATTATACATTTTTAATGATTTAAGTTTATAAATAAAGAATGTATAGTATTAAATGCAAATCTAACTTATATTTATCCAACTGACAAATATTATTTACTACTTTATGCATTAATGAAAACATTCCATACTTGTATATGGAGTCTATCACTGATGGGCATTTGGGTTGGTTCCAGTCTTTGCTATTGTGAATAGTGCTGCAATAAACATATGCGTGTATGTATCTTTATAGTAGAGTGATTTATAAACCTTTGGATATATATACCCAGTAATGGAATTGCTGGGTCAAATGGTATTTCTGGTTCTAGATCCTTGAGGAAGCGACACATTATCTTCAACGATGGTTGAACTAATTTACACTCCCACCAAAAGTGTAAAAGTGTAAAAGTGTTCCTATTTCTCCATATCCTCTCCAGCATCTATTGTTTCCTTACTTTTTAATGATCACCATTTTAACTGGAGTGAGATGTTATCTCATTGCGGTTTTGATTTGCATTTCTCTAATGACCAGTATGAGCTTTTATTCATGTTTGTTAGCCGCATAAATGTCTTCTTTTGAGAAGTGTCTGTTCATATTCTTCACCCACTTTTTAATGGGGTTGTTTGCTTTTTTTTCTTGTAAATTTGTTTAAGTTCTTTGTAGATTCTGGATATTAGCCCTTTGTCACATGGATAGATTGCAAAAATTTTCTCCCATTCTGTAGGTTGCCTGCTCACTCTGATGATAGTTTCTTTTGCTGTGCAGAAGCTCTTTAGTTTAATTAGATCCCATTTGTCAATTTTGGCTTATGTTGCCATTGCTTTTGACATTTTAGTCATGAAGTCTTTGCCCACACCTATGTCCTGAATGATATTGCCTAGGTTTTCTTCTAGGGTTTTTATGGTTTTAGGTCTTATGTTTAAGTCTTTAATCCATCTTGAGTTAATTTTTGTGTAAGGTGTAAAGAAGGGGTCCAGTTTCAGTTTTCTGCATGTGGCTAGCCAGTTTTCCCAACATAATTTATTAAATAGGGAATCATTTCCCCATTGTTTGTTTTTGTCAGGTTTGTCAAAGATCAGATGGTTGTAGATGTGTGGCATTATTCCTGAGGCCTCTGTTCTGTTCCATTGGTCTATATATCTGTTTTGGTACCAGTACCATGCTGTTTTGGTTATGGTAGCCTTGTAATATAGTTTGAAGTCAGGTAGCATGCATGATGCACCCAGCTTTGTTCTTTTTGCTTAGGACTGTCTTGGCTATATGGGCTCTTTTTTGGTTCCATATGATATTTAAAGTATTTTTTTCTAATTCTGTGAAGAAAGTCAATGCTAGCTTGATGGGGATAGCATTGAATCTATAAATTACTTGGGGCAGTATGGCCATTTTAATGATATTGATACTTCCTATCCCTGGGGATGGAATGTTTTTCCATTTGTTTGTGTCCTCTCTTATTCCCTTGAGCAGCGGTTTGCAGTTCTCATTGAAGAGGTCCTTCACATCCCTTGTAAGTTGTATTCTCATTCTCTTTGTAGAAATTGTGAATGAGAGTTCACGTATGATTTGGCTCTCTGTTTGTTTATTATTGTTGTATAGGAATGCTTGTGATTTTTGTAAAGAAGAAGAAATGTTTATATTGATGCTTTAAGAATTAACAGGAGTTTTTTAAGTAGTAGAGGAAACAATGGCAATGGAAGACTGTAACACAACAGTCTAAGTCTAAATAGGGAAATATGTCAAAGTTAATCACACTATTTAATCAATTAGGCACCAAATAATTGACTATCAGGCATACCTCTGACTTTGAATGCAAGAAAGAAAATGTTTTCTGAAGTCTTCAAGGATAATTTATAATAATAATAATAATAGTAATACTTTTAAGAGAATCTATTATATTAAACAAATACAAAGTTATAGCATCTAGAAATTTTTTAAACTCTCACCTAATTAAATATTGGGTAAAGGAGGCAGAAGCAATTTACAAAAAACAAAACAAAACAAAAAAAACATGAATAAAAATATTTGTGATGTATCCAGAGATATAGATACACTATATCTGTGTGTGTGTGTGCATGTGTGTGTGCACATGTGCATATATGAAAGTTTTTTCTTCTAAGTTCTCAGGACAAGGCTTCATTTTCTCTTTTGCTTCAGAATACTTTCATACCACCCACATTAATTTTATTTGCTAGTACTTAAAGTAAAAAATTTTCATTGTTCCTATGTAAGCAAATGATTAGTTCTAAGTTCAGTATTTACATATATTCATAATTAGTTGATTTATGAATTAAATATAAATATAAATAAAGAATGAAGAAAATATGTAAATTAAAGAGAATAAGAAATGATACACACCTTTTCAGAAGGGTTTTTGAAAACATTTTTAAAAATTTAAAGCATGTACATATACAATGAATTGAAACTACTTTGATGTAGTGCCAAGGCCTTCTCCAGGTTCAGTATATTTAAAGAGCAAAAGGAAAAAACAAATAGAAAACACCCCTGAAGTATCGTGAGTGCAGAAGTTAAAGAGTTTTATAGTTCTCTTTCCCACTCCCCGTCTCCTAGTCTCCCACTCCTCTCACCTGACAGTAAACTCATCTGAGAGCATTTTCTTTAAAAGCAACACTTCTTATGGGAAACTTTCCAAATATTCTACTTAACTTTCAGAGAACTCCAAAGCAAGCCTTCTTGTTTATATTTGTAATTTGTTGGTTACATAATATTTAATTAATGTACATATAGAAGAGGAAAATCATAACAAATTTGGGAAGCAAACATATATGATTCTTGATAACCCACGAAGAGAATCCATTGTGAAGAGAGCTCCATTGTGCAAGTGCCCTTGAAAGAAGGGTATCAGAGGTTTGGTCCCTGGTCCAGCAATATCAGCATCACTTGAGAGCTCATCAGTAGCTCAAACTATAGAGCCCCTCCACAGACCTACTGAATCAGAAATTCTGGGGTAAGACCAGAAGGCTATATTTAATTAGGTGAGCATTTTTACATTTTTATGTCCTTATATTTTATATTTGTTTCATATGATCTATATGATTTATGCTTTCTTAAATGTATTGAGCTCATCTTTGTGGCTCAATACATCGTAAATGGTCAATTGAAAGCCTCACAGCCATTTTTGATGAATGCTAAAGGTTGAAAACCACTTGGCCTGGAGTGTTTAGTAGCTGAGAGATCTCAAGTGTGTGGCAGGCAGAAATAAGTCTGTTCTATAGTCCTTTGGAGAGGTCTTGCTTTACCTTCACTAACCTTCAATCCCCTTGAAAGCTGGCAGACTCCTCCTTGGGACTAGAGGGCTGGATGCTATCCATGCATATGCTTAGCAGAGTTCTCAACTCCTAGCAAACACTCACAAAATGTCAGTTCACATTCTTAATAGGAGATACTTTTCCAGGCCTCTAGACGAGAGGAAGCCTCCTGCTAGGGGTCATTGTTTGCAGAGGAAGTAGATGAGGTTTTAAAGCTAGGAGTTCTGGGTTTCTATACGCTTTTTACAGGATGCCGCCCCTACATATGGAGTTACAGGGATCAAGTTCCTTTCTTACCCTGTTTCAGTAAAATGTATTCTTTTCCTTCTCAGGTTAATAAAGTGTTGCTAGTCTGAAGCGGGGCTTCCCTTCTTCCCCCTGTAGCTGGGTCACTTCAATGACACCAGTAAAGATGAGGAAGAACCTGTTCTTTCTGCTGAGATACGTCTAACCTTCCTCTGTGGTCTGTTAACCAGGTCAGTGTGGAGAGTAAAGCAGTATGACCCGATGTCCGTTTTATTCTATGCTTGTTCTGTGGTCTGGGCTGGGATAATTTGGTTTAAGGCAGTGGTTGTCTACTACGGCTGTACATGAGAATCAATTTAGGAGCTTTTAAAAAATACTAATGTCTTGGTCCATTAAATCAGAGTCTCTGAGGATGACACCTTGGTAAAGGTCCTTTCTTTTCTTTTCTTTTCTTCTTTTTTTTTTAAAGCTTCTATAGTAGAGAGAGATAGTTTGACTCATTTTGCTATTCAAATGCCTTTTATTTACTTCTTTTGCCTGTTGATTTCTCTGGCTAGGGCTTCCAGTACTATGCAGAATAGGAGTGGTAAGAGTGGACATCCTAATCTTGTTCCAGTTACCAAGGGAAATGGTTCTAGCTTTTGCCCTTTCAGTATGATATGGACTGTGGGTTTGTCATAGATGGCTTTTATTATTTTGAGGTGTGTTCCTTCAATGCTTAGTCTGTTGAGAGGGCTTTTATTAATGAAGGGATGTTGGATGTTATTAAAATTTATTTCTGCATCTATTGAGATGATCTTATGTTTTTTTCCTTTAATTCTGTTTATGTGATAAATTATATTTATTGATTTGTGTATACTGAATGAGACTTGCATCTTAGGAATAAAGCTTACTTGATCATGGTGTGTTAACTTTTTGATGTGCTGCTAGACTCGGTTTACTACTATTTTTTCTTTTCTTTTCTCTTCTTTTTTCTTTCTTTCTTTTTTTTTTTTTTTTTTTTTTTTGATGGTGACTTGCTCTGTCACCCAGACTAGGGTACAGTGGCATGATCTTGACTCACTGAAACCTCCATCTCCCGGGTTCAAGCAATTCTCCTGCCTCAGCCTCCCAAGTAGCTGGGATTACAGGCCTGTGCTAATGTGCCCAGCATTATCTATCTATCTATCTATCTATCTATCTATCTATCTATAGATTTTTTTTTTTTTTTAGTAGAGATGGGTTTCACCATGTGGGCCAGGCTGGTCTCAAACTCTTGACCTCAGGTGATCCTCCCATCTTGACCTCCCAAAGTGCTGGGATTACAGGCATGAGCCACTGCACCCAGTCTGTTTACGACTATTTTCTTGAGGATTTTTGCATCTATGTTCATCAGGGATATTGGCCTGAAGTTTTCTTTTTCCATGATTTCTCTGCAAGATTTTGGTACCAGGCTTGTGCTAGCTTTATAGGATGAGTTAGTGAGGAGCCCCTCCCTCTCAATTTTTAGGAATAGTTTCAATAGGATTGGTACCAGTTCTTTACTGGGTATCTGGTGTAATCTGGCTGTGAATCCATCTGGTCCAGTGCTTTCCTTGTTTGGTACGATGTTTATTACTAATTCAATTTCAGAACTTGTCATTGGTCTGTTCAAGTTTTCACTTTGTTCCTGGTTCAATCTTGGGAGTTTTTAGGTTTTCAGGAATTTACCCATTTCCTCTAGTTTTCCTAATTTGTGTACATAGAAAACCCTAAAGCCTCTGTCAAAAGACTGCTAGCACTGATAAATTACTTTAGTAAGGTTTTAGGATACAAAGTCAATGTACAAAAATCGGTAGCATTTCTATACACCAATGGCATTCAAGCTAAGAGTCATTTTATGAATACAATCCCATTTATAATAGCCACAAAAAAGAGAAATATCTGGGAATACAGCTAACCAAGGAGGTGAAAGATCTCTGTATGGAGAATTACAAGACGCTGCTGAAAGAAATCAGAGACAACACAAATAAAAGGAAAAACATTCCATGCTTATGGATTGGAAAGATCAGTATCACTAAAATGACTACCTGGCCCAAATCAATTTACAGATTCAAGGGTATTCCTATCAAATTACCACTATAATTTTCCACAGAATTAGAAAAAACTAATTCTATTTCTAAAATTTCGTTTTGAACCAAAAAAGAGCCCCAAAAGTCAAATCAATCCTAAGCAAAAAGAACAAAGCCAAAGGCATCACATTACCTGACTTGAGACTATGCTATAATGCTACAATAACCAAAACAGCATAGTACAAGTACAAAAACAGATGTATAGACCAATGGAACAGAATGGAGAATCCAGAAATAAAGTTTCATTAGCATATACAACAATTACCTCAAGATGGATACAAAATTTAAATGTAAGACCACAAACTATAAAAACCCTAGAAGAAAACCCAGGGAGAACCCTCCTGGACATTGACCTTGGCAAATAATTTTTGGCTAAGTCCCCAAAAGCAATTGCAATAAAAATGAAAATTGACAAGTGAGACCTAATTAAACTAAAAAGCTTCTGTACAGCAGAAGAAACTTATCAACAGAGTAAACAAACCTATAGAATGGGAGAACATATTCACAAACTATGCATCCGACAAAGACCTAATATCCAGAAGTACAAGGAACTTAAACATATCAACAAGCAAAAAGCAATAACCTTATTAAAAAGTGGGCAAAGGACATGAACAGACACTTCTCAAAAGAAGACATACAAATGACCAATGAATATATGAAAAAATGTGCAATATCACTAATTATCACAGAAATACAATATCATGTTTCTTGCAGTCTACAGAAAGTCTCACCAACAAGGGAAGTCACAGTCCTGTGAGTTAAGATAGATACAATAATCAGTTGTGAAAAAGTGATAACTGAGCATAGAAAAAGGATTAATTAATGATACTCATAAAATGTTTAAAGGGAAGCTGGAGTATATAGAGGAAACTATATAATTTCAATGAAACAAGGTCTCTAATGCATCCTGGGCTTAAAATCTAATTTCCCAAAGACAATGAGAAAGTGATGTTCATGGGCTCATCTTCTTTTATGGGCCCCCAAAGTAAAGTCCCTTTAAACTAAGAGCAAGTGCATATTCATGAATCTATGTATTCAGTTATTTCCTGAGAGGATGCTCTTAGCAAAGAATTACTCTTGCTTTAACTAATTTGCAGTTCTTTGCAGAACTGAATTTCAGTATTCCAGCTCAAGAGTATTTTCTTGTAGTTCCTTTTGTCCTCTTTTCCTAATGAAAATTCTGGTTTTTAAGACAACTTATTCTTGAAGTAATTATGTCCTGTGCCTCTGTAAGCAGCCTGATTTTCCATGAATCTAAAGTTATCTTCACACCCTCCCAAAAAAAGGGGAAAATACATACTTTCAAAAATGAAGTGTGTGTGTGTGTGTGTGTGTGTGTGCGCGTGTGTGTGTTTAAATCTTCCTCATAAGAACAGTTAGTTCTGAACTTTATGTATTATACTGGATTTTTTCCAGAAGCCTGTAAATCTTTTGAAGAAATGGGTTTGTTGCCAAAAAGATTTTTTTTTTTCCTGAACTGGGGAGGACAAGACATGCAAGAATGGGCATTTCAGTTCAGTTTGCTTAGTGCTCATGGAATCAACTCATTCTCCTGATTAAAACCTGTGATGACTTCCTATTGCCCCCAGGCATCTTTGGCATGAAAAGCTTCTGCTTTGTCTTCTGTAAACCTCTGAAGCCTAACTTTCTGACATGTTCCTTTCCCTCTCAAACTCCACGCCACTTAAATGAAATCTGTACATCTCCTTGTCTTTACAGAAGTTTCTCTGCGTTTTGCCTGAATGACTTTCATCTCCACATCTACATAGTTAACTTCTTTCTTTTCTACAACATCCAGTCATCTCTCCTTGGATGTGTTACAAGCCCTTTCTAATGCATTTCCTCCTTTCATTCCTGCCAACCAAAACAAACAAACAAACAAAACACATCTATTTGTTTCAGGAGCCACTTCTCCGTGCTTTCAAAATATCTTATACTGTTTTTGTTTTTGTTTCCAAGATGGCAGATTGAAGGCATTATTAGCATGTCTCTCCCACTTGGAAAGACAAAATAGTGTGTAGAGACTCAAGCTGTAAACTTTTTTCTAAGAGGCAGCACAGGATCTTAACAGGATAACTGAAAGAAACCACAGACCCTTTGAAAGAAGTGGTGGACTACGACCTACAGCGTGAACCAGCTGGAAAACTGTGAGCTCCCAGAGTGTGAGTGGAGAGAGATTGCCTCCAGGAGACACTCTCCTGTTGGTGAACCTGGCAATCCAGGCCTTGGGGGATGGCTTTAACTCTACCCAGCATTGGAGTGGATTTAGTGAGCAACGGGGTGTCTATGAGAAGGAGAGGCATTGGAACATGCTTTGTGTGCCCTCTTAGACTCCGGCAGTGGTAGGGGGAAGTCATTCCTGATCCTACTTCATAGGGTATCTATCAGAAGTCTGCAGGATAACTCAAGTATTGGTCACAGGTTGAGAGAAGCTCCCACATGAGATTTGCAATCTACTGTTGAGTTAGAATGAACCCCCTTGGCCAGAACCAAAGGGCAAGGGGGAAGAGTGTAATAGCCATGGACACAAAAGCTGGACACCCCTGTTTCACAGGCAGACTGGAAAGGGTGTGGCCCAAAAGCAATAGTTTCTGTCTTGGTGGGAAGGCTCATTGCCTGGGGCAGTTTTGAGTTCTGAGTGCAGATTGCCTGAATCAAGCTAGCTCTTGCTAGTGGAACACTGGGGATTTGAGACCTGCCTTGCCAAGTGTTTGGGAGCTGAGTGGAGCTTATTGCTGCCTGCCATTCCCCATTCCCAGTGTATATTTTTCTGTGCTACAAAGGTAGCTGTGCTCTTACCTGGAATGTTACCAGTGGTCAGATAGCTGTCCTCTGATGGCCACTGGAGCTGCTGCTTGCTCCTGCATATGAGGAGAAAGAGTGCAGAGTTGCCTGACCCAGTCCACACCTGGCTTTGCCCAACCACCCTCCCTGGTAGCTTAACTCAAAGGACAGAAACTTTTGGGAGCCCCATGGCCCCATGCATTGCATGAGGCACCAGAGCCCCTCCCCTGGGTAGCATAAGGCAAGCACAAATCCCACTGCTACCATCAAAGCTGGTGCTCCTTTACAAGCATCACCTCCCGGACGGAGACCAACTGACACAGTTCATTATAGCAACTGCAGGCAGAATAACACAGTGCCCAGGAAGGAGAAAAGTTTTGTATGACATCAGTCATCACCATTGCCTACATCACCCTGGCTAACCAGAAGGCCTTGAGTATGTCCACATGACCAGTTTATTACTACTACAACTGGCATTTGAGAAAACCAACACACTAAGGTTATTTCTAACTAAGGAAATCTCACAGAGTCCATGTCTTTTCCCTGACATCCCCGTCAGAGCTGTTGTTGGTACCTGCTGCTGGGAGACTTGAGGACAGGCCACATCACTGGATTCCTTACTGGCATTCCCCAGCACCAGCCTGGAGTGTGGCTGCTCTACTGGGTAGCTAGACCTAGAGGAACAGCAGGATTCACATTAGTCTGTCCCTGAGGGACTCCTGCTCCTAGGGGAAGAGGGAGTGCAGTACATCACAAGAGCACTCCATGGGACAAAAGAATTCAGATGGTGGCCTCGAGTCCCAGAACTCGCTGTTGTGGGAAGTTGTTTTCAGCAGAGGCACAGCTGCAGTGCTGGGCTCACTGGGGAAAGTCTGCAGCTCTACCTCCTCAGTCAGACAAGTTTGGAGCTCGTGAAGGGCCTTGGAGAAGGAGACTTTTTCTTCCCCACATTTACCACTGAAGACAGAGTTGGGCCTTCTCCTGTGGGAGCTCAGCATGGGTGCCCCTGTCTACAGCCTTTCTGGAACACTTTAGGGTGGCTGCATCCCCATAGGAGGAGTGCCTTCCAAGTCCAGGCTTGCATAAGCGGTACAGTCACAACGCCTCTATACATGGAACATTAGCATTCCTGCAGATGAAAAGAGATGCCTTTCCGATATGAAACACTGGATCAGGAGTGTGACTGGGAGGAATCTCTCTCTCATGGCCTGGTAGGGGAGCTGAGGTGGCTTCCTCCCTTATCCCTGAACATACCTCAAAGCATTTCACTGAGCGCTCTCCCAGTAGACCTCTCCCAGTGGGACCTCTGCCTGCCGTTGACTATCGTACTTACCTACCTGCTTTGGCCACAACCGGTTTTTACCCGTGGAAACCTACTACTGGCCTAAGCCTGAGCTGTTTAACTCAGTTGATAAAATATTGGGGAAAATAAATAAATAAATGTGCACACCACTGGGGAATGAAATAAGCTTCGTGCAGCTCTGCAATTCTAACCCCACAGGAGACAGTGAGCCTGCTCACACATGAAGCACGTTGCTACTACAACCAGCATCTCAGAAAACCATCACACGCTCTCTGTGAAAAAGGAACCCTTATGGAATCTTCGCCACTGAAAGCACCCAGAGCTAAATTAGGTTACAATAAACTGTAAACATTAAAGTTACATCCTCAGGGGCTGGGGGAGGCATAAAAAAATTGAATAAAAAAATAAAATCAAACATAATTAGAAGAAATAGTCTATGCAAATAAGAAGAAATCAGAAAAAAATATTCCAGCAATATGAAAAGACAGGGTTATGTAACACCCCTGTAACATCATACTAGCTCTCCAGCAATGGATCCAAACCAAGACAAAATCTTTGAAATACCAGATAAGTAATTCAAAACACTGATTATTAAATTACTCAAGAAGATACAAGAAAAAGGTGAAAACCAACATAAATAAATTTACAAAGACAAGTGAGAATATGAATACAAATTTTTCTAAAGAAATACTTGTTTTAAAGAAAAAAAAAATCAGAATTCTGGAAAGGAAAGTCACATTTAGGGAATTACAAAGTGAAGTGGGAAGTTTTAACAATAGACTAGGCCAAGTAGAAAAAAGAATTTCAGAAGTTGAAGACAAGCCTTTTGAATTAATTCAATCAGGCAAAAATAAAGAAAAAATAATTTTTTAAAAAATCAACAAAGTCTCAAAGAAATATGAGATTATGGAAAATGGACAAACCTAGGAATCACTGGAATTCCTGAGGGAGAAGCAAAAGCAAAAAAAGCTTGGAAAACTTATTTTAAGGAATGATTGAGGAAAAGTTTCCTGGCTTTGCTAGAGATTTAGACATCCAAATACAAGAAGCTCAAATAACTCCTGGGAGATTCACTGAAAAAAAGGACATCATCAAAGCATATAGTCATCAGGCTATCTAAAGTCAGTGTGAAGGAAATAATTCTAAAAGCAGTGAGACGAAAGCCATCAGGTAACCTACAAATCAAAACCTATCAGACTTACAGCAGACTTCTCAGCAGAAACCTCACAATCCAGTAAAGGTTGGGGTCCTATCTTTAGCTTCCTTAAATAGCACAACTCTCAGCCAAGAACTTTGTATCTAGCAAGACTAAGTTTTATAAATGAAGGAGAAATAAAGTTTTGTTTTCCGTCAAATGTTGAGGGAGTTTGTCACTAACAGACCAGTCCTAAAAATATGCTGAAAGATTTTCTAAATCTTGAAACAAGAGGTTGATATATACCAGAATAGAAACTCTTGAAAGCATTAAATTCACAGGGCCTATAAAAAATAACAAAATGGAGAAAACAAAGTAACTAAGTAACAATCAACACAGTGACTGGAACAGTACCTCATGTCTCAATATTAATGCTGAATATAAATGGTCTAAATGCTCCACTTAAAACATACAGATTTTCAGATGAATTAAAAAATCACAAACAAAATATCTGCTCTCTTTAAGAGACTCACCTAACACGTTAAAGATCCATATAGACTCAAGGTAAAGTGGTGGAAAAAGATATTCCATACAAATAAAAGCCAAAATCCAGCAGGAGTATTTACAATTATATAAAATAAAACAGACTTGAAAGCAACAACAATAAAAAAGACAAAGGTCATTATTTAATAATACAAAGATGAATCCAGTAAGTAGATATAACAATCCTAAGTATATATGCACCTAAATCTGGAGCTCCTAGACTCATGAAACAATTACAAATAAACCTAAGAAGAGAGATAGACAGCAACACAATAATAGTGGGGGACTTCAGTCTTCCACTGACAGCACTAGAGATATCATTGAAACAGAAAGTCAAGAAAGAAACACTGGATTTAACTGCACTCTAGAACAAATGGACATAACAGATACTTACAGAACATTGTACTCAAGGACTGTGAAATATGCATTCTTCTCCTCAGTACATGAAATATAATCAAAGATAGACCATATGATAGGCCACAAAACAAGTCTCAACAACCGTCAAAAAACTGAAATTATATCAAGTATCTTTTCAGAACACAGTAGAATAAAATGAGAAATCAATTCCAAAAGGGACCCTCAATACTATACAAATACATGGAAATTAAACACTGCTCCTGAATGATTTTTGAGTAAACAATAAAATCAAGATGGAAATTTAAAAATTCTTTGAAATGAATAATAACAGTGACAAAAGTTATCAAAACCTCTGGGATACAGCAAAAGCAGCACTAAGACAAAGTTTATAATAGTAAGTACCTACATTAAAAGTCTGAAAGATCACAAATTGACCACTTAACATCATGCATCAAGGAACTAGAAAAACAAGAACACAACAAACCCATAGCTAGCAGAAGAAAAGAAGTAACAAAGATCAGAATAGAATTTAATGAAATTGAAATGAAAAAATACAAAAGATCAATGAAATAAAAAGTTGGTTCTTTGAAAACGTAAACAAAATCATGAGACCATTAGCTAGATTAACCAAGAAAATAAAAGATTTAAATAAGCTCAGTTAGAAATGAAAATGAAGATGTTACAACCGACACTACAGATATACCGAAGATTATTTGAGACTACCATGAACACTTCTATACACAAACAAGAACACTTAGATCCAATTGATAAATTCCTGGAAATGTACAACTCTCCTAGCTTTAATCAGGAAGAAATAGAAATCAATAACAAGCAGTAAGGTTGAATCAGTAATACAAAAAATTACCAACAACAAAGAAGCCAAGGGTTAGATAGATTCACAGCTGAATTCTACCTGACAAGAATTGGTAAGACAACAGTAGTCCACCAAAACTATTCCAAAAGATTAAGAAAGAAGGAATCCTCCCTAACTCATTCTACGTAGCCAGTATCGCCCAGATACCAAAGACAAGAAAGGACATAACAAAAAAAGAAAATGGTAGACCAATATCCCTGATGAAAATAGATGCAAAATGCCTCAACAAAATACCAGCAAATGGAATCCAATAGTACATCAAAAAGAGAACTCAACACAAAATGGATTTCATACCAGTAATGGAGGAATGGTTTAACATATGCAAGTCAGTAAGTGTGACTGCAGAATTAAAAACAAAAACTATATGATCATCTCAATAGACACAGAAAAAACATCCGAATCTGAAAAGAGGAAGTATAACTATCTCTGTTTGCCAATGATATGATTTTATACCTAGAAAACTCTAAAAGAGTCTTCCAAAAGACTCCTAGATTTGATAAATGAATTCAATAAAGTCTCAGGTTACAAAATCAGTGCACACAAATCAGTAGCACTGCTGTATACCAACAAGCAAGCTGAGAAATCAAGAACTCAATCTCTTTTACAATAGCTGCAAAGGAAATAAAATACCTAGGAATATACTTAACGAAGGAAGTAAAAGATCTTTCTACAAGAACTACAAAACACTGCTGACAAAAATCATAGGTGACACAATTCGAAATACATCCCATTCTCATGGATTAGCAGAATCAATATTGTGAAAATTACTATATTGCCCAAAGCAATCTACAGATTCAGTGCAATTTCTATCAAAATGCCAACATCATTTTTCAAAAAATTAGAAAATAACAATCCTAAAATTCATATGGAAGCAAAAATGCATCTGATTAGCCAAACCAATCCTAAGCAAAAAGAGCAAATCTGGAGGCATCACATTACCTGACTTCAAATTATACTAGAAAACTACAGTAACAAAAACAGCATGGTACTTGTATAAAAGTAGACACATAGACCAATGGAATAGACTACGGAACCCAAAAAGAAAGCCAAATACTTACAACCAGTTGATTTTTGACGAAGTATACAAAAACTTAAATTGGGAAAAAGACACCCTCTTCAATAAATGGTGCTGGGAAAATTGGATAGCCACAAGTAGAAGAGTGAAACTGGATCCCTTTCTCTCACAATACACAAAAATCAACTCAAGATGAATTAAAGGCTTAAATCTAAGGCCTGGAACCATAACAATTCTGGGAAAAAAGTTAGGAAAATCTCATCTGGACATTGGTCTAGGCAAATAATTTATAACTAAGACCTCAAAAGCAAATGCAACAAAACAAAAAATAATTAAACTAAATTAAAGTAAAAAGCTAATTAAACTAAAAAACCTTCTGCAGAGGAAAATAAATAATCATCAGAGGAAACTGACAACTCACAAAGTGGGAGAAAATATTTGCAAACTATGCATCCAACAAAGAATTAACATCCAGAATCTACAAGGAACTCAAACAAATCAGCAAGAAAAAATCAAATAATCTAATTAAAAAGTGGGCAAGATACATGCATACACATTTCTCAAAAGAAGATACACAGATGGCCAACAAGTATGTGAAAAAATTGGTCCCCATTACTAATCATCAGAGAACTACAAATTAAAACCACAATGAGGTCTACCTTACCCCAGGTATAATGGCCATTATTAAAAAGTCTGAGAAACAACAGATGTTGGCATGGCTGTGGTGAAAAGGGAATGCTTATACACTGCTGATGGGAATGTAAAGTGGTGTAACCTCTATGGAAAACTGTATGGAGATTTCTCAGATAACTAAAAGTAGGTCTACCATTCGATCCAGCAATACCATTACTGGGTATCTACCCAAGGGAAAAGAAGTCATTATATCAAAAAGACACCTGCACATGTATGTTTATCACAGCAAAATTCACAGTTCTAAAGATATGGACCCAAGCTAACTTCCATCAATTGATGAGTGGATAAAAAATGAAATAATATGCTTTGCAGGCACTTGGATAGAACTGGAGGTCGTTATTCTAAGTGAAGTAACTCAGGGATGAAAAACTATATACTGCATGTTCTCACTTATAAATGGAAGCTAAGCTATGGGTACACAAAGGCATACAGAGTGGTATAATGGACATTGGAGACTCAGAATGGTGGAGAGTGGGAATGGATGAAGGGTAAAAAAACCTATATATTGGATACGATGTATACTACTCTGATGATGGGTGCACTAAAATTTCAGACTTCATCACTATATAATTCATCTATGCAACCCCAAACCACTTGTAACCCCAAAGGCTAGTTAAATTTGTAAAAATTAAACTTAAAAAACACAAAATACTTTGTACTATTATTATTTTTTAATTTGTTATCTCTCTCAATCACTCAATAACTGTAAACTCTGGGAGATGATATCTTCTTTGTTTACATGTCTCATAAAGCACCTTGTCACAGTATAAATAGGATCTTTAGACATACAGAAGACTAACGTTGCAGAGACGAAGCACAAATTCTCCAAGTGTGTCACTGGCAATGACGGCGAGGACACTCTTACATGCTGCAGTTCCTAAACTCTGTGTGTGTGTGTGTGTGTGTGTGTGTGTGTGTGTAATCTTCATGCCATGGTCTGTGGCAAATGGTTTGTTTGCTTTGTTAGAGCCTAGGAGAAAGATTGTGAGACCAAGACAAGGAAGTCTGGGGCAAAAGCTTGTGGAAGGGCATAAGGGAACAAGTAAGAAGTATAAACATCTTTGTATTGCATGTTATGCTTACCAGAGAACACCTACCAGAGCAGCAGAGTCAGTAAACAACCAAGTGGATCAAATCACCTGGCTGGTTGGTGTCAGCCAGCATCATTTGCTGACCCTTCTCAGTGCTGTCTAGTGTCACATTGGGTTTATGGGAGGGAAAAGCTGTGGATGTATGCTTAGAGGCAATGAGTGGACCAAATAGCATGGGCTCTCACCTACCAAGACTGATCTAACTGCTACAACTGTCTAATGCCAGCACTGTCTAATCTCCCTCCAGAAGAAGAGACCAAAGTTGAACACCAAATATAACTTCATGCCTCAAGTAGACTAAGACATCACTTGTTTGTAATTCGAGACCAAGTCATCACTTGTTGGAAATTAATTCTATTGTACCCTTCTTATCTTGGAAAAGGCAGAAATTTGTATAGACTGGAATTGGCACATATTCCAGGCACATGTTTTTCTTTCCTGCCTCTAGAAACCTTGCCAACATTACTAACTGAGGGCACATCAGTATGCTGAGCCACATAGCATCAGGCCAAGAATCCATCTTTGACAAATGAGGTGTAGTAATGAGCATATGACCAATGGTCTTATGACACTACATGACCCAAACACTTCTGGCAGATGGAGTAATAGAATTTTGTTGTTGTTGTTTGGTTTGGTTTGGTTTGGTTTTTTTGAGATGGAGTCTCACTCTGTCACCCAAGCTGGAGTGCAGTGGCATGATCTCTCAGCTCACTGCAATCTCCAGCTCCTGGGTTCAAGGGATTCTTCTGCCTCAACTTCCCGAGTAGCTGGGATTACAAGCACACACCACCATGCCTGGATAATTTTTTTGTATTTTTAGTGGAGACGGGGTTTCACCATGTTTGCCAGGCTGGTCTTGAAATCCTGAACCTCTGGTGATTTGCCTGCTTCAGCCTCCCAAAGTGCTGGGATTATAGGCATGAGCCACTGTGCCCACCCAGAATAGTGTTTTGAAGGCACGGTTGATGCACCAACTTATTGATAATACCCTGTGAGGTCGGGATGGCATCCTGCAGGAAGTGGTGTACAACTAATTGAATGACCATTACATGGTATCGTCCCCAGTAGGTAGAATACCTGCTCGCTCCATGTATGAGTGAGGCTTTAGCACAGCTGCTCTTCATTTTCAGCTTGCATCCACACATGGAGCCAACATATTAATTAACTAAGCTCAGGCTTTTCCCTTTTTTATTAGATGATGGCAAGAGGATCCTGTACAACCAGTGAGTAGATGGCCATGCATTTTGGATCTGTTGGTGCAGCACTGGTGGATGGCATGAGCTTCTGAGCTGTCTGCTTGTGCAGCTTACTTGTGTTTGTTGTTCCTCCTTGTGTCTAATCATAGATGTAAAATCTCGATGTTACAATGAATTGCTGTTGAATCTACCTGTCCATGTGGTTTGATCAGTCTGATGAAACCTAGCTCGCATGGTCACATGATAGCCTACGATTAGTCATTCCATCTTTACCAGGGACCAGAAGCATTATAAAAGCAAGGTCTGGAGAAAATGAAGTATCACAAAGTTGAAAAAAAGACAATTACAAATCACTAAAGCAACATATAAGCCAAGAGTGCAGCAAATGAATGTTTTAAGGTTCTGTATTGTCCAGGAAGAGTAAAGGTATTATTAAGTGTATATACTTTGATATGTCAATCATGTAAATTTTAGAACACCCACTAAAAAACAAAAAATGAATGCATTACTTCCAAGAGAATAAATAGCAAAAGATAATAACATACAAATTATTCCAAAAGACATTTCAAAAGGAGAAAGCATACAGAACAATAGGACAAAGAGAAAGGATAAAAGAAGAGATTAAAATGAACTAGTAAAAACTTTAAAATGTAAATGGATTAAGTTATCCAAGGAAAAACAAGTTTGGCATAGTAAATTAGAAAAAGATCTATTAGTACTATTTAAAGAGTATATATATACACACACACATATATGTACTATTAAGAGTATATATATACATTAGTACTATTTAAAGAGTATATTTAAAGAGTGTATATACACATATATGTATATACACACACATATAGTGCATATATGTGCATATATACATATAAGTATATGCACATATATGCGCATATATGTGTATATGCATATATATATGCACATATATCTATATACTCTTTAAATAGTACTAACTATATATATATTAATACTAATATATACATACATACTCTTTAAATAGTACTCATTTCTATATATATATAGTATATATATATACACACTATATATATATCAGAAATATACAAAAAGGTTGAAACTAAAAGAATGGAAAAAGACATACAGTGATAATACCATCCAAGAGACCATGATATTAATATCAGACAAATAAAGTCTAAGGAAAAAAATATTACTAGAGCAAAAGAAAGTTACTTATGATGATAAAAGTTTAAATTTATCAGGAAGTCATAATTCGTGTTTATATGCAGCTAATGACATAGTTTTAAAATATGTAAAACAAAAGCTCAACAAGAGTCTAAAGGAAATTTTTAAATCTCACAAGCAAAATCAGAGTTTTGAACATATTTTTTGAGTAACTGGTAGATCAAGCAAACCACAAATCAGTAAGTATAGAACACATTTAAGCAATATTATTACAAATTAGACATTAAAAATATATAGAACACAGCATCCTATAACTACATAACACATTCTTCTTGCATACATCTAAATACAGTTGTTATAAAAGTTGACCTTAATTTGGGCACCAGGTTGAAACAATTGTTCAAGGATGAAACATATGGGGCATGTTATCTAAATACAATATAATTAAGCTAGAAATATATACCATAAGATTTTTCTTTATCATATTCATGTTTGAAAGTAAATATCTCTGTTTGGAAAGAAAAAATATTTTTATGTAGCTGAAGGAAGAAATTAAATGGAAACTAGAAAATATTTTGAACTAAGAAAATGAAAATATAATGCATATCAAAATTTGCAGGATGCAGCTAAAGAAACTTTTCATGTCAAAATATATACATTAGAAATATTTATTGAAAAAGACTGTAAATTAATTAACTTATGTATGTAATTAAGGTAATGATTTCTAATTAATATATTAGATAAGATCCAAAGGCTAAGTGACTTAATAAAATTAATTTTTACTTATTTGACAGTGCAGTGTGAGTATTCCTGATTAGGTGTCAATGTCTGTGGCATTTGGGTTTCTAGACATCTTTTATTTCATAGCTTGCTCTTCTGTAGGTTTTAAGAGTTTTCTCTACCCAACAAGTAGAAAGTGGGGAGAACTGAAGGTCCACTTGTTATTATTTCATAGGTAAGACTTGGAAGTTGCGTGCTACAATTCTTCCCATATTTGATTGACAAGGACTGAGTCACACATCCACATGTAATTATTACAAAAAAGAAGCTTGGGGATGAAGTCTAACATGTGGCCAGTAGAATTCTGCCTCTCACGACTCCTGTTTAACATTGTACTGGGACCTAGTACAGTGACTTAATAAAACCGACCTAATAAAAATCAATTGCAAAGCTTTATTTACTAGAAACAAGCAATCAGGCATTAAATATGAGATTTATAATATTATAAGATAAAATGACATACCTAGTAATAAAGCTAGCAAAAGATGTGCAAGACCTCTATGGAAAAAATTCTAAACCTTTTTTGAATGACACAAAGGAAAATCTCAACAAATGGAAAAAAATACACTATACCCTCGGATTAGAAGATGTAATTTTATTACGTAAATTGACCTCAAGTTTTAATGGCATACAAAGATAATCATGTTCATGTCTGTATAAACTGAAAACTGGTTTCTAAAATTTATACAGAAGTGAAATGAATACAAATATCTAAGACACTCAAAGAAAACAGAAAAAAGTGGGACAACTTGTATCAGATATTAAGATTCATAATAAAGTTATAGTAATTAACACAGTATGATATTAGTGCTTAGTTAGACAAATGACCAACGGAATTGACATTTTAAAAAGTTCCCGGCCGGGCACGGTGGCTCACGCCTGTAATCCCAGCACTTTGGGAGGCCGACGCAGGTGAATCACCTGAGCTCGGGACTTCGAGACCAGCATGGCCAACATGCAGAAACCCTGTCTCTACTAAAAATACAAAATTAGTCGGGCGTGGTGACGCATGCCTGTAATCCCAGCTACTGGGGAGGCTGAGGCAGGAGAATCGCTTGAACCCAGGAGGCAGAGGTTGCAGTGAGCCGAGATTCCAGCCTGGGCAACAAGAGAGAAACCCCGTTTCAAAAAAAAAAAAAAAGTTTCCACAAATAAGACAGATTTTTGTTTGGTTATGATAACAAGTAGTCATCTGAACAAATTTTAAACCTGTTCAAATAATCAACAACTTGCCTTATGAACACACTTTTCTTTTTCTTTCTTTCTTTCTTTTTTTTCTTTATGTTTCTTTCCTCCTTAATGGAATTCAGGTAACATGTTTGGCCCATTTTTCCACTGGGTCCTTCCTTCCTTCCTTCCTTCCTTCCTTCCTTCCTTCCTTCCTTCCTTCCTTCCTTCCTTCCTTCCTTCCTTCTTTCTTTCCTTCCCTCCCTCCCTCCCTCCCTCTCCTTCCTTCCTTCCTTCCTTCCTTCCTTCCTTCCTTCCTTCCTTCCTTCCTTCCTTCTTTCCTTCCCTCCCTCCCTCCCTCCCTCCCTCCCTCCCTCCCTCCCTCCCTTCCTTCCTTCCTTCTTTCCTTCCCTCCCTCCCTCCCTCCCTCCCTCCCTCCCTCCCTCCCTCCCTCCCTTCCTTCCTTCCTTCCTTCCTTCCTTCCTTCCTTCCTTCCTTCCCTCCCACCCTCCCTCCCTCCCTCCCTCCCTCTTTCTTTCCTTCCTTCCTTCCTTCCTTCCTTCCTTCCTTCCTTCCTTCCTTCCTTCCTTCCTTCCTTCCTTCCTTCCTTCCTTCCTTCTTTCTTTTCTTCCTTTCTTTCCTTTCTTTTCTTTCTTTCTTTTTTAACTTTATTTGTTCTAAAACCAAAAATGGGATACATGTGCAGAACGTGCAGGTTAGTTACATAGTTATGCGTGTGCCATGGTGGTTTGCTGCAACCATTGACCTGTTCTGTAAGTTCCCTCACCTCACCCCCCACCCCCAACAGGCTATGGTGTGTGTTGTTCCCCTCTCTGTGTCCATGAGGGAACACGCTTTTCTAAGCCAACCAATCGGTATCTTCTATCTCTTCTGAAAATAAGCCAATTGGTGATGAATTCACTCCAGTAAACCCACCTGTGACTGCCAACCTATCAGTACTAGCTGTATTTGAATCAAGTATGGATCTCGAAGTTCCCCGAATTCTTTTACATTTCCGAAACTATATCAATCCCCTGAACTCCATGCTTCCTGAAGACCCCAAATAAGATCAGCTATCTGTTCTCAGAAATTTCTCTATAAGCAGACTTCTCCCTTACTCTTGTAAACAATAAGTACAGCCGTTTATTTTTATTTTATATCAAGTGGTGGCCTCATTATCCATTTGAATGAACAGCATGAGGAATTTAGAAACACGTTCAGTCAGGTGCACACCCAGATCCTAGGGAGGTTGAGGCAGAAGGCAGGGAGATTGAGAGTTTGTGGCTGCAGTGTACTATGATCACACCTGTGACTAGCCAATGCACCTCAGTCTGGGCAACATAGGGAGATCCCGATTCAAAAAAAAAAGAAAAACAAAAAAGGACTTCTACATAAGTAGACACTTGAATTATAACAAAGGAGGCACTGCTGATCAGTGAGGAATCAATAGGGCTAAGACAATAAGCTGACCTTTATCGTATAATGTGTACACAATGAATTTCATGTGGATTGAAATTTTTGACATAAAAATAAAAGCTTTAAAACTTTTCTAAGATAATATGGAACATTATCTTAGATAATTGTCTAAAGATAGATAATGTTATATCATAACCTCATTTTAAGAAAGGATTTCTTAAACCAATCACAAAACATATTTACTGTAAAGAGAATTGATGATTGGACTGTGTTAAAATTTTGAACTTATATCCTATAAATCACCATAAAGAAAAGAAAGCCACAGATGACGGAAGAAGATATTTGCATCACAGTGTCTGTAACCAATACCCAGAACAAATAAGGAACTTCTAAAAATAAACTTTACAAAGATAGACAATACAAATAAATGGGTAAAATTCTTGTACATGCAAGTCAGAATAGAACATAACATAATGGCTTGTAAACATACAAAATGATCCTCAACTTCTTTATAACAGAGGTATATTAGTAACCAGAAAAATACAAGCTTAAAATAGAATGGGACTACCTTCTTAACTGTTTAGCAAAAATTAAAAAATTTAACAATACTAAGTGTTGCAGGGAATGTGGTAAATGGCTAATCTCATATATTTTTAGTGGGAGTACAAATTGATATGGCACTTTGCAAAAATGTTTGATATTCTCTAGCAAAATTGAAAGTATGCATATCATATGAACCAGAAATTTCACTTCTAGGTCTATAACCTAGAAAATATTGTGGAGATAGGTAGCAAGGTATCATTACAAAAATGTTAATGTCAGGATTTTTATTCTTTGTCCCAAATAAGAAACAATCCAAATTTCTACCAAATGTACCATATATAAATAAATGGTGCCATAGTCATACAATGGAACATTATGCAACAATGTAACTGAAAAATATGGAAGGTTTGCACAACAACATGGATGAATGTCACATAGAAATTGGCAGAGAAGCTAGACAAAAAGTAATACATAGAGTATTACTACATTTATAGAAAGTTCAAAAGCAGGCAAAGCTAAACTCTATTGATTAGGAAATGCATGGTTGCGGGTGAAGCTCTAAAGGAAAGCATGGCAACGTTAATGGCAAAATTCTGAACAGTGGTTATGTCTAGGGGGATAGGGAGAAATTGGGTCCATGATGGGAACACAGGACGCCTTCAACGATGCTGCCAAAATTTCATTACGTAAAATGGTTAGTGATTTGGGTCTTGCTTTATTGTTAAATTTTAAATTGTACTTATAAGTTTTAGGCTTTTTCCCATTTGTACATCAAAACAAAAATTAAAATTTAATAAGTAATTGTTAATCTAGTCAGTGTAGTGATGGGAGAAGTCTCATTGTAGTGAGTCAAAGAGGGAATGTATGGTGAGTGAGTAGAAACATTGCTTGTAGACGACTATATCAGCAGCGTGCATAAGGGTAAAAACAGACAAACAAACAGAACAGCCCAAAGCATACATCAGGAAATATATTCTCCAACATAATAGTGGCAGTTGAGTGGCTGAAAGACCTGAAGTCAGGGCTGTTCTCTGAAGTTCTCTTATTTCTCTAGACGTAATTTTTGTCATTCCAGGGTTGTAGCAAGATGGCTGAAATGTTTCCAAGTATCACATTGAGATATCATGACAGCACTCGACCCAGAAGAAAAACAGGCTTTCTCTTTATCTTTGATTTATAAAGCTCTAGAATGGACTTCTCCCACAATTTCTCTCACATTGCTTTGGCCAGTTTAGCATAACATGCATATCTGTAAGCCAATATTTATCAAACAGGAATGGGAATGGGATTATATTAATTTTCTATAATGGAAGGGTTGTTAGTGAACAACACACGTAACTACTGTCAAGGACTGGCTTCTGAGGTTTTACTTGTAAGCTAACAAATTAAACGGCCACAGTGTTATGCATGCTGGTGGAAGACACAAGATTATTGGGTCGGAGATGATTAGTTTCTTAAAACCAGAGAAGCTTCCAGGGGATCAGCATTTTCATAATCTCCTGAGACCCAATTCTGATGGGGCAGCAAAAACAGGGCCAAGTAGCAAGCATCTGCACACACAGTGGGTTCATTACAGGAGAGGAATCCTGGGCTTAGGGAATCTTAATATTTTATAATAGCTTGTAAGCTTTCCCACCAATTGCTGAAAGAGAGACACTATCATTGTCTACCAAAGCTATTAACCACATCAATTTTTTTGAAATTATATTCTGGGTCAGATGGGAGTGCCTTTGCTCAGAGGAAGTTCAGATATGTGGGAGAAACCCATGGATAATTGTCTCCCAACAATTACTGCCACTCTTGAAATTGTCTATAAATAAATAGAGTGAATGAGGAAAGTTGGAAATTGCCAATTGGTTTAGAGGCAAGTTTAGAGGCAATCTATTGTCACTAGAATTCAGAAACCTGGGTATTCTTCAAATATAGATTTATCGACTTACAGTTGTTAATTTTCTTCAACATTATGACTCATATGTTGAGAGATGGTTTGTCCTGAGACAATATTTTTTTAGAGCAGAAAATTAAATCTGGAAAGAAATTGTCCAGTGAATTAGTAAAATATGTAAGTATTCAATATTGAAATATCAAAACACAAAACAAAAGAAAAATCATTAAAGTAGTCACTGTCTTAAACATGCCTGAATTTATAAAATGTCTGTATGACTAATTTTTATTTTTATTGCTTAGTATGTGACTGGAATATGTGCATATATAATATAGCATAACACTTACTTAGTATTTTCTCTAGTAAACCTTGATTTCTTCATCTGTGAAGTGAGAAGATGGGGCCGGGTTTTTTCCAAGGCCCCTGTAGCTCTGAGCTGATATGACTATGTTATATATTGAAACTTCCCATTCCCAACATTGACTACTCTTTCTCATTTTACTCCCCAAAATATATACCTCCATCAAATATGTGTGTAGTTTTTTTTTTTTTTTTTTTTTTTTTTGAGATGGAGTCTCATTCTGTCACCAAGGCTGGGGTGCAGTGGCGTGATCTTGGCTCACTGCAACCTCCACTTCCTGTGTTCAAGCAATTCTCTGCCTCAGACTCCCAAGTAGCTGGGATTACAGGCGCCCACCACCACGCCTGACTAATTTTTGTATTTTTAGTAGAGATGGGGTTTCACTATCTTGGCCAGGCTGGTCTTGTACTCCTGCCCTCGTGATCCACCCGCCTCAGCCTCCCAAAGTGCTGGGATTACAGGCATGAGCCACTGCACCTGGCCTCTGTGGAGTTCTTTAAAGACAAGAAGAACTTTAAGTTTTCCCACCTTCCCATGAGGTAGACAAAAGTCATTATTTTTTAAAGAAAGAAAAAAAAAAAAAACCTGCACAGAAAGATGAAGTGAATTGCCTAGTGACATTTTTTTAGATCAGAAGTATATTGAATAGGTAATTAGCAGAGGCAGAACTTGACTTAGAGCTTTTGAGTCTGAATCCTGGGACTTGGTATTCTCCTATGCTATTGTTCTCTAATTCCCTTCCTATACATCATTAAAACAATCATCCAGGGCAGTCATTCCTGGTTACCATGACAGTCAGAGATGTTAAAGAGCAGAGCTCTACACGAGAAGCCAGTTGGCTTCAGAAATGGACCAGTCATTATGAAACTAAGTGGAAACAGTTTTTTTCATGGCCATTTACTCAATATTAGCAAGGCTGTTATAAACCTCTCGCAGTTAGCTTCTCTCCGTATGGACAAAGTAGCTGTAAATAAAATCCAGTGAGGAAATATCATCATTCTTCTTGTGAAAAAAAAAATCACTTCTTTAATTGACAGTTAACCTTTTGGCATCTGTCTCTGCTTGAACTTCTCTGCCATCAATTGGCTCATGTGCGAAAGGGTGTGTGTGTGTGTGTGTGTGTGTGTGTGTTACACATGTATTAATAAGGAAAAGGAAAAAATTCATTTTGATTCATAACTGGAAAGTCATTAGAGATCCTCATGTTGAATTATTGTTATTGGTTTATGTCTGTCTCCCCCACCAGATGTTGTAATCCTTGAAGTAGGGATCATAGTCTCATCTGTCTCTATAATATCTACTCTCAAAATATGAAGGCATATGGTAGGTTCTAAATAATGGTTGCTAAATAACAAAACACATCAATTATCTAGTCCAACCTTCTCATTTCATACATGAGAAAAATGAAGGCTGGGAAGATAACAGGCCTAAATTCTTACAGCTACTTAGCATCAAAGCCATATATAGAATCTAGGTTTTGACTCCTACAGTGTACTTTCTAAGAGTCCAGGCTATCTTACCATTTTAAAATTATCCAAGAACTGTTTCTTCAAAATACTGTCTCATCTGAGGGTGAAGTTAACTGTACATAGTTAAAGTGTGGGGAAGCGATGCCCCTGGTCTGGAATAATATCCATCTCATCCACCATTAGTTACTGTGAGTGGGATGAAACAGGTTTGCAAGGCACACCAAAAACAGATTGTACGTTACTGTTTACCCTGACACTGAGCTTGAAACTAAATTGTAGTTTCAGTGCTGCTTTGAAAGGTAGGTGACTGTATCAAAATAAAATAAAATAAGATGAAATAAAGCAAAATACAAGAATTAAAAAGCCATACTCAACAGGAGCCACATTGTAAAGGGGATATATTAGATATACTGGCAAAACCTCATATACCTTATTCTTTATATAAAGATTTTATGCTTTATATATTTTAATTTAATTTTATTCATTTAATATTTATTTTAGAGACAGGGTCTCATTCTGTTGCCCAGGCTGGAGTGCAGTGGCACAATCATAGCTCAATGTAACCTTGAACTTCTGGGGCTATGGGATCCTCTTGCCTCAGTCTCCAGGGTAGCTGGGACTATGGGTGAGCACCACCACAGCCAGCTAATTTTTAATTAATTTATTTAAGAGAAGAGATCTTGCTTTGTTGTCCAGGCTGGTCTCAAACTACTGGGCTTAAGAGGTCCTCTCCCCTTGACCTCAGCAGTGCTGGGATTATAAGCCACTGCACCCAAACTTATATGCTTTATATTTTGTGCGAAGTAGTCTTACTTCCTTTTATTAAATGTGGGGTAGGAAGGACGGATGTTACCAACTAAAGGTGATAAACTTAATATGGGAAAGATGAGGCAGCAGCCTTTCCTTAAATCTTATAAATAAGATCTAAATAACTTTAGATCTAACTAGATAACTTTCACTAACTTTAGAATCAGATATTTTATCTGCATCTAACTAGTTTTGTGACTTTGGGTGAGCAAATTCTTAATTCAGACTCAGTTTCCTCTCTTTGTCTGTAACAGTGGTACTCAACAGTGAAGATTACAAGATAATTGACTGTTTTGTGTTGGGAATTGCCAAAATATCATAGATATCATGTTGTCTTGCTTATGCCCTAAGTCTTGTGAAAGATTATTAGTAATAATAATGCAAACATTAATAATAATGTTTGTAAGAACCTTTTTCATTCTCCAGAAGAAAGGTATCATGTTATCAAGTGGCAATATTATTTGAGATGAGATTCTCTCCAGTATCTTGTTAGGACGATTGTTTTTATTAAAAATAAGTACATCGTGTGGGTGGATATTGGGGACAGGAGGATGGCCCAGATGATGAGACTGCACATTTGCATAAGAACAGCTGAAATTAGCTGTGAAGTTAAAGCAAACCCGTAAGAAAGAAAAATGAAGTTTGTGAAGTAGCAAAGGACTTACTGTTCCATAAAATAGTTCCAAAGCCCAGCTCTGTCAGGCAGATAGGCAAGGCAGAGAACAAATGGGATTTGCTAACATTTTATTCTAAATGCAGGTTAGTCACAGCTACCAACTTCAATAAAACAGGGAAATAATGTCATGTATGCCCATTTCCCACCTTCTAAACCTGGGGCAAAAGTCATTCATTTGGACAGGTCTGGGTTCTCCCACTTGCCAGATATGTAGTCTTGAGTGATCTTTACATGTTTCTGAGAGCATTTCGTCATGTGTGATATAGGAACTAGTTCTTCAAACCTAGAGGCTTGTTTTGAGAATTAGATGCAGCGAATATGTAAAAGTGCCCAGCACAGTGAGTGGTATACAGGGATTTCTCCAAAAATGTTTCCTAAAAACTTGTAGAGTTGCCTGTCCTTATATTTTGTAGCAATGATCAGATCATTGGCCCTCACAGATCTTGTTCACTTTTTAATATAAATATGAAATATCTGTTTATAGTCATTTAATTTCTATCAAACATTAATGAAATGTATTACTAAAAGAAAATGACTCATATTGCACATTATGACAACTCATAGGATGTAGGAGATTAAAATATATATAAAGTTATAAAATGTTGGAAAAAAAATAAATGTTTTTATAAACAATTTAATGAAACTACATAGGAAACAATACATAGCTGACTAATGAGCTAAATTGACTCCTTTGCTCTTAGTAAATATCATAGAAAGCAGACAATTTATTCCCAGATGCTGGGATCTATATTACATAATTGTTGGAATATTGAATTTCTAAAACAAAAAAAAGACATATCTAAGAAATAATCTATGAGAATGATCAGCGCAATCACTAAACTGAATAACTCAGAGACCTGAAGTTTACTTCATTGGTATGAAACATGCAGGGGCAGTAACTCTATTACAGGGTAAATAAAATTATTTGGAGTCCAGTATAATCTAGGGCAAGTAACAAATCCTAAAACTTGGGGTTTGTCACTGTTTGTTTGCTTTTGTTTGGTTTGGTTTGTTTTGTTCTTATGGGTGAGATAGAAATAATAATATCATGAGTTTGAAATAACAAGTGTGAAAAAGGTTTGTGAACTGTAAAGCAGAATATGAGTATGATTGTCTACCCCTCACAGTAACTAAGAAGAGTTCCATGTCATACGCAATTTTCTATCCCCAGAATTTTACATGTTAGCTGGCTCACAGTGATACTCATCAAACATTTGTGAAGTAACATCAAGTGCAGTCCAAGTCCATTTTATTTATTTATTTATTTATGAGATAGAGCTTTGCTCTGTCACCCAGGCTAGAGTGCAGTGGCATGATCTCAGCTCACTGCAACCTCCGCCTCCGAGATTTAAGTGATTCTCCTTCCTCAGCCTCCTGAGTAGCTGGGATTACAGGCACGCACAACCACACCCAGCTAAGTTTTTTATTTTTTAGTAGAGATGGGGCTTCACCGTGTTGGTCAGGCTGGTCTCAAACTCCTGACCTCGTGATCTATCAGCTTCACCCTACAAAAGTGCTGGGATTACAGGTGTGAGCCACCGCATCCGGCCCAAGTCCATTTTATTAAGTAGAATTAGCTCAAGATCATTAACCTTGCAATGCCTATTCTATATCTCCTAGCAATTCTACTTGGACTACAAGAAACAAAATCCTTCAAAGTCCAGTCTCCTCCTATTTTTCTTCTTGAAACACTTTCTGACCAACCCTACAAGAAGTGCTCTGTTTGTATTTTAAAATATGTTGATACTTGTTGCTTATATAATTCATTTAATACCTGCTTAATCACCATTGCTTATATGAGTCTATCATTTGTCTAACTAAACTGTAAATTCCTGGAGGTTAGGCTTAGTTGTCAAAAATGTCTGCATCCCCCTCAGGGCTTTTCTTGTCCATATTTGCTAAATACATTGATGAATAACATTAAAGATCTGATACTGTACCCGCAACTAAGGAACTAAGAGAGACAATGGACCAGTAACCAACAATATTTGTCTTCTTGTAATGGAAAACCAATGCTCTTGCCAAATAGTTCACCATTTACTTACCTCTGCAACTAGCCTGTAACCTCAATACTAGAGATTTTCATCTTTAACTTAGATTCCTTATGGGAAGAAGTACAGTTACTGGCTTGTCCAGTTTCAATAAATATTTGAGGAATAGCTATTGTTATTGAATACTTAGTGTTCTCCTCTTTGCCTATATTTGAGTAACTGTTCCTCAAATATTCCTCAGTGTGACAGGACAAAAATTACTAACATTAAGTTCCTCACCTTAGTTCACCAAACAGAATCCTCTGCTCTCTGTCCCGTTTTATTCTCTTGTAATGAGGAAAGATCCTTTTGCGCTGAGAAGGAGACAACTTTATTTACATAATAAATTCTTGTAATTCTTATGGATTGATTGTTTGGACCTTTTTCAAAGTCTATATGTGGATAATAGTAAAGAATCAAATAATAGTAAACAATCACATTTATTTCACTACTTCTGCCTGTTGAACTATGCTGTTGAACTTGACACGGCTTATGTCCTGATCCACATGGGTTTCTGAGCACTTTAGAGTTATAATTAAAGAGATGATGAGTAAATTAAATAAACTATGGCTCAATTAAAGTCTGAGAGAGTCTGAGGGCAGATTGTTTAATAAGCAGGAATTTTGGCAACAGTAAACTGTGGGCTGTAATAAGCAGGAAGAATTGGCGATTGTAGTTTCAGTTCTTTGCTTTTTCTCTCTCACTCTTCATAAGCTGCTTAAACATCCAATAGTTCAATCTTTGATCTATTGACTAAGTTCGAGAATTCAAATTCAGTGTCATATCTCATGAAATGGAAAGATAATTTTCTTCTGTTAAATACTCTTTTTCTTCTCTTTGAATACGTGCAAGAGAAGATTTTTTTACAAGATCTATATACCATGTTGTATATAGTAACCTAGAAATAAACCCAAAACGTCCAAAAGCATAGAACTGAATAAATTTTGTTATAGCAATATAATGCAGTATTATGTGACCAAATAATTATGTTATGTTTACTAATATGAAAAAAGTTTCCATATATATTTTAAAAGTTGTAAATTGCTTATATCAAATGATCCATTAAACATCGGTATGTTTATGTATGTATAATATATATACATATATAATAAAACTTCCAAAATCCCTAAAATAAGCATTTTTTTTTTTGTCTAGGGAAAAAAAGAGACCACAAACTTTTTTTTAATGGGTAATGATACTTTGCATACTTATTTCTGAAGATCTACTGTTGAGAACTCAGTATTAAAGGAAAGTACATGTTTATTGAAATTAAATCCATAAGCCTTCTCTGTTAACATTTGATTAAAGAAAATCTTTCCTAGGGGCACGAGAAAGAGGAGAGGTGAAGGGAGGGAAGGAGGAGACTGCAGACCGCTCAGATGTCCTGTTAAATGGAATCTGCCTGAGCATGCTGTGCTTAAGTTGCCAAACATTTTTTTCTCAAAGAAACATTGAGGAGCTGCTGCTAAGGCTGATGAAATCAACCTGACCAGTTCTTTTTGTCTCTCTCTCTCCTCCGCCTCCAGTGCATTGTGCAAGAGAAAGCTTAAACCATCTTCCTGTCAGGTGGAACGAGAGGATAAGCACCAGGTGGCCATGCCCCTGGTCCTCCTGCTCAGGGTGCAGCTGCTGGGGTGGAGGGCCAGGTCTGGCCCAGGGCACACATTGTCCCGGTGCTGAGGGCTGGCTATGCACAGTGTACTCACTTTGTGTCCAAAAGCCTGGGTTTGGGGGTTGAGGAGCCAGATTATTGTGCTATGGGGTTAAATGACTGCTAGGTGTACATAGGGCAAATTAATTCTTTTGCAAGAGGAATTTTATCTGGCAAGGTCAATTGAGAAACACTTTTGTGACTATAATAAGAGCTAGAACATAGGGAAGAGTTGTGGGACAGTAGAGGTTTTTGTCAATTCAGTTCACGGATTGAGTATTTAATAAGGTAAAACCCTTTAAGGTGCTATGAGAAAAACAGGTGAGTCAGATGGGGCTGATTTCTTCAGGGTCTTAGAGTTCCTGCCTGGGTGACGGTCATACAAACAGGCTGGTAAAGGGAGGCCCTAGAGTGGGCTTTGGAGATCCAGTCTGTCACCCATTGCACCAAAATTAATAATACTTAAATGTAGACACATTGACATTCTGAATTCTTGAGCAGTTAAGTCAGTCAAAAGATGGCTAGAAGAATAATAGTAGATACACTAGATATCAGGATAAATAGTCTCAATTTGGGTTCAGTGGCTGACTGAAATGTATGGCTTGGAATAAGCTAGTTCCTTGCTCTGAATTGTATTTTTCTTAAATCTCCACCCAGTTCTGGAATTTTCTGATTTTCATAAAAACAGTCATTCTATGAAAGTCAGTGAAGGATAGCTATGTTATAACTATCATCCTCCCAGCTGAATTCATAGGATAAATCATAGATAAAAGACAACTAAACTCTTAGTTTATTTCTTCTCTTTCTTGCTCGTTTTCTTTTCAATCCCCCACTGCACCTCCACTGAATCTAAACTCTAATGAGCTATTTGCTGTCTTGGTTCCTCAGTGATGTGCAATGACTTGCAGCCTGGAAAAGCAAATACAACACTGGAACTGTGCTTCCACGAGTACACGAGAGCCTCAGAAGCTGGCTTGGCAAAGCTATTTGGCTGCTGATCTTCTGTCCAGTTTCTTTCAGCTTGACTGAAAACCACCCTTGGAGTTCTGCTTCTCATCCTGCTCAGTGCTGTCTCATCCACCATGGAGCATGCTGATGGGCAAAGTACAGACCTTGCATTATTTTTACTGAGAGCCTAGCAGAGGAGCAGTAACAAATAAGTATGCAACTGACCAAATGTTGAGATAGGATATGATCAGTGCCCTTCCTTAGAAGGAAAAAGGCAAAAGGGTTACAGGGTTCAGAAGACACTTCTGGCCTAAGAGATGTGTAATAAAAGAGAGGTCATTTAAGTTGCACCTTGAAGGATGGAATCATATTTTAATAAGAAATGTGTGGAGAAATAGGGCAGGGCACACTACTCAAGGTAGCAGTGTTACAAAGGTATCTGCATGGGTGGGGATCATTTTTGGATAATAATGTGCAGTTTCACTTAATGGCAGGACATTCAGTTTAAATGGCTGATTATAGAAAGCCTTGAACACCAGCGTTTAAAAAATGGACTACATGATAAATAATAGAGATCCTTTAGATGTTTCTGATTAGAGGCGTGGCATGATTAGAAAGGAACATGTCCTTGGCAAAATAGACCAGGGAGCATACTTTAAAAAATTATGGTATTTGTCCAAGTTAGTGATGACGAGGTCTAAGCATTATAGGGGTGGGTATTGTGAGCAAAAATGCTGCTGGAGTTGGCCATTGATTAACAAGAGGAGTCCAAGAAAAGAAATCAGAGATGAACTGGAATTTTTGAGCCAATGTTAACAAGGCAAATGTTGGCAGAATTGGGAAAGCCAGGAAGGAATGGAGGAAATACTTTATGACGGAAAGTGATTTCCTTGGTGTGGGTCACACTAATCTTCCAGAACACAGTGGGGATGTTGATTAGCTGGTTAGAAAAGGAAGTTATAAACGGAAATCCCAGTTCTGGTTACAAATTCCTGAGTTGGTGATCATTACTGTTAGGTGTTTACTGAAGCCGTTACGTAGGTAGGTAGTGAAGAGTGAGTAAAGAGGGAGAGCTCTTTTGCCTAAAGCTTTCCTTAGTCTCTGGTTGGTAGATCTGGCCTGCAAATGTAGAAGCACAAATTTGTGGGTTTCTTGGATTCATTAGCACTAGTGAGTAGTCCGTTACAAAGCTCCAACAGTTGGTTTGGATCTGAGTGTGACCACAGGAATCTGATCTAGGCCATAATAAGTCCCAGAGGTCAACTCCACCGCAGAGAGGGCCTGGAGTGGGGGCCCCCTCAATTTCACTTTGCCCTCTCTTAAATGTAGTCAGGTTCTAATTATAGAATTGTAATGCTGAAAGCATAGTTTCATATGTATTTACTAGAGAGTAATACAACTATTGATGCTCTGTAAGTTATAAATTATTATACCATTATTATTATTGTTGTAGATAGTATAAAGAATAACCATAACGAAGATGACAGGTCACCAAAAACGAAGTCTTGACAGTAAATCTATTCAACCCTCCTGCCTGATGGTTGGGGACCCTGGGACTCAGAGGGAAACAGCTTGTCCAGATGGTATACAGAGCCCGGAGCAAAGCCCAGACTGCTGGGCTTCCAGTCAAGCCTTCTTTCCTTTTTCATTTAAGTGAATTCCTCACTTCACCCTACTTTTTTGCAATCAATTTAACATGATGTAATATCAGTCAGATATGTCTCATTTCTTCGGTTTTACTTTCAGGTCTAAGTTTGAGGGCATTTTGGGAAAGTTGCCAGCAAGTTGGAAAATGGGAGACAGCTTAAAAATAGCAGAATGTCAAAAATAATACAACTGAAATTGATTGAGTATTTAATTTCATAAAGTTTCTGAGATAGAGGTGGATCAGAAGGGCTGTGTTCTCTAGCACCTCACAGTTCTTGCTTGTGTTCAGACAAGCAAACAGCTTGGGCAAAGCTGAATTAGATAAGAATTATCCTGGAAAAATAAACAAATGTAGCATTTTTGGTTTTGTTCATTTCCTGAATGAATAAAAAACTGTAGACTTTGATATTTGGCACATCCCATGACGTGCAAGGAAAGAAAACAGATAATCTTTGGCAGGCCATTTTTCTATAGTACTTAGTCATTCAAGGTTAATGTATTTTAAAAGTGTATAATGTATGTTAAGAAGGGAAACAAATCTCTCTGTCTCATCTGTCTTTATACATTCTCGGACTCCAGCGGCCTTCACAGTAGATTCGAGGATAGGTGGATGGAAGCATCCTATGACCCAGCACACCCAGGACAAGAAACTACAGGGTTTCTGGACCACTGCCAAGCTGTGAGATGAACCTGATAGGGTTCCTAAATAACAGCATGCCCTCAGCCTCAGGCCTGACTTCATGCTATTCCAGTCGTGTGACCTGTCTCCTCCAGTGATCTAAGATAACACTTATCGCGGTCTGCCTTGGAATCAAGTTACTTGTGTGTGTGCCTGCTTTTTCCACTAAATGAATGAGCAATGACCATGACTGACTCAACTCTATCCCCCAGAGCACTTGGCACAAACCCTGGCACTCAGTAGGTTCCCAGTAAGTGTGCAGGGTCGACTGGGATGTTGGCAGTGTTCCTCATTTCTCATTGGTAAAATCTATGGTTCTTCTTGCCCAATTTGAGAAGGATACAATGCACGTTTTGTTAAAAATCCTGGATCTGACTGCAGAGTCCAGGACTCTAAGAGAAATACAGATGTGTAGTTTGCTCTCTGTGAAGCTCTGTGCCATTCCTTTTCTCTTGCACACCTGTTTTTCTGTAGGTCATTAATATGTACTGTTAATGCAGTTCTTGCATTTTATGACTCTTTCATTTGGTAAGGTAAATTCAAATGTAAAATCCCTTTGGTTCAATTTCTCTTTATCTCTGCTCATCCTTGACATAATAATATGTAAAATAGTAAGTGATTGTTCTATATTTAAAAAGATATAGTCAAAAGAAAACTAAGCAGTGGAATATAAGAGAAAGAACACAGCACTGTTATTCAATGAGAATAATCATTCATTTACTTCTGTTACCTTTTAGGTCTGAATGAAAATTTCCTTATTTTTGTTTCCTATTACAACCCTGAAGTGAACTTTGCAAATTTTGATAGGCAGATAAGGAAGCAGCTTGAGGAGGTTAAGAAATTCACCGAAATCACAGAACCAGTCAGTAGTAGACTCAGAATTCCAATGCAGACTGACCTTCTACTACACTGCTCTGTACTCTCCAAACACTTCAAGCAAATCACTTAACATCTCTGGGTCTCACTTTCGCTGTCAAATGGAATTAATAACATTTCATAGCATTCATGGAAAATTAAAATCATGTATGTAAAACAGCAACTATTTTGGAAATCTGAAAAAGCTAAACCAATCTCAAAAATAATTGCATTACTCAGTAACTAGGGTAGTAGTCCAAACAACCAAATCCTGCTTTGAAATAAAATGAAATTGGAAAACTGTTGATCTCAATAACAATAACTTCACAGTTCTGACTGTGCTCAATACCTTGTGATATTACATCCTGACATCAAATTATTATATTGTATTTCTTATGAGTACAAGCTGACTTTCTTGCAGAATTAGAGAGCTTAGGACAAAAAATAAAATGAAGAAAATCTAAATGTTATTCCTTGATTATCTTTTGATTGTTAAGTTAGTAAAAATTTTCAAAATGATAACCATTACAAGGATTCAGTGAAGCTGGAGCTCTCATGTATAATTTGTAGCAATAGAAAAATTATTTTGTAATTTAATTTGTCAATATTATCAGATGACAGTGTTTGTACATGCACACTTCTGAACCACTAATTATTTCTTTAGTAATGTAAGGTGGGGTAATAATTTTGGAAATAGATAAATATGCTTGTCTCTTTTGCGTTTCCATATATCTGATTTTCATCCAAGTCAGCCTGAAGCATCCATCTACTCTTTCTGAGGATGCAGGGTGGGGAAGTTCAGAGGGAAAATAGAATTGCAATAACATGAAGGCAGAGTGAAAAAGATAGTACTGAGTTTTTGGCAAACAAAATGGGAATTTTATGTGCACAGGAAGATAATTAAATTTAAAGCAAGGCTCATTAAGAGAGAGAAATGTTTTCTAAAATCCCTAATCTCCTCCTGTAACTTGAAGGCCTGAATGACTTGGTCATCACATTTTGTTTAAGGAAAATAACGATCATATAGAAAGAAAAAGAGGAGAAAGCCCATTTCTGCCAGTCCCAGTGATTAGGAGAGGAAGAAGAGAAACCAAGATCAGATACCAGGCTTGTCTTCTCCATATTGGTGACAAACTATATTGTTGCTTGCAAAGAGATGTAAAGATTACTTTGGAGATATTCAGCTAAGCATCAAAGACAATTAGCATGGTGGCCTGCACTCATATTCTTGGCATGCTGGAACACAAAGCACTGAACACTCCAGCCTTTAACCCGGTGCTGTCTCCAAGACTGTGCAGAAACAATGAGATCAGATGGCCCATGAAGATAGATGTGTCAGAGGTGAGACAAATGTGTTTATTATACTCTTGCTTACAATGCAAAAAAGGCATACATAGCTTACTTGACTAACGATGTTTAAACAGAGGTACCTTTTTTTCATAGAAAATTTTGTGAAGATGTAGACATTGAGTATAAAAAATATAGTAGCATGGAAATGTGAGCTTTTTATCTTTGCTCTGCTTGTCACTCATTGGTTTTTAAAATATTTTAAATTTTGACACTATTCTTTAAGTAAACCTAAGTGTCCTACAGTGGCAATAAACTTTCATAAATGAGTCCTATACATTTTGCTTGTATTTAATTCAAAATCAGTTGAAATTTTTCATCTAAGTATTCAGGGAACGAAGTGAAGAAAACTTCAGCACTGAAAATTTTAGAGAGACACAGAGCAAAATGACAGAAGAAGACTCTCCAGCTGTTGTCCTCTTGTAGTAACATCAATTTGAACAATAATTCACACACGGAAATACCTGTGTAAGAGCTGAGGAAACCAAGTAAGAGTTTACAGGATGTGCTTGTATCACAATAATTAGAAAAGACTCATTGAAGATGGTAGGCAAAACAATTTTACATCACCTGCATTACCTCCAAACCCAGGCAGTACGACATGGAGAGAGATACTGTCAATTTGAAGGAAAGAGAAGAAAGTGAGCAGAGAATTTTGCACTGGACCCAAAAACTGGGTCCATTCCACACTAGGCAGATCTTCATGGTCTTATTCCAGTCTGGTACCTATAGACTGGGCCTTTAGGCCTGTCCCAGTGCTAGGTGGGACCACATAGCCCCATGCTGAAGGCTTGCTTGGTGAACTCAATATTTGGCCCACACTACCACCTGGCCAATATCAGTGGACCTAGGCTTCTAGTCTGTCCCAGCACTATGCCTATCATAGTGGGCCCCGGGCTACTAGCAGTGCCACACTAGCTGCAGCTGCCCCAAATTTCTTGTATGCCCAGGGCCACACAGGCTGCACATCTGTCCCAGCTTCTATCCTGCTCCAGTGCCTCACCTGCCATAGCAGGCTCCAGGATCTGACAGCACTGCACCAGCCACAATTGCCCTGTGTTTCTGGTGCATCCCAGCACCACGCCAATCACAGGGTTTTCCCAGGCAAAGCCAGTCTGTGAAGACGGTAATAATTACCTATTTATTCAAATGTGCAAACACTGATACACAACCACAAGGTTCGAGAATAATTAGAAAAACATAATATCACTAAATGGACAAAATAAGGTGCCAGTAACTAATCCTAAGGAAATAAAGATATATGAAATGCCTGACAAAGAATTCAAAATAAACATTTTAAGAAACTCAGCTCACTTCAGGAAAATATAGAGAAACAACTCAATGAAACAAGAAAAACTATACGTAACCAGAATTAGAATTTAATAAAAATATCAAAATAATAATTATAGTAATAGTAAGAGGAAATCCTACAGCTAAAAACTACAATAAACAAAATTAAAACTGCATCAATAGTAGAACTGACTGAGCAGAAGAAAGAATCTGTGAGCTTGAAGTCAAGTTATTTGAAAATATATAATCAGAGGAGAAAAAAGAATAAAAAGAAATGAAGAAAGCTTATGCAATTTCTGAAACATTATCAAAAAAGAAATTTTTTAATCGTAGTAGTTAAGGAGAAGAGAAGATAAAGGGGTATAAAGCTTCTTTAAAGAAACTGTAACAGCAAACTTACCAAACCTGAAAAAAATATGTAAATATCCAGATATAGGAAGGTCTAATGTCTCCAATCAGATTCAATGTGAAGAAAACTACCCCAAGGCATATTATAATTAAAGAGTCAAAGAACAAAGACAAAGACAGGATCCTGGAAGCAACAAGAGAAAAGAAGCAAATAACATGTAGGAGAATTCCACTACAGCTAGTAGCAGACTTCTCAGCATAAACCTTACAGACCAGGAGAGCATGGGATGACATATTCAAAGTGCTGAAGGAAGAAAACTGACAGCCAAGAACACTGACAAACAAAAAGACAGCAAAGGTGTCTTTTAGAAATAAAGAAAAGATAGAGATGTTACCAATTAAAAGCCAAGATAATTCGTAACCACCAGACCCCTTATATAAGAAATGCTAAAGAGAGTTCTTCAGAATAATAATAATAATAAAAAGACACTACTGAGTAAAATGGAAACATCTGAAAGTATAAAACTACCTGGAAAAATTAAGTACACAGGCAAAAGCAGAATGCTCTAATACTTGAATAGTGTTGAGTAAATAACTTATATCTTCAATATAAAGATTAAAAGACAAAAATATTAAAATAGTAGCTAAAATAATTTGTTTAAAACCCACAATATGATTTAAATTCACATCAAAAATTCAAAACGTGTATAAAGAAAGCAATACCATATTAATAGCCACAAAAATACCTGGGGATACATTTACGCAAAGTAGTAAGCAATCTTTAAACTAAAAACTAAGCTACTGATGAAAGAAATTGAAGACACACAGAAAAAATGGAAAGATAGCCCATACTTACGGATCAGAAGAATTAATATTATTAAAATGCTCTTAATACCCAAAGTGATCTACAGATCCAATGCAATCAATATTAAAATATCAATGATGGTCTTCACAGAAATTTAAAAAAATCCTAAAATATATACAAAACCACAAAAGGGCCTAAATAGTAAAGGCATTCTTGAGCAAAAAGAACAAAGGTCAAGTCATTACACTATCTGACTTAAAAATATACAGCAAAACTATAGTAGCCAAAACAAAATGGTATTGGCATAAAAATGAACACATAGAGCAATGGAAAAGAATAGAAAGTCCAGAAAGAAATGCAGCCAGGTGATTTTTGTTAAAGGGTCCAAGAACAAACAATGGGGAAAGTACAGTCTCTTCAATAAGTAGTGCTAGGAAAACTGGATATCCATATGTAAAAGAGTTAAATTAGACCCATATCTCTTACCATATTCAAAAATCAACTCAAAATAGATTGCAGTCTTAAATATAGACTCAAAATTATGAGACTACTAGAAATATGAAAAAAAACTCCTTGACATAGGTCTCAGCAAAGACTTTTTGGATATGCTCCCAAAATCACAGGCAACAAAAGCGAAAAATAGACAAATGGGATAACATCAAATTAAGGAGTACCTGGAGAAAAGAAACAATCAATAGAGTGAAGAGACAGCCTATAGAATGGGGGAAAATATTTGCAAACTGTGCAGTTGTTAAGAAATTTACATCCAAAATACGTAAAAAATTCAACAGCAAGAAAATAACTCAGTTACAAATTGGCAAAGAGAATAGACATTTCTTAAAGGAAGATATACTAATGGGCAATAGGTATATGAAAAAAATTACTAGCATCAGTAATGGGGATACAAATTAAAACCACAATAAGAAAATTTTATAGAAGTAGAAAGTAGCATGTTGGTTACCAGGAGCTGAGATGGTTAGGGAGATGTTGGTTAAAAGATGCAAAACTTCATTTAGACAGAAGAAATAAGTTCAAGAGAACTATTTTACAACATGGTGACTAGCGAGATATTGTATTCTCATAAAATGCCGAGAAGAATAGATGTCAAGTTTTCTCACCACAAAATAACTATGTGCAAGATTTAGTCATTCCACAACATATATGTTCTTCGAAATAGCAAAAAGAAAGCAATTGAAAAACGGACAAACAACCTGAATAGACATTGCTCCAAAGAAGACATACAAATGAGCAACAGGTATGTGAAAAAATTCTGAACATCACTAATCATTGAATAGCTCTATTTTTAGGCACATCAATACATTATAGCCAATTTATAGTAATTATATAAACATTTCAGAAACTTTATAATTATTTTTAGCTCCCCTTTTACTGATAAAATTGTCCTGTATTGCTGCAAACACTACGTGATCACCCTAGATATAGCATAGGCACTTGTCAGTATTGTTGCTTTGTATCCAGAAAAAAGGCTAGAGATAAAACAGATTTTTTTAAAGCATAGGGAAAATACCACAAGGGAATTTTTTGGAAGTTCCGAAATGGTTATACCAGGTGGTAGAGAACATGATTTTTGTCCACTAGTTTTCATTTAAAATATTGAGATCATGTTATTATCACGAGGAGCAATTATGCTAGAGAAAAACAAACAAATAATAGGAAGCGTTGAACTTCCTGGAGAAAGGACATAGGAGACAGTATGTTTCATCTGTCAGTGGGATTCTGAGGGCAGCAAGGCTAAAGATGCATTCACAGCATGCCAGTTACCTCTACATCTGAGCACACGTGCCTCTCCAGCATCTGTCACAGCATCAGCTGGTCAAAATGTTCTTTCCTTCCCCTCCAGACCTAGCCAAGGTAACACTGACAAATAAGGTCCGATTTGGGGGCTGAGGTGAGTGAAGCATTTTATATTTATATCCATGGACACACGCTCCTGTGTATGTTCCAGTGACTTCAGGGGACTTTCCACAGCCATGGGTGTCATGTCCAGTGTGAGGTAACTCTGCCTGGCCCAGGGAATTCTCTGGACACAAATCACTAGGTTAAGGATTGGGTTCCAGAGTTTATAGATTGATGTTCAATAATACTTCTATCTCTTCTGTGCTATCTGGTCACCATGACAGTCACAAATACGCAGGATTTTTTGGTAAGGTGTTTTGTTTTGTTTCTCCTCTCTCATTGATTGTTGGCTCCAAGTTTGAGGAAACAATGAATATACTGATTTAATGACTTCCAGATTGGGCATTGCTCCTGCTTTTATGGACGATTATTCTGATTAGTTACTACTAGGCAAAATACACATAGAATATAAATAAAACACCTAGAGGGATGCCTGGCACAAAATAACTCCTAGATAACTAATGTACTGGCTCTAACACTCTATGAAACAACAAACTTCCACTCTAGATGGGGGAGTTTCAGTGGAGACAAGAGGGAGATCTAATATATGATAAGAAATGGTATGAATTAAGATTTAACCGTTTAGAAGGCATGTTGAATACGTATTACATGCAGCACTGGTTTAGACTTCAGGAAAAATATGATGAAGAAAATAGACTACATCTGCCCTCAAATAATTTACAAACAGGAAGATAAAATTTACCTGAGTTAAATAAGTGTAATGTTGCACATTTTTTTCTTTTTTTTTCTTCTTTTTTTCCTTTTTTCTTTCTTTCTTTTTTTTTTTTTGAGGCGGGGTGTCACTCTGTCACCCAGGCTGGAGTGCATGGCATGGTCTCGGCTCACTGCAACCTCTGCCTCCTGGGTTCAAGCGATTCTTCTGCCTCAGCCTCTGGAGTAGCTCAGACTACAGGCATGCACCACTGTGCCCAGCTAATTTTTGTAGTTTTAGTAGAAACAGGGTTTCACCATATTGGTCAGGCTGGTCTCGAACTCCTGACCTCGTGATCCGCCCGCCTCGGCCTCCAGAAGTACTGGGATTACAGGCGTGAGCCACAGCGCCCGGCCAGTGTTGCACATTTTTATGCAAAATCCTAGCTGTACAAGTATATATATGTGTGTGTGTATATATATGTATGTGTGTATATATGTATGTGTGTATATATATGTGTGTGTATATACACACACACACATATACACATACATATATATACACACACACATATAATATGTATATATTATATATATACATATGTGTATATATACACACACACATATATGTAAAATACAAATTTGTATTATATACAAATATACATATAAGCTGGATGTTCAAAGGAGCTAAAGAAAGTTGAATGACATTCAAGGAGTTGAGTGAACTGTGAGTGTTCTCTCCTCAGTAATGTGTTTAGAGGGCAGCATCTGTATCATAGACTCCTTATTTTCTGCCTTCACCATCTAGTAGAAAGGAAGGGTTTAAATGAAATAGAAGCGTATTACGGCTGCTGCTGAAGAGACTGTTAGGTTGCCCACTCAGTAACCATTTCCATTTCCTTTCTGTTACCGTAATTTGGTTTGGGCTTGGTTTGAGATAGCAGTGTGCTCAGGAAAGGTGGTTGCTCAACCTTCAACAATCTCAGGGGGTAGACCTTGATTACTTTAAGACTTAGGGTTATGCCATGCCTTTCCTTTCCACCACTGATTGGTGTGAAGTGGCACACAACCCTGCTCTGCCCAATAGGAAATAAGGAGAAATGTATTAGGAAATCTCAAATGAAGGAGCTTGAGCATTAAGATGTGAGTTCTAAAAGGAGAAAATAACTTGCTATGTGGCCTTGTGTGTATTGCTTAACTTCTCTAGGTCTCAGCTTCTCAGTCATATTATATTAATAATTCTTGTCTTCCCTAATTAGCAGGGTTATTGTTGGTATTATGGAAAGTAATGGATGTTAAAGCAATTTCCAATTTCAATGCATATAATATGTAAATTGTTACTATTAGTTTTAATTACTTTGAAATATTTAAATTAAAAAGTGATATAAAATTAAACTAGTAATGCCATAACAACATGTTAATCTGACAACCCTAGCAAAATATGCTTCTTCTCTAATAAAACTTAAACATAATTGTATATAAAAGACTTCCTATGCATTTATTTATGCATACATATTTCATTTTCCTTTCCTTAATTAATTTTCTTTAAAATCCATATAGAACTTTGAAATTACATATTTAATAACGTTCAATGAAGTAATGTTTGTAAAAAACCTTGAGATGTTCCTCTCTGCTCTGAGAGCATAATGACAAATGCAGTAAGTACAGATTCAGACGCCTTAACAGTACATTTATTTTGTTATAAAACAATTTCAAACATATAAAAATAACATAATAATCACAATACCCACTATACATATTTAACAAAGGTTGATTAACATATTTCCTTCAAATATCTTTTTAGAACAAATAAAATATTACAGATACATTCAAAGTCCCTTTGTACCTATCTTAGTTTGGTCTGCTATAGTAAAGTAGCATAACATGGGTAACTTAAAAAATAGAAATTTATTTCTCACGTTTCTGGAGGCTGTGGATCTGAGAATAGGGTGCCAGCATGGTCGAGTTCTGGTGAAGGCTCTCTTTGAAGTTGCAGGCTGCAAACTTCCCATGTATCTTCACATAGCAGAAAGAATGCTAGTTAACTCCCCAGCCTCTTCGTAAAAGACACCAACCTCATTCACGAAAGCTTCATACTGATGAGCTAATTACCTCTGAAAGCCCCCTCCCCTTACTACCATCACACTGCGATTAGGGTTTCCACACAGGAATTTTGGGGAGACACAAACATTCATTACATTGTAGTGCCTTTCTCAATTACACTTTGTAGTGGGTGTGTACAATTTCAGATCATATTTTACACTTTGCTTATATATCTGCATATAACATAGGGTATTAACTAAACTTCTCTAACATATACATTAACATTAACAAAACACAATGGCTCAAAGTAAATTTAAGTTTGTTTCTTTCTCAAATAGCAGTTCATAAGGAGGTAGAAGGTCCAGGATAGGTAATCAACTTTGACTCATGAGATTCTGTTAATTTACAGTCTCCTAAGACGGTGGTTTTGTGAATACAATGCGAGAGCTTCTAGGGGTTCTGTCTTCATCCCCTTCCTTTTTCCAACTATATATCTGTGTGAGGCCAAATTTTCTTCATATCCTTCAACAAAAATAGCATTGCTATATATTGAATGCAGAAACAAATATTAGACTTCACTTGTCTTAAAGTAAGACATTAAAAATTTGTAAAAATATAAACAATGTTGCTATTCAATAAATTTTTAGTTATTTTAAATAGAATGATATGCTACTATGAAAGTTTATTATGGTTTTAAAAATTAAACACATATTTTAATATCACTATTGTAATTTTGAATATGGTAAATATCAATAGAGATTCCGACATTAATAAAAGGTCTTTGAGGTCCTAAACAGTCAAGACAGGAAAATATATTGTCTACTTGGTGGCCATGTCTAGCTAAAACTCTTTTTACTCTGAAAAAGGTAGAATGAATTTAGGGAAACAACTAGCAGTTCCATGCAATGTGTGTGTCCATAAACAATATATGATATTTGTGTGCTTTAAAAATTTACATGAATAGCATTTTCTCAGTACATCCTTCTATATTTCACTTTTTGCTCAAAATTATATCTTCAAGATATATACATGTCAGCACACATTGATTTAGTTTGTTCATTTTAACTGTTGAATACTATCATACTGTAGGGTAATACAACAATTTATTCAAACATTTATTTAATTGGTGGATACAGAAGGTTTTCAGTTATTCACTCATGAGAGCAATGCTGCAATAAACATTAATTTGCATATGCCTTGTATAAAATGAGACTGTTTCTTTAGATAATTAAAAGTTACGTTCTGTGGTGTAAGATATACATGACTGTAAGTGTTATTAAATGTTATTAACTTGTTCTCCAAAGCAGTTGTGCCAATTTGCAAACCCACATACCCAGCATGAGAATCCCTTTGCCCTCTGTTTCTCCTTTTTGGGTTATAATTTTGTCAATAAGATGGCAGGAGAATTGAAAGTTACTGTTGTTTAATTTGAATTTGTCTCTCTAGAAATTAGAATAGTTAAAAATAGTTATGATGGCAATCAAAAGAACACTTGATAACAGTGATTACATAATTCAGATTTCGTTTTCTCACGTAAGTGTGGAGTTAGATAGGTGCTAGCATTGGTTTTGCAGATCATTAATGTAATCAAGAAAATTAGGCTCAGCTATCTTTCTGCTGAATTATCTTAAGTATATTATCTTTTCTTCCTCTAGCTTATCGTCTTATGGTTGCAAAATGATTGCCACTACATTACTTAAATGTTCAATGAAAAAAAAAGGAAGGAAGATGGTTCTTACATTCTCCTTCTAAATTTGTTCCCTTTTATCAAATTTAACAAAGAAAAAGTCCCTAATCTCTACCCCAGAAGACTTTTTCAAATAAAGTTTTTCCCAGAAATGTGCTAATTAGCCAATATTGACACACTGTTCTTGTATTTTAAAATAAACGACATAAAAGACAGGGTATGGCCCTCATATTTATTTTTATATCAAACTTAGCTTTTCAAGAATCTTAATTCTTTAATGTGACTTGTATCAACTTGTCACATTTTATTTTCAAAATTCATTTGGATTCTTTTATTAGGGTTGCATTTTTTAAACATCTGGGATAAATGTATAGCTTTACAACCTTGTAAACAGCAAACAATTGGATGTTACTTTTAAAAATCATCCTGACAATCTTCAGTCTTTGCTTTTTAATTGAAGCATTTAATCCTTTATATTTAATGTAACTGTTGATAGAGCTGTGTTTTAAATCTACTATCTTGGTCCTCTTTTCTTAATTCTATCTTAATTTTTTCATGCTTTTTTTTTGGTGTTTTGTTTGTTTTTCAATATAGATTTTTTTTTTCTTTCTTTCTTTCCTTTTTTTTCTGAAACAGGGTCTCACTCTGTAGCCCAGACCAGAGTGCAGTGGTGCAATCTTGGCTCACTGCAACCTCTGCTTCCCAGGCTCGAGTGATCCTCTCACCTCAGACCCTGAATAGTTGGGACTGTAGGCATATGCCACCATGCCCAGCTAAAACAGTATCACTGAGATACAATTCATATTACATACAATTTACCCACCTAAAGTGAATAGTGCAATGGTTTTTAATATAATCACAGAATTGTACAACTATTACCACAATCAATTTAAAAATATTTGTATTACCTCAAAAAGAAATTCATTAGCAGTCACTCCCTGGTTTCCACTTACCCCTCTCTCTTAGCCCTAGGCAAACATTAAACTGTATTCAGCCTCTATAGATTTGCCTAATCTCAACATTTTATATAAATGGAATTGTAATGCTGGGCACGGAGACTCACACCTGTAATCCCAGCACTTTGGGAGGTTGAGGTGGGCGGATAACCTGAGGTTGGGAGTTCAAGACCAGCCTGACCAACATGGAGAAACGCTATCTCTACTAAAAATACAAAATTAGCTGGACATGGTGGTACATGCCTGTAATCCCAGCTACTCGGGAAGCTGAGGCAGGAGAATTGCTTGAACCCAGCAGGCGGAGGTTGCAGTGAGCCGAGATGGCGCCATTGCACTCCAGTCTGGGCAACAAGAGTGAAACTCCATCTCAAAAAAAAAAAAAAAAAAAAAAAAAAAAGAAGGAATTGTAAAATATGTGGTCTTTTGTGACTGGGTTATTTAACTTAGCATAATGATTTCAAAGCGCATCTATGTTTTAGCATATATTTGTACTTTTTTTTTTATAGGTGAATAATATTTCATCATATAGCTATATAATATACTATTAATTCATTAGCTGATGGACATTTGAGTTGTTTCTACTTTTTGGCTATTATGAATAATGCTACTATGAACATTCAGGTACACATTTTATGTAGACATATATTTTTATTTCTCTTGAGTATATATGTAAAAGTGGAATTCCTGGGTCATAGGGTAACTCTATATTTGACCTTTTGAGGAACTGCCAGATTGATTTACTCGATTGTTGTGTCATTTTATATTCCCACCAGCAGAGTGTAAGGATTCTAATTTCTCCACATCCTCACCCACACTATTTTTGTCTTTTATATTTTAGCTCTCCTAGTGGATGTGAAATGTCACGCCCTCTTTTAAGTGAATCAAGTATATGCAAATAAGCCTATAATACGCCATTATTACTCTTTTGGCCCTATAAAAATGATAAAAGTAAATTCTTTCAGGGAAAGGGAAACTATACCAGATGGAAGCCCACACCTTCAGGAAGTCCAGGAAGAAACGAAATGCATCAGAAAGATATGTATCTCTTAAAAAATGAAAGATCTGCATTTTTAAATTATGTAATCATTTATATCTATATTTGTTCAGATCACTATTGACCATTTAAGGCAATAATAATAATAATAATAATAATAATAATTTACTCTGAGTTTTGCAGCACATATAGAAATAAATTGAAAACTACAAAGGATCCTTACCTTTATCTGTGACAGGATCCTTCACTTTCTGCCTCTCTATGAGGCATGGAAATAGGAATGATTCTCTTTTGTCCTAGTAAGAATTTTAGTTTAGTTTCTTTTGTTCCCGGTAGATCATAAAAACTATGATTTTGTAGTTTTTGGCTTCTTCTATCTGTTCAAGAGTTTTGAGTTTCAATATTCGAACCAAAAGTAGAAGCCCATCATTCACTTTTAACACTTATAAAATTACTATTTGATCCATAACTTAACTTGAAATGTGTTTTTTAGTTTGTTCATATTGGGGAGGGGGTCTGATGTTTCTGATATTTATTTTAAAATTTATTGCATTGTGTATAATATTATATGAGTATTTAAAAGTGTTTCTTTGTAGTTGACATTACTGAGAAGAGAAATAGTATGTAGGCCTGGAGCTTTTACCTATTATTGTTTCCACAAAGATACAGTCTGCCTAAAATGAAGCCAACATAGAACTTAAAAAAAGGAAGGTTTAATTATATTTTCCCCTAAGCCAAGCTGCCCCTAATGTCTTACTTAAACTTTTCAGTTGTAAGACTATTATTGCCCATTTTTGTCTTACAGTAGTCTGGGTTGAGTTTCTTTTGTTGTGTGCAACCTGACTAATACAGAAACACAGGGAGTTCACTTCGAGATAATTATATTGAGTTTGTGTTATGATAGAACACAACCAGAAGATGTAAATTCAGAACAGGATATCAAGAAAGGGTTCAGAGCCATAGTGACCTGGGGCTTGTTAGCCCTGACCCCGTGTTAAACTAGTGCTAACAGTCTTCATCCTCTGAAGTCAAGAGCCTCCCTTTTGTTATTTTAGAAACTTAGAAAGTAAGCACTCTTCTGTCTGCTTTTTTTACTCAGGAACTTTTGTTCCAAGCAAAACCTTACATAAAATGTCTCTCTTAGCCAATATTCACATTCGGAGGGCAATGATACATTATTTGCAGCTCAATATAATAAAAAACAAGAGATAGTCTCTGGGTTTGGTGGCTATTCTTTTATTTTCCTGGCTATTACCAATATTTAACAAACAAAATTGACTTGCCATAGTTACCAGGAAATCAGTGTCTATGCACATTCATTTCAGGTTGCATTGTACTATACCTGAATATGCATATGCCAAAAGATGCCTTGACATTTGCAACCTGCAGCACTTAAGAGGAATAGCCCCATTATAAATGGTCATTTTTCATTATAGCCTGCATTTCTTTAAGAGACGGCCAGAGAAATGAAAGCTGTCTGCCAGAAGACTTTTGTTTTCAATACGAATGTAAAGAGAATGAATCCATGAACAGGTCACCTCAGAGAAGGTTAAATAAGCCAACCTGCCTTTGCAGTGGCTTTTCTGTACACCACCTCTTTTCTGTCCTGTTGGCTGCTGCCCTTTACTCAGGCCATCATTTTCTCTTACACTGTTAGTAGCTAATGTAGTTGCTTCCAGCTAACAAAACAAATCATTCAACCTGAAAAGAGGATGTTTTCAATAACTCTCACCATTTTGCCAATGGTGAAAGTAAAGATATAAGAGATCCAGTTATTTCCCCTAGGTTATATAGATAATTGGTTTCAGGGCTCAGACTTTCCAGTACAGCACTTGATGGTTATATGGTATTTCGACTTTTTAAACACTACGGTTTGAATTCAGCTGAATTAGTCATGGTAGGCTAACTACTCTAATAACAACCTTACATTTCAATGGATTAACAGAATAAAAGTTTATTTCTCCATTATATAAAATTCAAGGACGTGAGCTTTTATGTCATCATCCAGGAACCTAGGTTCTTTTTATCTTGTGTCTCTACTAGGCTCTATGTCCTCATAATCCGCTCCTTTTGGTTAGAAAGGGGGAAAAGGGAGCATAGGATTATCTGTTGGAAGTTTATGAGGTATTCTGAAAGTGGTACAAATACTTTTGCCCATTTTCCATTGGGTAGAACGAAATCACACAGCCAAACCAACCTCAAGGAGGCTGAACAACATGGTCGAGTCATGTGTCTAGCAGAAAAAAGAAAGGATGTTTCAAACACCTGTATTTGCCCTAGACACTTTGATTGACCTACTTTGATGTATACATACTTGACTGGCTTAAAAATCTTAAAAATATTCACTGTTTTAAAAATGTGCACGTATATATTAAAATAGATACCCTTAGCCTATACATGATATACAATCCATCTCTGAGTCTTATCTTGAATCAGTTAGAATCAAATTTAACCACAAATAACATGAGCCACAAATAACATTGGCTTAACCAAGATAGAAATGTATTTCATTCTGTTTCTTTCATGTAAAAAGAAATTTAGAATGAAACTTGGAATTGAAATCAAAGCTGGTAATACTCACCATCATGGGAATTCAGACTCTATCATCTTACTTCTAAACTTAAGGTCATTTTACTGTAGAATTTAGGGAATAATTAAAACAAACAAACAAACAAACAAAACCCTGAGGTCATCTCATGAGCCAAGCTAGTCACTGCCATTCCCACCTTCTATTCACACTGCAGGTTGAAAAAAATAACAGGAAAAAAAAAAAAAAAAAAAGAGGGCTGTATAGATTTCCCAGCTGTCTCTCCTGCTTCCTTTACAGAAACTTTCATGAACTCCCTGTCCACAACTTTACTTATATCTCATTGGCTAAACCCTATTCACATTTTCATGCTAGCTGTTATGGAAATTGAAGAATTCAGTCTTTTGGCTGAGCACACATTATTGGTCCCAATGATACAGAGATTCTAATAATAAGAAAGTTAAAAATATATTTTCAGTGGATACAGAATTCTAAATTGACCTTTTTTCTTTCCTTCTCTCACTCAGCACTTAGATAGCATTTCTTTGTTCTCTAGTTTCCATTATTTCTGAAGATCAATCTGTGATAATTCTTATCTTTGTTGCTTTGTATGTAAAGTCTCTTGTCTTCTGGCTTTAAAATTTTTCTTTTTATGCTAGGTTTTTAGTAATTTAATTTTGATGTTTCCTTTGATTGATTTCTTTGTGTTTATTTTGCTTTGGTGCTTATTAAAGGTATTTAATTTGTTTGTTACCTATACAACTAACTGTTCCTTTCCTCCCATCAATATTTCAGCTTTATCCCCTTTATGATTATTACACTGAGGGCATGTATCAGAGGTGGGATAAGACTGAAGTCTGTGGCAAGGATAAATACCTCGGCTGGAGTAAAGTAAGGAGTTGAGCATATTGTTTGGTAATCAAAACAATTTGATTTTAATTTTGATTAATGCTGCTTTCCAAGGTTGGTCAAAGGAGCTATGAAAATAGGTCCTACTAAAGCACTCACACTACTACAGATAACTCCTCTCCCTTTTTTTCCCTTTCTTTTTTCCTTTAGTATCTCTCTGTTGAAAATTTACATACCACAGGTTGCACCTGGGAGCTGCTGGTGAGCAGCTCTTAGGCTTAATTTCCCCTCTTCTTGAGTGTGAGCTGGGCTTAGGAATTTGCTTTCAAATAATGAAGTATATCAAAAAAATGGTAACTTTATGTATTTCACACCTAACAGACACTAACTTAAGTGATTAAAATCAACATCATCAATAATAAGTTATGTTATTATTATTATTTAGCTCTGATACAGTATAATCAAAAGCATACATCACCTCTGTGGTATTCTTCCCAAAACTTTTAAAATGTATAACCACTTTTTAAAAAGACAAACCCCTATTGATAGACATTCTGAAAAATATTTCACCAATATTATTTTATAACTGTCAAGATCATGAAAAACAAAGTAGTGTGAGATATTTTCAGTTACCAGAAGGGACAAAAGGGACATGATCAATAAAAGTGAGTTAATGTCCTGGGTTGAATTCTGAAAAAAATTGGTAAAATCTGAATAAAATCTGGAGTTTAGTTAATAGTAATGTAACAATGACGGTTTTTAAATTTTGACAAATGCGACATAGTTATGTAAGATGTGAATGTTAGGGGGAAGTAGGTGAAGGTGTGTAGCAACATTTTTAACTACTTTTATAATGTCAAAAAATTATTTACAAAAGTAAAAGGATGAAAACAAGGTACAGGACAAACAGGTCATAAAAAATTTGATGTGACTATATTAATATTCAATATATTCAAGTTAAGAATATGTTCACTGAGATAAAGTGATGAAAATACAATGCATCAAAGAGATAAAAATCTAAATGTATAGTCACCCAATAACAGAGTAACAGAGCTTCAACATAAGGAGCAAAAATGAATAAAACTAATACAAAAAGAAAGTACTACTAATAGTATAAAGTTCATGTCCACAATGACATCAGGTGATTTCAACTTCCTATATCAATGACTAATCGTAAATACATGAGCATATCATATTGAATGACAATACTGTAAATCTACTTGACCTAATTTGTATCATTAAACACTTTTCCCAACAATATAATAAATTTTCTCCCTACCTCACATGGAACACTCATCATGTTATGTTGGACCATAAACTAAATCTCAATAAGTATAAAAGGATTAAAACTATATAGGCCAGCCAGGTGTGGTGGCTCACACCTGTAAGTCTAGCACTTTGGGAGGCCAAGGCAGGCAGATCCTGAGGTCAAGAGATCAAGATCATCCTGGTCAACATGGTGAAACCCCATCTCTACTAAAAATACAAAAATTAGCTGAGCATGGTGGCATGCGCCTGTAGTCCCAGCTACTCAGGAGGCTGAGGCAGAAGAATCGCTTGAACCCAGGAGGTGGAGGTTGCAGTGAGCCGAGATTGTACCACTGCACTCCAGCCTGGCAACAGAGCAAGACTTCATCTAAAAAACAAACAACTATATGAAGTATTTTTTTCTGACTACAATAGAACTAAATGAGAAATCAATAATCAAAAAAGGTATCTTGACTATCTATGAATGTTTGGAAATTAAATAACATCTATAAATAAATCATTTATCAAAAGGAAATCAATGGAATTTTAGAAAATATTTTAAACTGCATGAAAATGAAAACACAGAATAATAGTATGTGTGAGATTTAACTAAAATGGCATTTACAGGAAAATTTCCAGATAAAAGCACTTAAGTTATAAAGGAAGCAAACTCTAAAGACAATGTCTAAATTTGCACAAGAAATTGGAAATATAATGATAAAACCAGAATTAAGTAGTTGGAAGAAAATGATAAAAATTTGCAAATACTGACATAGAAAACAAACAATAGGAAAATGCCAATGAAAACATGAGCTCTTCAAAAGAATTAATAAAATGGATCACCCTGTAGCACTACTGGTCAATAGAAGGAAAAGTCACAGATTATAAATATCAAGATAAAATAGAGTACAATACTGAGGATGATACAAGTATAAGAGGAGAAAATAATGAAAAACTTTAGGTCAATAAATGTAACAAGTTAGATGAAATGCAAAAATTCCAGTTAAAAAGACTGACAATACAAAGTGTTGGTGAGGATTTGGAATAAGTGGAATTGCTTTATATGTTTTGCTGGTGAGAATGCACAATGGTACAGCCACTTTTAGAGAACACTGTGGTTGTATCTTATAAAGTGAACACTCATTCCCCTGGGTGTTAAGAGTGTTGTCAGCTAACTGCTATCAGCTCAATTCCTATCCTAGGACTGCCTGGGTGCTAAAGAGAGCAGCCTCGCCACCCTCCCTCCTCCTTCTTAGAATAAAGACACATGCACATGTATGTTTATTTTGGCACTGTTCACAGTAGCAAAGACTTGGAACCAACCCATATGCCCATCAATGACAGACTTGATAAAGAAAATATGGCACATATACACCATGGAATACTATGAAACCATGAAAAAAGATGAGTTCATGTGCTTTGCAGGGACATGGATGAAGCTGGAAACCATCATTTTCCGCAAACTATCACAACAGAAAACCAAACACCACATGTTCTCACTCATAAGTGGGAGATGAACAATGAGAACACATGGACACAGGGAGGGGAAAATCACACACCTGGGCCTGTCAGGGAGTGGGAAATTAGGGGAGGGATAGCATTAGGAGAAATACCTAATGTAGATGATGAGCTGATGGGTGCAGCAAGCCACCATGGCATGCGTATACCTATGTAACAAACCTGCACGTTCTGCATATGTAGCCCAGAACTTAAAGTATTAAAAAAAAAGTGAATGTAAAGATGTAAACCCTTAAAAAAAACAAAAACAAACAAATGAACAACAACAAAAAAGAAAGAGACCTCATCAAATGACTTCAAAGTGGAGGTGTAAATGTTTAGCCCCCTCACACTAATTTAGGACACCTCTGAAGTATCAACAAGTTCGAAGCCTTCTGTAAGACTGACTGAAGGCTTTGTTATGGCTACATTGCATTTCACCCCTCTTCTGCGCAATCAGGTTTTCTTTGCTCCCCCACAGGGGCTGTTCCCAGGAAAACTTCCCAGTTGGCTTTCTTTTATAAATCTTCATCTCACTGAAAAAAAAAATTCTCCACCTAAAAAAGTTCTATGTCAGACTATTTTGTTAGAAACTTGAATTTTGAAAGTGGCTCAAACTTGCTTATTTACACTACTCCTGCTCAGTTGATCTGTCGTAGGAAACTAGTATGCTCGAAGTCTGTGTATTTTCCTCCACTCTGCCCCATCACAACTGAAGCCTCACATATGTTTACAGTTCTCTTACATGCAGCAATTAATTCTTTCTTTTTAACTTTTATTTTATGTTTGGGTGTACATGTGCAGGTTTGATAAATATAGGTAAACATGTGTCACGGGGTTGTTATACATATTATGTCATCACCCAGGTATTAAGCCAAGTACCCAACAGTTATCTGTCCTGATCTTCGACCTCCTCCCACCCTCCACCTTCAAGTAGACGTCAATGTCTATTGTTTCCTTCTTTGTGTTCACAAGACACCAAAAGCAATCACCACCAAAAGCAAAAGTTGACAAGTGGGACCTAATTAATGACTAATTCCATTAACTTTCTATTCACATGTTTATTAGACTTGTAGATATTATCTTCTTGAAGTTTCTATTCTAATATTTTGCCCATTTTTCTATAGGATGTTCTGTCTTTTTCTTATTTAGCTGCAAGAGTTCTTTACATATCTTGGACACAAGTCCTTTGTCAAAGTATTTAATTGTAATATTTTATCTCACTTGTAAGTTGCCACCTCATTCTCCTGGTGGTAGCTTTTGGTGAAGAAATGTTCTTAATTTTCACAGAGTCTAAATTGATACAACTACTTTGTAAAAGTCAAACATGTATACTTTTAGGAATATATTCAAGTAAAATGCATCCATAGAATGTTTATAGCTGGACTACTGGTAATAGTAAAAAACTTAAAAACTAAAAATTCTATCATCAGTAGACTGTATAAATAAATTGTGTTATAGTCCCACAGTGAAATATGATGCATCGATGAGAAAAAATATTCTAAAATTACACTTAAAAATGTAGATGAATCTCACAAACAAACTGTGGAGCAGAAGAAGTACACAAAAGGGCATATGTATTATTCAACTCAATTATGAACAACAACAGGCAATATTGACCTATGCTGTTGGATGTCAGGATACTTGTTATCCTTGGGTTATGGGCCTAGTGACTGGAGGGGGCCCAAAGAGGCTTCAGGAAACTGAATCTGGCAATACTCTGGCAATTCTGGTAATACTCTGTTTCTTGATTTGGATACTGGATGTTCATTTCCTTATAATCATTGAGTATAGTTATGTCCTATATCTATCAGTATGCATGCGTATTATACTACAATAATAAATATCAAAAACATGCTTCCAAACACTGGATTTCATTTGAGCCTCATAACAATTTTTGAAGCTGGTGATGCAGGGGACATTATTATCCTTTTAGAGACTAAAAATATGAAGCTTTGAAAATTCAGTTCAATTCAATCTAACTAATAGTTTTTTTAAGACACCTAATATATACCAAGAAAAGAGCACATCAGGTAATAATATGTAAATTGTCCTTACACTTCAAAAAATGAAATAATTTACTCCTTGAGCACATAGCTAAAAGGATGGTAGCACTTTGGAGACAGAAGGGATCTCAGACGTGACCACCACTATCATTTTCTAGATGAGGGTGAGGCCAAGAGCTTGGGCTTTGTAGTGACAGATTCAGGCTGGATTTCTAGTTTAAACACTTGATCAGTGAGTGACTCTAGACAAGTTACCTAGCCTCTCTGTGCCTCTGTTCCATCATCTGAAATATAATGTTAAAATATCTAACTCAAAGCATGGCACAAATGGTAAATTTTAAGAGTCTGGGAGCATACCTTAGCACTCCATCCAACAACTAGTAGTTATCATATTAATTAATATCCCTTCCCTTCGGGTGATTCAGGGTGAATGACTCAAGGTCCTACACCCTCTTGCGCGTGCCTTTCTGATTCTCTATGTACAAACATGATGGAAAGTGTTAGGTACACTGGGGGTGTGAGGGACATGCCGCACAAGCCCTGTCCGCTTTCCAGGGAATCTGCCTGTGGAGTTTCTGTGTTTCATAACCTGTGGGTCTGGAGCTCCTCTGGCCCAGCAGGGTCCCAGAAGCTCTCCCTGGTGTTGATGGCATGGCTGTGAGAGCACAGATGAGTAATCCTTTCTGGGAGGAAAGCAGATACAGCAGCCTGGAAAGCACACATTCAGGGAGGCTGAGTAGGGCAATGAGCTTAGATGAGCAAGGACCACCATCCTGGGTATGTGATGCAAAGCCTCAGGAATGTGTCCGAATTCAATCCAGCGGTCGTCCTTATGCTCTACAGCTCTCTGAGCCCTGGCAGCTGTCATTGTGACTGATGCGTGACACTCAGACCTTTGCTGACACTGTCCTTCCTTCTTGTCTTTCGCCCACTGCTGATCCTGTTTTCCACATACACACTCGTGGCACAGAAGTCTATGGAACTGCTTGGGGGAAAATCTTCTCCTAGAGGATCCTTGTCTCAGGACTGCAATCTCCCACTTGTTCAGGAGATTGATAGGAATTGCTCAATCAGGGAAGCACTGCCTGCTTCTCTGCAAGGGTCCTTCCCTGCACCAGCCATTTTCCTGTACTTTAAAGGAGGGCTAGATGCTTCAGAATCTATTCCCCACTAATGAGAAAGCGCTTTATATCTTATAAAGCACATCCATATTCAGCACTTAATTTGTTCCTCATGACAACCCTCTAGGGGAGGCAAGAAATGATATTATTTTCTTTTCACTGATGAGGAAAATGACGTTCACAGTTGCCTGCATTGTCCAAGGCTACATGACAAAGTAAGTGGCTGTCAAAATAACTCAAGCTTACTGAAAATGAGCATGTTGCCCTTCACTATGCTGGTTCCCTACTCCACAGGTGACTTCTATGGCTACTACTACTTAGCAATCTCTTCTCTAATTAGCAAAAAGAACTCTTTTCTGTACTTACTATATTCTGTGAAATTGAAGAGAGGGAGTACACAAGTCAAATGAACAATCTGACATAGCTTTGAGAATCAGTTTCAATGTCATCTCTGGGAAGCTACATCTAGTATCCTCAACCCAAAATTCCCTCTCTGCTTTTTGTTTCCATAGCATCCTCTGCATACACTTACACTGTATGTAAATAATCTATTTATGCATTTGTCTTTTTCCCTTAGATGTAAGTCCCTTGAGTTCAAGGACCATATCTTACTCATTCTTGTATATTCTGGTACCTGAACATAGTAAACACAAATGTTTGATTGAATGGTTGATTGAATAAGCAATGTAGTCAACAGTATTGAGAGTAAAGTGGTATCTAAAGGCAATGCAATTTGATTCTCATTTTACTGAGGATGACTCTGATCTTACAGAGTGAAGAGGACATATTTAAGGTCAGAAAAAATAAGTCACAGGAGCAGGATTACTCGAGTTCTTCATCCTTCCAAATCATCCTGTTCCGTAACATGTAAACATAATAAAGCATGCCCTAAACTACATTGCTGCAGGAGATCTACTCCTCCAGAAGCACTTCCGAGGATTTCTTGGAAATGTTTGCAGGTTCTAGTTATCCAGGCTATGAGTAAAATCTGCTTTTTGATCCACCTTCTGTGGTTCCATGGCCACTTTGATCAGCTACTTGTTCTCTCCCCTTAGTGATTCCTCTAATTAAGGACATGGCCCTTCTGCCATTCCCCAAACGTTGAACACAAGGTTCAAAAACATTTACCAAATACATGAAGATAGCAAAAGAAAATTAGAAAGCCAGAATGGGAAAATTGAATATTGAATATTAAACAATAATGCTTCCTGGAGCCCACCTGCAAATCACATCAGGAGAGGGTTAGGGCTGTCTGTGTCTCTCTGCAGCTCCTGCTTTCCCACACTGGTGGTTACTGCTCTTCAGAACCACACCTATCAGATCTTTTCCCTGAGGTTTAGCCCCGTGGCCCCAACTCTGATCTTCAGTACTGCAAGCGGAGACCTAAAAGAAACTTTTTTTTTTTTTTTTAATTTATTTATTATTATTATACTTTAAGTTGTAGGGTACATGTGCATAACGTGCAGGTTTGTTACATATGTATACTTGTGCCATGTTGGTGTGCTGCACCCATCAACTCGTCATTTACATCAGGTATAACTCCCAATGCAATCCCTCCCCCCTCCCCCCTCCCCATGATAGGCCCCGGTGTGTGATGTTCCCCTTCCTGAGTCCAAGTGATCTCATTGTTCAGTTCCCACCTATGAGTGAGAACATGCGGTGTTTGGTTTTCTGTTCTTGTGATAGTTTGCTAAGAATGATTGTTTCCAGCTGCATCCATGTCCCTACAAAGGACACAAACTCATCCTTTTTTATGGCTGCATAGTATTCCATGGTGTATATGTGCCACATTTTCTTAATCCAATCTGTCACTGATGGACATTTGGGTTGATTCCAAGTCTTTGCTATTGTGAATAGTGCTGCAATAAACATACGTGTGCATGTGTCTTTATAGCAGCATAATTTATAATCCTTTGGGTATATCCCCAGTAATGGGATGGCTGGGTCATATGGTACATCTAGTTCTAGATCCTTGAGGAATCGCCGTACTGTTTTCCATAATGGTTGAACTAGTTTACAATCCCACCAACAGTGTAAAAGCGTTCCTATTTCTCCACATCCTCTCCAGCACCTGTTGTTTCCTGACTTTTTAATGATCGCCATTCTAACTGGTGTGAGATGGTATCTCATTGTGGTTTTGATTTGCATTTCTCTGATGGCCAGTGATGATGAGCATTTTTTCATGTGTCTGTTGGCTGTATGAATGTCTTCTTTTGAGAAATGTCTGTTCATATCCTTTGCCCACTTTTGGATGGGGTTGTTTGTTTTTTTCTTGTAAATTTGTTTGAGTTCTTTGTAGGTTCTGGATATTAGCCCTTTGTCAGATGAGTAGATTGCAAAAATTTTCTCCCATTCTGTAGGTTGCCTGTTCACTCTGATGGTAGTTTCTTTTGCTGTGCAGAAGCTCTTTAGTTAAAAGAAACTTTTAATATAGAAAGGGAAAAGTCTTAGGAAGGTAGATTTCACTCCCCACTTCCATGACTCATTAAGCAAAATCTGTCAAGGCAGGTCTGGGGACTTTGCATTGACATTTCTTCACCAGTATTAGCTTCCCAAAGGTCAAAGAGTAGGTGCTTACATGTGCATAACCAGAACATTCCAAAGAGTGAACTCGCCCAGAAGCGAGAGTGGTATGCCTCAAAGAAAAATTCTCACTTCCTTACTTAAGTACATCGCAAAAAAAAAAAAAAAATCACAATAAGCTTAGAACATACCCATTTTGTTCCAGTTTCAGTAAACCAAATATTGAAATGTTCAGCCGTAGAGCAGTTTTTTCAAAACTTGGGGACGATGTGACTAAGTACAGATAGCCAATGGCAAATATTTGTCATCCGTGTGTATTACTACTAATAATGAATACTTATTGAGTGAGTACTATATGCCAGGGATGGTGCTTAGCACTTTACATGCATTCTCTTCTTTAATCCTCAGAAAATTTTATGGAAAGGCACAATGATGCATTCAGGGTGTGGTTTAGGGTGTGGCTGGCTTGGCGCCCAAATCCTACCATTTATTCTTCCTCTTCTCCAGAGTTCCCAGCCAAAGAGCATATTCACCAAAGAATCAGCAGCCATATGGGTAAGTGCTGATGTTATTAATGTCTCTTATGAAAGAGGATTGGAGAAGAATGCCGAAGTTTAGGAGAGTGAAGTCATTGTAGGAGAAGCAGACCTGGTGCTACCGCCCCAGCCTTCAGCTTGGCTAGAGGCTGGAACAAATCACGACGGTGTCTGCTTCCTAAAGGGGAACCAAGAATGGGGGAAAGGGTCTTGAAATGTGACTTGAAGATATTGCCACTAGGCCCAGTGAACTCAGTTTCTGGCTTGTAGATTAACATTCCTCCTACCTAGGAAGGATCCAGTGAGGTAGGATGGACAGTGGAGTATGGCATAAGGAAGGAAGTGAAGTTGTTGCTCCCTATGGTCAAAGAAAATTAGTGAATACAGAGGCACACAAGCATTGTCTTTTCTATTTTACAGGGGAGATAATAAAAGCCTAATGAGGTTAAATATTTTTCCCCCTGTCACAAGGCTAGAAACTGGTCTTCAAAGGCAAGCTCTCAGGCTTCAAAAAAAACTCTTAACAGTTGCCTAATAACACCACCTCTCATCCTTCACTCTTGCTATATCCTAACATACAGAACTTCAACTTTTTAAAAATTCTCCCCCATTATTTTAAGAAAACTCCAAGGGATATCTCTCATTCGTGTTCATGAACTTGGCTTGCCTTCATCACATCACGCCTATCACTGCTTTGCTTTTCTGCTCCAGTGGGTTTTGGGGTGTTACTACATGTGAAGCTGCTAAAATATTCCTTTCAGCACCCTCTGGAGACCTATTGGGCTATACCTCAGGCCTCCAGGGATCCAAGGAGTCTCAGAATCTGGAGTCTTCTTGTACTGAATTTGTGCTGGCTTCAATGCAGAGATAGGGAGAAGTCCATTTCTTACTATTTCTTTAACATGGATGCCAAGGAAAGTGCCATGATATCGTTGAGCATTTTAGAGAAATGTGTTCCTTCATTTGCTGCTTGCAGAACCAGATGCTGCCTGCAGGACTGGTCAAGATGACCATGACTAACCAGTGTGCTATTCAGCCATCCCCTTCCATTTTGGTGTGTGACATCCTGTATCAAATGCCCTTGTAATTTATTTCTTGTGCCTACCCCCAAATTTCTAAGATTTTCTAGGATGTTCTTGAATCCCAAGAACAGATCAGCTTTAATTCAACCATGGAGTCTTTGAAGCATTAAAAATTGTTTCATTAATCTTTTACACAGAGCTAACACATCCCTCAGTATTAGTATGCAATAAAGAGGAAAATATATGTGAAGGGACCACGTTGGCATGGTCTACAAGTGCTGCCAGCTTTCCTACACACTACACCATGGGAATACCTAAAAGGAAGCCCTGGGCAATAGACTTGGATGTTTGCTGAGAATTGGACTTCTGACTTACCAGATTCTCCTGCTGCTCATTTCTCTCTGCTCTTTAATCACCTGGCTTTGTCTTCTGTCCTCATAATGCCAACTTGTTCAGGTTGCCTTACTGGGTAGATATCCCTATATCCCAAACACACACAGACAACTCTTACCTCTTTTGTCACACATACTTCCGAATCAGAGACCTTTCCATCAGGTTTGGGTTCATGGAATAGAATTAGCCCCTCAGTTCTCAAACAGAGAAAATAATGTTATACACTTCTGGTATCTGAATATCCAAGTTTCTAACTGTATGCCCATCTAAAAACAAGCATATATGGAATAATATTCAGCCACAAGCATGAAAGACATAATGGCATTCACAGCAACCGGGATGGAATTGGAGACCATCATTCTAGGGAATTAACTCAAGAATGAAAAACCAAACATCGTATATTCTCACTCATAAATGGGAGCTAAGCTATGAGGATGCAAAGGCATAAGAATGATACAATAGACTTTGGGGAGGGGGAGTGCAAGGAGGATGAGGGATAAAAGAATACAAATTGGGTACAGTGTATACTGCTTGGGTGACGGGTGCACTAAAATCTCACAAATCACCACTAAAGAACTTACTCATGTAACCAAACACCAATTGTTCCCCAAAAAACCTATGGAAATTTTAAAAAGAATTAAGTTAAAAAATAAAAACAAATAAAAAACAATCAAAAAACAAAATGAACAGTTAGATTTCTGGGATATCATAGCATCATGACTTAAAAAAGAAAAAGCTTATTGAATAATTCCTTTCAATCCTATCTTGCTAGACACCTATGCTATACAAGCTCTCGCCACGGATGTGATAGTGAGTCCACAGAGCTGGATAAGACCCAGGACTTCGAAGAGAACTAGTGGGAAAATATGAAACATATGTATAGAATTCTCCTAAAAATAATTCATTTTGATACTTAATATGTAACAATAATGTGAATAATTATAATTGAAGGCAGCATGATATAAGGGCCATTAAAATATATGGGCAAGTGGTTATTCCAGTTGAGGCAATAAGGAAGCGATCTGGGAAATTTTGATTACATTTTGATATATGACAAGTAGAGAATGGTTTTGTTACAAAAGGAAAAATGGTAGGACTCATGTCTTTGCAAGTGGCAAGTTGAATTTGATGTTGTTTGACCTGAATGTCAAACATAGGCACACATTCAGGGAATACAAATAGTGAGCCTGGTTGCTCATGTCAAAAATTTCAAACTATATTTCATAGGCAGTGAAAAATTTTTGAAGAGTTCTGATTAGGGGAACCCTGTGATTAGAAAGTGACTTAAGAACCTATCGGCAATATAAAGATTTGAATTGGAGACAGGCAAGAAAAGAGGCAAGGAAGGCAGCTGGAATTCTCTTTGACTAGCCTAGAGGCGAGGTGGACATGTACAGTCCTTGGGGCCTACGTCTTTATAATTAGTAATATCTATTTCTTGTTTACTTCTTATAAAATTCCTTGTATCTTATTGCAGAAAGTTGGAAAAATACTGAAGAAAATAGAATTAATCCACAATGCTTTATTTAGGAACACAGTGGCTTATATTTTTTTCTATTTACATTCTTGCTTTTTTCTGTATAATTTTGTGTGTGAATTCATATTTTTGAGGAGTTAAGATCATAATGCACATTTAGTAGTGGGTTTGCTTTTTTTTTTTTTTTTTTTTAATGAGATGGAGTCTTGCTCTGTCATCCAGGCTGGAGTGCAGTGGCACTGTCTCGACTCACTGCAAGCTCCGCCTCCCGGGTTCACGCCATTCTCCTGCCTCAGCCTCCTGAGTAGCTGGGACAGCAGGTGCCCGGCTAATGTTTTGTATTGTGAGTAGAGACAGGGTTTCACCGTGTTAGCCAGGATGGTCTCGATCTCTTGACCTCGTGATCTGCCCGCCTCGGCCTCCCAAAGTGCTGGAATTACAGGCGTGAGCCACCACGCCTGGCCAGTAGTGGGTTTTAAACAATGTCATATCACATACATTTTCCATGCATGCTAATAAATCACTTTAATCTTTTTGAAAAATGATAGAAAATTGAATATAAACTTTTATTTATTTTTTTTTTTTTTTTTTTTTTTTTTTTGAGAGGGAGTCTCACTCTGCTGCCCAGGCTGGAGTGCAGTGGCATGATCTCGGTTCACTGCAAGCTCCGCCTTCCAGGTTCACGCCATTCTCCTGCCTCAGCCTCCCGAGTATCTGGGATTACAGACACTCACCACCATGCCAGGCTAATTTTTTGTATGTTTTAGTAGAGACGGGGTTTCACCGTGTTAGCCAGGATGGTCTCAATCTCCTGACCTCGTGATCCACCCACCTCAGCCTCCCAAAGTGCTGGGATTACAGGCGTGAGCCACCGTGCCCGGCCCTATTTTTTCTTAAAATTAAAAAAAAAAATTATTTTTTCTTACTTATAACAGTAAATTATGTTTTCTAAAATTGAAAATTTAAAGGCACAAGGAAGAAAACAAAATTAGGCTATAAGGCCATAATTTAGAGATAAACACTGATGAGTATCCTTCAAGCATATTTTAGACACAAAAATACATTTAGAAATTAGAATAACATGGTATAACATGGTTTAAAACCTTTGTGTTTTTGCTTAACAACTAATTGGGAAATGTTTTTGTGTGTGTGTTTTTTTTTGCTTGTGATAAAAATCATTTAAAAGTATATTTAGTGTTGCATAATATTACATCATATAGATATGTCATCATTTATTCATGCCTGACTATAATTATTTATTCATGCTTCAAAGCCAAGACTACACTCAAAGACAGCTTATTTCTTAATGCTTTCATTACAAATCAAGAAAGAAAGTAACTAAGTCTGGAAATGAGTTAGAAAGACACCAATAAAATGAACTTGAGAAGAGTAGTAAGAAGGACTCGATAAAGATAAAACCAAATAACAATGAATTGAGAAATGGAAAAATGATAAATAAATGTATTTGATGAATAAATAGAGTTGATAACACTGTTATTTGAAACTGCAGTACATTTTGATCTTCAGCCTTGGACTATGTAGATTCTTCCAGCTCCACTAACAACTGTCCCGAGAGAACATACCAGTCGGGCCTAATTCTTGGCCTCACTTTTTTCGCTCCAAGTCAGCGACTTTTTTTTTTAAAAAGAATCCATAAATATGCAATTCACTTAATGGAGTTTAAAGAAGTATAAGGAGCTTTGGCAAAATTGGGAGGTTATTATTTTGACTCAAAATATTTTAGCCTAGATTAAAATACTTCTTGGATAAGTCAGATCTCACATATATGAGAGATATATCTCAAAATCCCAAGGACAGGTTTCAAAGTCATAAGCTCTTGTATAGATTTTGAATCTGGGGAGAGGTCTAAAGCCTCCTTCTTAGATTGTTCTTACAAAGTTTAAAGAAAATAGATGAATATTCTTGCTCTACAGAGGAGGCAGCTGAAAGACTGGTTTAGTTGAGACATCATAATGTAAATTTAATGCCAAATCCCTGCTTTCATATTGCTTCTCCACGAGTCACTCACTCACTCCATAGATTAAGTGTGTTCATCTCTGTACCTTGGATTTTCTGCTGTAACCCTGAGGATGCTGTGCTTCCAAAACACTCTGAGAGATGAGAAAAGAAATTACCATTTTGAGGAACAACAACCATTTTTTTATGATTTCACTATCAAGAAGTTTATCTGACTTCAAATTCTGTTTTTCAGTTCTTTGAAAGCCTAGCCAGCTGAATTTATAAGACTAGCTCTGGGTAGGACACCAAAAACTGGCAGAATATAGCGCACATTTGAAGATATGAAGGTCACCCACAAGTGTGATATCATTTCTTACCTCTTAATTATTGAAGCTTCATTATATTTCTCCATAACCTAACTTCAATCTTCCTTACTGAGATTATTATTTAAGATCAGAAAGTTTTCTCTGAGGAAAAGCATTTATGTCCAAGCCTTTCTTATATTTAGTTGCAAAAAAAAAAGGTAATTTGTTATTCATTCACTCATTCATTTATTTATTCAATAAACGTAACCACTTGCTTGATCAGGCAGTCCATTAGATGCTTTGCAGGATACAAAAACGAAAAGGACATAGTTTCTGCCCTTCGGGTTTTAACAATTTTATAAGCAAGGAACTTAATATAAAACAACAACAACAAAAAGAGATAGAGCTATTCAGAGATAGGATGTATCTGAATCGGGCCTGGGATGCTTCTTTAGAAAAGTGACAACTCAACTGTACCCTGAAGAATGTGGGATTGTGGGAGTTTTATGGGATGGCGAAGGACACCCCGGTTTGTGGTGAAGCAGACCTTGTCAGCCTTGTTCTACTATCCTAGGGGATGGAGTGTTTTACATTCATGTCAAAACTTACAACAACATACAGCCTGTGTTGCAGGAATATTATTTTGGCTCCCAAGTGAGAGATAAGAGGCAGAGACATTATGGAAGCACTTCTGTCTCCACGAAGCAGAAGTAGAAAGGGCTGAGAGAGGAGTGACGTTGTGGAGGGGAAGTGAGAGTCTCTGTGTGTTTAACAATCACTACCAAAAGGAAGCTTTCCTTTCATTCATATCATTTTAAAGATGCGAAGCGCAGTTTATGGGCATTAATTTGTCTTTATTTATCTTCTCTAAAATAGCTGGCAGGTTCTGTACAAATGGTACCTTCTTGGCACGTTAGATAGCAGAGACACTTTCTTCCTCCAATGGGTACATCGGCATGTCCGAGTAAATCTGGAAAGTTCTGTAGCATGACTGCAATGATGCTTTCCACAAAAGCCTTAACTTGTGCCATGTACTTGTATCTCTGTAATAGCCATCCTTGCTGTTCTAAACTAAAAATGTGGCATTCATTCTGGAACATGCTCAACCCTCTGCTTAGCTGTGAACTCATGCAGGAAAACATCACCACCTATCCACACAGAAAGATTGGAAGTTTATGTTGCTCCAAAATTGGAAGCAAACGAATATTTGAGCAATTTAGACAAAATGGTTATTTTTAACTTTGGTATCATTTGAAATTTTTTGAGTCACTTGCAGGAAAATTGTTGCAGTTTATTTTAGGAGTAATCAGCTTTATCACGACTAGGATAACATTTCTGAGTACAAATTAGTTATTTTTGACGTTTGAGCAATGCTCTTTTGTGAGTTTTCTTTTTGTGCCAACCCTAGTACTGTGTAGTAGTTTGTGATTGAATTGTCTATATATCTGTGATAGCCACATTTTAAAATGAGGTTAATAAAGATAAACTAGAAATGTTTTATTTATGTATTTGTTTATTCCAACAATCAATGATTATCTACTTTATTCCAGGCACTGTAGTAAATAACAGATTTAGGGTTGGCATAGTCTTTGCCCTTCTGGAACTTACATTCTTACAGGAGTCTGAGACACATACACAAACATCTCTACTACAATTCATAATGTTATGGATGTCTATAAGCAAAATACTGGAGCACAAAAGAGAAAATATTAATTTCGTTAGAAGAATACAAAAAATAAATCCAATGATATGACATTTTAGACAGACTTAAAGAATGAGTGCTGGGATTCAAACAAGTAGAAATGAAAGAACATTCCAGAATGAAGAAACAACATGTGTAAAGAAGTGAAAGTGTGAAGTGTCTCTGGAAAGGCAGCATAGTCAAGTAGAAAGAGCTTGGGGACATACACACATATCTGTGCCCTGCTCAGCCCTCTTACAGGCGACTCTCTTGTAGACAAGTTACTTACTCAACTTCTCTTGAAAGCTGAGATCATGTCTATCTTGATGTGCTATTTTTTTTTGACTAAATAAGATAATGAATGTAAAAGCATTTGGCACATTGAGAAGGCTCAATCAATATAGTCTAACATTATTCTACAGAAACATGTTTCCTTGAAGTAGAGTATGGGGTGTGTGAATGGGAGTGTGGAGGGAGCTGAGGTCAGACAGGATAGTACCAAATGATGCGAAAGCAAAGTTATATCATTAAGAATATATTCTGAAAGTAATCAGGAGCTCTTGACTCTTTAAGCAGGTCTGGGACATGATTAGATTTAGGTTCTAGAGAGATCAACCTGAAGCTAGGAGGAGAGTAGATAGCAGAAGAGTGAAACTAAGCATGGATGGGAAGGCTATTGTAGTGACCCAGTTCAAAGAGTTTGAAGATTTGAACTCTGCGTTGGTTTTGAGCTAGAAAGAGAGAATGGATCCACAAGAAATATAGTACACATGCATTGAGCAAGTTGGCAGGGTCTGGGGACTACTAGAATGTGCCACTGGAAAATCCTAAATTATCTCCCCATGGAACACTGCTGCCTGAAGTACATACAACTTGTATTTTCTTCTACAGTAGCACAGATGCATCTGCCTCTTTGTCCAGCTGCTTGCAGTTGGAAGAAGCTAAGTCCACATCGAGAGAAACCTGACCATTTTTCTGCAGCTAAGTCATTTATAGGTATACAGCAGTGGAGAGGGAATTTAATTGTGCTATTTTCTAAATCTTTCGGTGTTTATTGAGAGATCTTTAACTTCTTGGGGAGAAGTTGGAATCATCTAGTAGATTCTTTACTGATTTTACAGATCAAGAAACTGAATCCAGAAATAGGCAAGTGATCTGTCTAGCAATCAGAGTGTGCAAAGCACTAGATCCAGGACTCAAACTCAGCTTTTTACACTCTCAGCCCATTTCACTCTAGTGTTACTCTCCTTGATATAATGCCTTCCTTTGGAATGTAAGCAGACATCACTAACAGCTAAGGAATGAGTATTAATTTTGTCTGTCTTCATCAACGCAGAGATAAATACACTATTTAATTTCCCATTTAATGATTAAATGCCAGTTGAAGGTCAAATAGAGCTAAAATATCCTAAAATTCATATGCAAATCAGTAGTAAAAATATTAGTTGATTCATGAAAGTCTACATACACAGACCTACAGAAGCACATTGCTGGAGTAAAGTCAGGCAAAATGATTTTGTTTTCTTAATTTTGAATATAAATTCATAGGGACTTGTTCAAAAAATGATGAGCTACAGAGTATAAATTAGAATTAGCCCAGGAATGATTCTACATGAATAGAAAATGTTAATTCCCCAAAATTTAAGGTGTAAGTAGCAACACAAATATTACTAAAACACTTTAAGATTAAAATCCTCTACCCTTTACAATGACTCAGCACTTATTCTTTTTGCTTGGGAACCAAATATTATACAGAACATAATTCTAAATTATTGGTACCTATCTTTCTAAAGGCCACTTAAAAATAGTCTGGATGTTACTTATTGTTCACATTTTGCTAAAATCTTTAAAGCGTATTTAGAAACTATTTTAGAATCTCTTGATTGAAATCATTATTATGAATATAAAATCATAGATATTAGACCTGGACATGTTCCTAAATATGATATACTATTTGTGGTTCCCAATGTGATGAAATACATATAGTGAGGTCATGAGAACTTCCAGTAGGATGGGAAGAATGAATGCAAACCTACTGGGGCCTCGAGTCTAAAGGTGGAGTTATTTATCTTATCCTTGGGGCAAAGAATATTTAATGTAGAAAGAAGTTTTACAAATGGGCCAACTTGTAGAAGCAGAGAGTAGAACTGTGGTTGCCAGAGGCTGGGGGATGGAGAAAATGGAGGGGGGATGTTGGTCAGATGGTACAAACTTTCAGTTATCAAATGAATGACATCTGGGCATCTCATGTACAGGTAATGAATATGTTAAATTGATTATAGTAATTGTTGCATAATATATAGATATAGGAAATTATGTTGTAAACCTTGAATATATTTAACCTTTATATTCCAATTAAATATTTTATGATGTTAAAAAAAGCATTTTTAAATTTTCAAATGGGCCAAATGCAAAGTGCGGTAACATTGCTGTCTGGGTAAAGGAAGAAAGCGACGAACTGGGATAAAAGAGATCTGAGTTCAAATTCCAGTTCTATCACTGCCCTGGGTTAAGGCTCTCAGTCTGTGGTCATTTTTCTCTGTTTTCGTCACCTAATGTGTAAGCAGGTGACCACTCTGAATGTTCCTTTAGAGTCTGACCTATGATTGCATGATTCTTCCATTGTCAGTGTGTTACTGTAAGCAGAGATTGGAGCAGGCTGAGAGATGAGGAGCCCAATTTAACTCAGAAATATCAAACATTAAAATGCACTTTCATCTAAACTAGTATTTTATTTTAAAAAGTGACATTTAATGAGCACTACTGAGTACCAGAGATTGTGCAAAGCAGATTAAATGTTTTCGCTCATTAAATCTTTCAACTCTATGAAGTAGGTACTATTTGGTCTTAGCAACTTCTTCACATCATAGGATATTTTTGTCATGTATCTAACAGGAAATTTAAGCAGCCTTGCTAGTGTTACTGTAAGCAGGATGTGAATCCAAGACAGCTATCTGAAAACATTACCAGAGCATCTCTTTTGACTAGAGAGAGCTCATTGGCCTTGCATGTGCCTGTCATGACCAATGACGTGCCCTCCTGCCCTGAGTTACCAGTATCGCTAGGCTGGCAACGAGTCTTAGGAAGTTTACATCATCTCTATATTTTTGAAGTTACTAAATGTGAAAAATATCATGACCTCAGTGTTCCCTTGGTGAGCCAGATTCATAGCATTACCACCACCTGCTCTTCCAAAGGTTTCCATTTAATGCAGGTTTAAAAATAAGGACTCTGAACTCTCTCTTGCTTTCTTTAGAGGAAAGGTGTAAGTCTGGTTGGAGAGTTTAAGAAATTCCAGGGTGATGCAGTGGAAAAAACAAGTCTCAGCTTTGCCACATGACCTTGCGCAAGTCAACTGCATAGGCCTTCAATTTCTCCATCTCTAAAACAGAGTGATTAAATAAGACAATTTGTTTGTAGGAAAAAGGATATGGACTGGGTTATGTGTCAGTTTATTTAAAATTCATTCAAAGCTTGAAAATGAAATTGTGCGATACTTGGTAAACATGTATTGGCTAACAAACTGCTTAAAATAGGTAGTTTAGAACCTTTTAACCCTTCCTTCCTTCCTTCCTTCCTTCCTTCCTTCCTTCCTTCCTTCCTTCCTTCCTTCCTTCCTTCCTTCCTTCCTTCCTTCCTTCCTTCCTTCCTTCCTTCCTTCCTTCCTTCCTTCCTTCCTTCCTTCCTTCCTTCTTTTCCCATCCAGACACTACTTTAAGTGCTAGAAATGCAGTTCTGAATAAATAGACAAGGCCTCTCTTTTCTTGGAACACACATTCTGGTGGTATAAGTAGAGGACATGAAAAGAATACAATGAAAAAACAGGTTTTAAAGTGATTGAATGCAAGTAGGGGTTTTATATTTCATAAAGGGCTGTTAAGATAGGTTTCTCTGAAGGGGAAACGTTTTGCTGAGATACCAATGCTGAAGTGGGGCCAGTGTTGTTCTTAGGGGAGACTATCACAGACAGAAGACCCAGGAAGTGCAAATGGGCTGAGGAAGGTTTGAGCATGGCCTGTCCACACAACAGAAAGAAGGCTCCGTGTCTGGAGCCTGGGGTACATGGAGGAGAGTGGAAGAAATGGTATTAGAAAGGTAGTGCCAGCCAGGCCATGCACTGCGTGTTAAGAGCTCTGATTTGTATTTAAAAGTCACTAAAGTGTTTTCAGTATAGTTATGATGCATTTCACATTTTTAAATTATTACTTTAGCTGCAGTGATTTTAGGAGGTAAGAATAGAAGCAGAAAAACACATTAGCAAAATAAAAAGTGTACCAGGATCCAGAAAACTGGAGTAACCAGAAGGATTATTGGAAAAAGTAGAAAATGAACTAAAATTGAATTTGAATGCCTCCAGTACCAGGCAACCCATTATCTTTTAAGGCAGATGAATCTATTTTTAAACAACTTCATCTCTCGGTCATCTCTCAGAAAGTACATGCCACAATTTATCACAGTATACAGTATGTGCTCAATAAGTGTTATTTTTCCCATTCTTGCCCTGTAGTGTTCACACATCAGTCCTAGATTCATCCCTTGTGATCACACAAAATGATTTTAACCATTTAATTAAAATCCACTCAGTAAGCAGAGGCTGAACATTCTGATTTCCATTTATTTGTCTAATTGTGGACAGCTTTATATTCAGTGACAGATCAACACCATTATTTCTTTCTTTCCCATACGCCCACAATTCTTATTAGACACATGCTAGAATTGTGCTATGATGAAAACATTCTTCTTTTTTGACTATATATACATAGTGAAAAGAGGTCAGGTGTTGGGGGACTTAGGGAGGTTCAACTTTTTATCAATTTTCAAGTCCTGCTGGTCTCTTGAGGAAGAAGTACGTTCCTTAAGTGAAACCAAGTGGGTTGGCCTTAAACAACTTTAGTCACAGTGATCAGAAGACAGTTTGTGCCAGGTGGAAAGAAGGCATAGTTCTGACCTTAAGGGGCTGACTGAGCTCTGGAAAGCAAGGGAGCCAGGCAAGAGGTATATAAAGTTGTCCTGGGGCCATACAGCTGAAATTAAGACCGCTTGGGAGACCAGGTGTACGATGGCTCAGACCTACAATTGTGGAGATAATTAACTAATAGAGTGTTAGAATTATTATAGAATAATAATTATTATAGAATATTAGAATGGAATTATTCCCATATTCATACTATGTAAGCCAGGCACTTTTCTGGTTATTATCGTTTGTTCTCTTCAGTTCACATTTATGTTCGTAAAGTAATTTTGAACAATTCTATCTTATATCTGTTGTTTTCAAGGAAACCAAGATATGGTGTACAGAACCACATTTGACCTAGAACATCAAAGGGAAAGCATCTCATCTCTGTGTTGTGGCATTATGGGGGAGGAATCAGCCAAATTCTTAAAGGGCATGGTTGCACTCAAGCAGAGAGAATTTAGTGATCCTTTCGCCTTTTTTTTTTTCCAGTTAAACATTCTGCTTTGATTCTTACACCCCTTACGTTTTGTTTTAAATAAAAGAAGACATTTTCCTTGCATCATCACCACCTTGATCCCTCCTCTAAACAGATGCTTGGGTTGAGCTGTTTTCAAAATGTGGTCATCAGGCCAGAGGCATCAGCAACCTCTTGAAATTGCTAGAAAGGCAAATTCTTAGCGCCCAGACAGACTTAAATGTGGCATACTTGGGATAAGTCTGAGCAACTTCTGTTTAACAGGCCCCTCCAGATGATTCAGATGCATGCTAAAGTTTAAAAATCTCTGATCAAATTGGTCTTAAAATGAATAACTGAGAGAATCCCCACAATTTACCTGTGAGGTAGAGCAGTAATTCCTGTTGCCTGCAGTGAGCTGGAGGTGGACCTAGGATTAGAATCAGTTCTCTTCAATTCCAGGCCATGGCTCTTTCCAATGCATATGCTCTCAACCTCAGAGCTTATAAAGAACTATAGTCTAAAGGTTACTTGGAACATTATCATTCGTTTAGTTTTGTAGGTTTACCAAGCTGCAAAAAAAAAAAGAGTAATTTTGTATTTAGAATTATAAATTAAGAGGGTAGGCAGAGATGTGCACAGCCATATGGATATGTAGATATTTATTGAAATATCATTTATGACAGAATTTTTGAAAATAAAAAACTGAGAACTTAAATGATTAACAGATAAAAAAATGAATAAATAATTTTATAATATATCCAAATATTCTGATACTATGGAGGCATTAAAAGTCATGTTTTCAAATGATATGTGGTTATACAAAAAAAACTATACTTGGTATGAAAGTACAAGAGCATAATATAAAACTGTATATGTATTAAAATCCTTATGTTTTAAACAAATGTGGCTAGAGATTATATTTGTAGAAAATACAAATATCAGAAATGGAAAATAATATACCAACATTGTAAAGATAATTATCACTGAGTAATAGTTTAATGGTGACTTTTTCTTCTTGCTTGTCTTTCTTGTTGAACATCTAACTACTTAATTTTTTGAACTTCATTATCCATGAGTGTTCCATCAAGCATACCAATGCCACTTTCTTATTTCAATATTAGTGCTCAACTTCTGGATAAACCAACTTCTCGATTTTCTCATGTCCTTTATTCTCATCTGGGCTATTTATTCATGAGTGTGAAGTGAACTATAAGTGTAAAGAACTCTGATAATATTATGAACCATTATTAAATATGATTACCAGCTATGAAGTTTCTTGTTTTGTGTCATATGTCTCAGCAATATTAAATACCACAAGAGAGGAAGTTGGAACTTTATTTTTCACTGAAGAAATCCCAAGTTGCTGTGTTTTTGCATATTTATTCTTCATTTATGCAACAGTGACAGGCAACTATTTTAGGAATTATCAAGAACTTTCCTCTTATTATCCCCTAATCTATCCTCTTTTCTTTCAACATGGCTTAGTCAAAGTTAAGAGAATTGTTTTGCTTTTATGACTTGCAAGAAATACTATGCAAAAACTTGTTAAACATTAAATGATAAGAATTAGAATGACAATAAATGTTTTTATCAGGATAAATGCTAATGTCTCTAGGTACACCTCATCTATGCACTTATATTCCTCACTAAAGGGAGAGAGAAAAAGGGAACAAGAGAAAAATAACTGTAGTTTATTGTGAATAAGTGCATTAATTAATTCCAAAAATATTTACTGAGTGCATATTCTGTGTGAGGCGCTGTGCTGAGCATCACTGTGTAAGCACATCATGAAGTTCATAGTTTAATGGAGTTCATGAAACATTATTAGACATAGACATCAGAACTCAAAGTTAAAAAAGAGAGTAGACCAGAAGAGATGTAAAAGGTCAGTAATGATGAGCATTCAGAAGAGGAATGTGTATTTCCAATGAAACTAGAAGTTTGTTTGGAAGTGTTGAGGAGATGATGAATAGGAGATCCTTCCAAAGGGAGCATAAGCAGGAACTTCAGAGTGGCAAATGATGGCATAGACATGAAAACACAAGTAGTATTCTTTTCCTAGAGCATATATCCCCACTGACATGCTATTTTGAAGTTTGTTCACCTAGAACAGCAAATAGGAAGGCCTCAGTAAAAGGTAACTCATGATATCACACTTGGAGTAAATCGATTTGGGGAAGAAGAGGAATGAATATAGCCTGGCTACCCTGAGGACTGCTTCTGCCCAAACACACATTTCCCAAAACTCCAAACTGACTAACCAAACAAAAATTCCAACTCAAGAAATCTTGAACATAATGTGTTTTTAGAGTAAGTTATGTTGAAGGGGTCATAGATGGTTATCTATCATACACTAAATATGTGCATCCTACACTAAACTTCTCAGAAACTTTCTTACTCTTCATCTTTTTCCTTCACCTTCCCCTTCTTCCTGTGATGTGGCTCATCCTTTCCATAAGAGTGAGTATGGAATGCAGTTGACTTTCCCCTTTGGAGTGGGGATTTCTCTCCAGGAAATATTCCCAGGACACTTTGGTACATAAAATTATTTGTCTTCTATAGGAAAGAAGCAGAAGGAGAGGTAGAAAAGGGAAATGGAGACCTTACCCAAGATCAAGAAGCTGTGAAATGACAGAGGTAAGATTTTATTCAGCCATGCTCTATGGCATAGGCAATATTCTATACTACCTGATACTAATGTGCCTACCTGATTTTGGGAACCCTTCAGGGCATACCCGGAGGTCTGTATTTATTTCATTAGGAAATCTTTTTTTTTTTTTTTAATTATACTTTAAGTTCTAGGGTACATGTGGATAACGTGCAGGTTTGTTACATATGTATACTTGTGCCATGTTGCTGTGCTGCACCCATCAACTCGTCAGCACCCATCAACTCGTCATTTACATCAGGTATAACTCCAAATGCAATCCCTCCCTCCTCCCCCCACCCCATGATAGGCCCCGGTGTATGATGTTCCCCTTCCCGAGTCCAAGTGATCTCATTGTTCAGTTCCCACCTATGAGTGAGAACATGCAGTGTTTGGTTTTCTGTTCTTGTGATAGTTTGCTGAGAATGATGGTTTCCAGCTGCATCCATGTCCCTACAAAGGACACAAACTCATCCTTTTTTATGGCTGCATAGTATTCCATGGTGTATATGTGCCACATTTTCTTAATCCAGTCTGTCACTGATGGACATTTGGGTTGATTCCAAGTCTTTGCTATTGTGAATAGTGCCGCAATGAACATACGTGTGCATGTGTTTTTATAGCAGCATGATTTATAATCCTTTGGGTATATCCCCAGTAATGGGATGGCTGGGTCATATGGTACATCTAGTTCTAGATCCTTGAGAAATCGCCGTACTGTTTTCCATAATGGTTGAACTAGTTTACAATCCTACCAACAGTGTAAAAGTGTTCCTATTTCTCCACATCCTCTCCAGCACCTGTTGTTTCCTGACTTTTTAATGATCGCCATTCTAACTGGTGTGAGATGGTATCTCATTGTGGTTTTGATTTGCATTTCTCTGATGGCCAGTGATGATGAGCATTTTTTCATGTGTCTGTTGGCTGTATGAATGTCTTCTTTTGAGAAATGTCTGTTCATATCCTTTGCCCACTTTTGGATGGGGTTGTTTGTTTTTTTCTTGTAAATTTGTTTGAGTTCTTTGTAGGTTCTGGATATTAGCCCTTTGTCAGATGAGTAGATTGCAAAAATTTTCTCCCATTCTGTAGGTTACCTGTTCACCAACTTATTTTAATGGCAAAGCAGGCACCTTAGCTATGGTTGTTGTGAAGTACACCACAAAAGTTTCTCGTAAGATGTGTTAGGCAGTGACTCACGGACTTACATTTTGTTACTCTCATTGAATCCTCCCATCTGGAAGGTGGTAGGACTGAGACCCTAGCCCACCACTATCTTATTCCAGAAGCTTTTTTTTTTTTTTTTTTCTTTTTGGCATGACAGCAATCTGCCTAGTGAATCAAAAGAGGTTAGTGTTGAAGGAGCTAAATGAGGAATAAGAGTTTGGGGATGGAGAATTTAACAGAAAAATGCTGTGATGAAGAAAGGAATCTAAAGATTTGGTTTTGTTTAAGTTATTGAATACGGATAGGTGATAATATGTGACATTCCAAAAAACAGTAATAAAGAAGGAAGGGTAATACAGGAGTCCAGCAAAACACCTGAGACACATAGTTCTGGTGGCTTTTCCAGGAGATTTGATGCCAAAGAGATTTTTGGTTTGGCAGGACGGTGGCTGTGAGGAATGATTTATCACAATGCTTTAAGATAGGAAAGGTGGGGTCTTTTTTTGTGAGCCACAGGAAGAGTTAAGCCCCTCTGAGGCAGTGGTCCCAGCTTTGTCTGTAAATTAGAATCACTTGGGGAAATTTAAAAACACAAATGCCCAGCCCTACCTCAAATTTTCTTGTGATAGACTTGAGGTGAAACTTCAGTAGTGGTAGCTTCAGTAGTTTGCTAAAGGTCCCAGGTGATTCTAATGTGCAGTCAGAATCAAGAATCCTGCTCTAAAGGGATTAATAATCAAAGGAAAGTGGAAATGATCATGAAAGAGTCAAGTATTAATGAGCAAAATAACCAGTAATTTTCTTATCTTTGTGGGAAATTTTATGTATAGCAAATATACCTATGTAAACCAGAAATACTCATTTTTTAATTTCTATGTTAGTAGTATTCCTGATGTTAAAATTTGCTTAAAAGAGAATGTATAAAAACAGCAGATGCTTTTGGGTAACTGTATACAGGTGAAGTGTTTTTTTCTATTCCTTCATATGTTTTGTTTCTTTCAAAAACAGACTTTGTGCTAATTCTATAATCAGACTATACAAATAAGACACAAAGCAAAATCCGCATATTGAACCATTATATATATAATATAGAAATATATACCTATAATTATATAATTTGAGAGTTGTTCATATAAGAAAAGATCATTTAAACATAGTAACTGTTCAGACTTTTAAAATTAATTATTGACTTTAAATATCACTCACCTTATCAAATAAAAAATGCATTCACGTGGTCACCAAATGCTAGTGACCACTGCACAATTTTTATTTATTTTTTCACTCACTACAATGCCTGTAGGCAGGTGCTTTCATCAACTCCCTCTTATAAGTGAGGAAATAAAAGTATAGGGGACTTAATTGCCCAGGATCAAGAGGCTGTGAAATGGCAAAGGTGAGATTCCATTCAGTCTTGCACTATAGCATAGGCAATATTCTGTACTCTCTGATATTAATGTGCCTACTTGATTTAGGAACCCTTCAGAAGACACATGGAGGTCAGTACTCATTTCATCTGGAAATCTTGCCCACTTAATGTTAAGGCAGACACCTAAGCTGTAGTTGGTGCCAGCTACACAGCAAAACTTCCACCTGAAAGAATGAATAATAAAAGAAATTCAACAGCCACTGTGGAGAACAGTATGGAGGCTCCTCAAAAAACTGAAAATTAAACTCCTGCACGATCCAGCAATTCCACTGCTAGGTATTTACCCCAAAGAAAGAAAATGAGTACAATGAAGAGATATACTCCCATGTTTATTGCAGCACTTTTCACAATAGCCAAGATTTGGAATCAAGTGTCCATCAACAGATGAATGAATAAAGAAAATGTAGTACATACAGACAATGGGTTATTATCCAACCGTAAAATATAAAATCCAGACATTTGCAACAACACAAATGGAAATGGAGGGCATTATGTTAAGTGGAATAAGACAGGCACAGAAAGATAAATGTAGCATGTCCCCACTCATGTGGGAGCTAAATTTAAAACAATTGAACTCATAAAGATAAAGGGCAGAATGATGGTTACCAGAGACTGGGAAGGTTAGTGGGCAGGGAGGGGAAAGTGGGGATTGTGAATGGGTGCAAAAATATGGCTAGATAGAATGACTAAGATTCAGTTTTTGATAGCACAATGGGGTGACTATGGTCAACAATAATTTATTGTGTATTTTACAATAGCTAAAAGAGTAGAATTGAAATGTTCTCAACACAGAAATTATAAATGCTTGAGGTAATGGATACCTCAATTACCCTGATGTAATAATTATACATTGCATGTGTGTATCAAAATATCACATATACCCAATAAATACGTACACGTAATATGTACCCATAAAATTTTTAAAAAAATCAATGGCAGGATTCTTATCACAGTGACATGGGTTACTTTCATAAACAGTAAAAAGTTTTAAAAATAACCTCAAATCTACAATAGTTGCTGAATCTTAAACTTGTCACACATTGAATATTAAGTGCCGAGAGTTAAGAGCTATTTTCCACTTAAATAACAACAATTCGAGGAAGTGGTGGTGATCAGTCATCATTAGCCTTCACTTTAGTTTAATAGCCATTTAGTAACAACAGAGATAAATTTTATAGGTGCTAATTGACCCTGCAAGAAACCTTTGAAGCTCTCCCACTAGCTTAGGACTTTTTCTTTGAAGCCTTGTTTTAACTAAAGTGCCCCAGTAAAAACCTGGGAAAAATATACTTTAGAGAAAAAGATGCTGGTAAAAACCTTTGCACTATATGAATAATTGTAAAACTATGGTTTAGTGACTGTGAGCAAAACAAACCTGACCAGTACTTGACCACAAAGGACTCCCCGAGTTACTCTAAAAGTTTTTTGAGGAAGTACTTAAGAAGATTTTGAATATGTTATCAGTCTATTCTCTTAACATTAGGAAGAGACGAGAAAACAGCCTACATATTTACAGCACGATACAGCTTTCATAACTCATTTGATCCACATAAAAACCTTATATGATCTGAAGATCAAATAGGTAAAATAACTCACCCAAGGTCACCCTGCCAATGAATAGAAAAACTGGAATTCAATTAAGTGAACTAGAGCAAGGTTCCTTTCACTACACCGTAGCTGCCTTGCACATTCACTGTATTGTTGAGTTAGAGAAGTTGAATTAGAACAAGTAAGGAAATGAGGTACAAGTCTAGACATGGAAGACCTAAGAAGAAAGTGAGGAGATGTTTTAAAAGTACACTAGTGCTAAGCATTTACATTCTAGTTAAGCTCCAGGTTGACTAATATCCAATAAAAAGCCAGGCCTAATGAGAACAAAATAAAATCATATACAAGAATCTTTATTTTGACCCAGGAATTATTCCAAGCTTGTTTCCCACCCATTTGCTTCCACCTTCTTTCTTCCCTGGCTGTCCATGGACTTCATATCATTTACAAGTTGTGAATTTGGGAGATAGCAAAAAAAAAAAAAAAAAAAAAAAAGAGAAAGAAAAAGCAGTGTTCTAGAGAAAAACAGAGTGGGCTGGTTGGAAGATGACACCTTGGAATGGAATGGTGCAGAATTGACTTTGCCAAGGAGAAGGAGAGAAATGACTTCATTTCATCGTAACTATGCTTGAAAGAATGGAGTAGATGACCCCTTACAGCCACTTCCACTTGCCAGATTTCATATGCAAAATTACTCCTTTTTAATCCCTCAGAACACTGGAAAGGTTTCAAAAGACAAGTAATCTTAGCACATTCTGTCCTTTGAGAACCGTGGATGAAAGGGGCACATACATTTCTGTTACTAGTTACATGCAGTAATTTTAGTTGGATTTCCCTGATGCATCTCCCCTTTTGTAGTATTTCTCAGGGAGTATGCATATGTGTGAGAGTGTGTGTGTGTGTGTGTGTCTGTACGTGTGTGTGTCTGTGTGTGTCTAAGTGGTTTTGACCTCAGGATTCTCTTTGATTTATAGGCAGCTCAGCTCTGTAAGTTATGCTGGGATGGTTTCAGAGTCTGTTTGTTCTGGCATCCCAATAAAGCTTTGCTTCCCATGGCAACTCCAGCCTACGAAGCAAGGCCTCAGGGAAAACACAGCTTTCATTGCCAGAATGAGGCAATAGCACTTTTGGGGTGCTATTTTGCTGGGTGGTGTATTAATTCTTAAGCAGCTCCACTCATGGAAGACTGAAAAAACTTTACAGTCTGAATATTGCCACAGAAAGCAGCAATCTCAGTTTCTCTCAAACAAGTTAATTGATTCCGTGAGACTTTATTTAATTTGGGGTTTTTCAGGTACTGTCTGCACAGTAGCAAGATTGTGGGACATGACCTTAATGAGTGGTTCCAACATATGCATGTTCCCTTCTAAACAGTCTTCCCCTTTATAGTCTCAACTTCAAAGTTTAACCTTAAGGTCAATTTTTGACTCTCACTGATGCTCTTCCCTGCTTGTTTTCAAAACGAACCTGTGTTTCTCAGCCTTGGGTGAATTACCCAGGGAGCTTCCAGTAAATACCAATGCCCAGACCCTACCATTAGAGATTCTAATTTAGTGGTGGCATGGGGCAGGGTTTGGGATATCAATAGTTTTCAAAGGTCCCCAGGATATTTTAATGTGCAGCCGGTGTTAAGCACCATTGATCTGGTTCATTTCCTTTAGGTCCTGAGAAGGGAAGTAACTTACTTAAGGTCATTAAGCAAATAGGTTTATTTTTGACCACACATGTTGACTTGTGGTTGATTAAAATGCCTATGCGTAGTTAGTTGTTCTCTGTTATTATCTACATAACGTTCATGCTATTTACATTGTAAATCAGGTAGTCCGTGGTAGTTGAGTCCCAAAATACAAGGTGTTGACTTCCATTGCATGTTGTACCCACCAGAATCTGCCAGTTGCCGTTAGGAGTGTGACTATGGCTAGGAGAGGAGAAAAAATGGTGCCAAGGTAGCAGACCACACTGCATTTCCTGACAACATGTCTTCTGTATTGGAAAGCTGACTTATTTCACTGGTAAACAGAGCTCCTGGGTATTTAATGAAATTGTTCTCAGTATGGCCTGGTGATGAAGATGCTCTAGTGGGCTCTGTATACTCCTGACCTCACTTCTGTATTGTTCAGGTAGGTCTAAGTGTGTCACAGAGTGTGAGACTTTGGCAGCGTTGTAAGCCAACTAGTTCATGATTACGCCAGTCTTGTGCCAGGAGCTCTCAGCTTATCAGTGTGTTTGTGGTTGAAATCCAAAAATAAGTACACATTTTATTTTCTGTTGTTGCTTCTGTGTGATATTTGCTAAGAAATAAAATCATTTTCAGTAATGATTTTTTTGTAACTTTTTAACATATTTTTACATATTATGTATATTACATAAATGTAATTTTCTATTACAAGGCTTATTTCAAAACCATAACACAATGTCTAAATGTATGTTCTTATTTGTTTACCTTTGATTTTTTCTTTTACTACAAAAATTAATCATTTAGCTAAAATTACTGTTAATGTAATATGAATACATTTAATTTAGGTAAATTTGGTTTAAATTAAGAATGTATAAGATTGATTTTATAAACCTACACACACTCACACACGTGAATAAGAATGTAGCTTTCTGGAACTATAATTGTGTTCATATGAAGAATGCTACTTATAGCTGCCCAGCGACTTTGCTTCTAAAGGGAAACAGATTCAGAAGCAGAAGTTTCAAAAAGAGAGAATTTACATTAACACTTGGCTTCTTATTGCCTCCATCAATACTGTTTCCCTCCCCTCAACAAACAGACAACTTCACCGAAAAAGGAGGGAACTCCCTAGAACTTCTACTCTTCTAGCCAGTGCCCCCAAGTCTCTTTGCCCCAATCTTTTGCCTTCTATGTCCAAATGACCCGCATATTTCCACATACAAAGATACAAACATTTAGAGATTTAGTTATACCAGATTTCTCTCACTGAATGGAAAAGCTAGAAGGTCTCTTAGAGAAAATATAATGTAAGATCTCTGGGCCGGGTGCAGTGGCTCACGCCTGTAATCCCAGCATTTGGGGAGGCTGAGGAGGGCAGATCACCTGAGGTCAGGAGTTCAAGATCAGCCTGACCAACACAGTGAAACCCTGTCTCTACTAAAAATATAAAAATTAGCTGGGCATGGTGGCGGATGCCTGAGGCTGAGGCAGAAGAATCACCTGAACCCAGGAGGCGGAGGTTGCAGTTGGCTGAGACCATACCATTGCATTCCAGCCTGGGCAATAAGAGTGAAACTCTGTCTCAAAAAAAAAAAAAAAAAAGAAAAAAATCTATGTATTTTGCCTACCCTTCCCTACCCTACCATCTGTTCTCATTTCACAGATGAAATGTCTGAGGCTCAGGGAAGTTAAGTGACTTGCCCATACTCAAGCTGGGTGAAAACCTAGGGCTCAAATATTCTCAGGAGTTCTATTTCTCTGCTTTATAAAATGAAATTATTATAATAAAAAATTAGCTAAATGTTAATGTAATAGCTCCAATGTGCTCTTCAGGATTGTTTTATGTGTATAATACATGTACATTAATCCCGTGTACATAATTCACTTGTTTAACTCTTGGTTATCCATACTCATAGAAGCAACACTCCTTTTGATAGGCATCAGTTGTTGAGTAGAACACCAAAGATCACTGGAGCTTGAAGGCACACTTGGTATCACTACTCCAACACACCTATTAGCCGGGAAACAGAGACCTAAAGAAGGCATGCAAATTCTCAAAATCACTCAGATGTTAAGGAAGCTTCTAGAATATGAGCAATTAATCTTGTTTTATCTTAGGCTTAATATTTTCAGAATTCCATGATAAATAGTATGAAAATTGCGACTACCAAGTATGTCACAAGAGAAAAAGAGAAAGCTTCTAACAAAAGTCCAGAAGTGTGACTTGAGTCCTCTTAGTGATCTCAGACAAACATCTCTCGGCTTGTCAACTCCACCAACTGTCAAATGGGGCAATAGAGTAGAAGACCTTTACAGTTCTGCTTTTTTCTGAAAACCTTTCTTTTCAATGAAACTGGCAGCTTTGAGAACCAGTCAGTTGACTATGATTACTGAATGATGGGAGAGAAAACTCTATATTAAGCCATGCTCCACTGCAGAAGTGTTTTTTCCAGGTTAAGAAGGGCTATGGAGCAATGCAATTGGAGCACTGATGTAATTACTAGTGTCCATGGAAGTGTGCAGGCTTTCCCTTTTGGTTCTCTAGATAGAGGATATGTGAGTCTCAAAAGTACAAAAAGGGGAAGCTAGGCACAGTGGCTTATGCCTGTAATCCCAGCACTTTGGGAGGCTGAGGCAGGAGAGTTGCTTGAACCTAGAAAGCGGAGGTTGCAGTGAGCCCTGATCACACCACTGCACTCCAGCCTGGGAGACAAGAGTGAAACTGTCTCAAAAAAAAGTACAAGAAGGGGAAAAAAAGAACAAGAGAAGCTCTTGAGGTTAAAGCATCTTACACTTCATACACATAATTCTTTTTTGGTGAATATTTTGTTTTCCTAAAAAGTAAGGGCATCTTAGAAGAGGCCTCTTTGTGAATGGTCTCTTTAGAGGAAAGGGGGTAAATAAAAGCACCAAGCCTCCAAATTACAGATAATCTGGAGACCATGCTCTCACAAGCTCAATTTATCAAGAGCAATGAGGAAATACTTCCTAATCTTCAACCCAGGGTGATTTAGGCCCAGAGCTCTTGAGAAAGTAAGGTGGGTGTAACCTAGTCTAAGTGACTGATTCTTCATGGGGTTTAAAATGGCTCAGGAGAGAAAGTGCAGATGATAGCAACCTCACCAGTGGTGACTTAGCTGTCTCAGAGCTTACACATTCTAATGAATGCTCTGGAAGGAAAAGGCCCCAGGTGATCTGCAAAGTAGCTTTTAGGGTCAAAATGTTCCTACGATGCTGCTGGTTATACTTTCTGGCACAGATAAAAAGTGCACTTATAACACTGAATGCAAATAGCCTACTCTTGCATCAGGTCCCTTTCATCAGAGCCAGTGGTCCTATCAATTCGAGGAATTTCGTTTTTGGTATCCTGAATAGTGAGGATAAAAAAAAAAATCGGTGTTTTTTTGCTCCCAAGGGCTGGAAGAGTTTTTCACCCAAGAGCCAAATTTGTCTTTCTATTGTAGATGACAGGGTGAGTGTAGGTGTTTGTTTTACATTAGGATGACAAGCTGTGCATACCTTTCTGAGGCGAGGTCTGGGTGTACTGGGGTGTGTCCCAGAGGAAGTCAATGTTCAGAGCTTTATTTTGTGTGTGTGAGCTATTCAGTTTAATTATACCCATGCTGCTAACTTGCTTTTTATTATTACTCTTATTCACTTTAATATTCCCTTCCCTTGGCTAAGCATAAAGAGAAGGTTCATTTATTATTTGAACAGCTTTACATTTATGATGCTCCATTAGTTTGCAAAGCTGGAGACTTCACTGTGAAAGCACTGTAATAATACTCAGGGAAGATGAGCTCTAATCCTGCTTCTAGCTTGGGGCGCAGGAGCTTTGGAATTGCTCAGAATTTAGAGGCACTTCACTGACATGAGGGAGGAAAGGGATAAAACAGGGCAGAAGGGAGGAACTGGGGATCATAGGAATAAGACTGACAGTACATATGTCTCTGTTCAGTTTTAAATTTTGGTAAGTAGAGTAACAGATTATACATTGACATTTTGAGAACAGCAGCTGTCAAAACTGTCAGTCAAAAGGAGATTGATTCCATTCAATTATTTGTTGAACCAAGACGTTTAGAGATGGGAAAGAACTATGAGGCCATGCAACTCATTTAAAGTCCCTCTGCTTTGGCAAATTTATTTAAGATCAGCATCTGAGGGCAAAATAAACGTTTATTATTATTTCATGTTGACACAATAGCAAAGATAAAGAAGAACAATATTGTATTAGGCCATTCTCTCATTGCTCCAAAGAAATACCTGAGACTGGGTAATTTATTTTTAAAAAAGTGGAGGTGGGTGTTTAATTGGCTGAAGGTTCTGCAGGCGGAACAGGAAGCATAGCGGCATCTACTTCTGGGGGAAGACTTGGGAAGCTTCCCATGATGGTGGACGGGGAAGGGAGAGTAGAATAGGCATGTCACATGGCCAGAGCAGGAGCAAGAGAGAGCAAGGGGGGGAGGTACTACACACTTCTAAGTTACTAGATCTTATGAGAACTCAATCGCTATCACAAAGACAGTACTAAGGGGGATGGTGCTAAACCATTCATGAGAAATCCACCTCCATGATCCAGTCACTTCCCACTATGCCCTACTTCCATCATGGGGGATTACATTTCAATATGAGATTTGGGCAGGCACACACATCCAAACTGCACCAAGCATCCATGTATTTATTCAATAGTCTTTCATCCCACCCCCACTGACCAAGCCAGGATCTATGTTCTGATGATACATAGATGTGATAAGTGCTAAACACTGGTGATTTATAATTGGTAAAACTCAATTCCTGTCCTCAAGGAGTGCACCATCTTTTATGGTAGTCAGCTGTGAGCCAATAATGCAAATGTCCTGTGATGAGTGAAGTCACTCAAAAGGTGTGTACCAGCTACTGACGTGGAAACCAGTAGCTAGTATTATGCTTACACTTTACCTGAAGGCTGCAAGGACAAATAGGTACTCTTGCCAGGATCATTAACTAAATGGAAGAACAGCCCTGAGTTCCATGTCTGCTGATTCTTCGCTTTTGTTGACTGTGTTTTCAAAATGTGAGCTGCAAAATGAAAATATAAGTGCCTTCTATTTTGGGCAAGAGAGAGATTACACTACACAGTCTCACATATTGATTCCTATAGTTTTGTAGCCTGTACCTCAACTCTTCTGCCACTAAAATAGAGAATGCTAATACAGACCTTCTTCACAAAGCATGCAGATGAACTAATATGTGTTTTGAAGAGCCTAAAATATCTTTTAAATTATCTGAAAAGATGTAATTTATCTTTTATTTTTTTGAGAAGGAGTCTTGCTTTGTTGCCCAAGCAGGAGTGCAATGGCACGATCTCGGCTCACTGTAACCTCTGCCTCCTGGACTCAAGAGATTCTCCTTCTTCAGACTCCTGAGTAGCTGGGACTACAGGCATGCACCACCACATCTGGCTAATTTTTGTATTTTTAGTAGAGACAGGGTTTCACCATGTTGGCCAAGGTGGTCTTGAACTCATGACCTCAAATGATCTGTTCACCTTGGCCTCCCAAAGTGCTGGGATTACAGGCGTGAGCCACAGGGCCCAGCCTGAAAAGATGCAGTTTATCATCTTAATAACAGGACGAATTCAGAATTGTAGAGCTGGAAGGCCTTTAGAGAACTTTTAGTCCAACTTTAGTCCTCAAATTTTAGCATGCATCAGAATCACCTGAAGGGTGTGAAGAGCCGATTTCATGGCCCATCCCCAGCGTTTCTGATTCAGTAAGTAAATGGTGGGGCATGGGAATTTGCATTTCTAACAAGTTTCCAGGTGATGCTGATGCTGCTGGTCTGAAAACCATACTTTGAGAACTACTGATCTCGTCCATCCCCTTTAGTGTAAAGATGAGATCACTGAGCAAACACTGCCTTTCCTGCCAACCCACCCCAAATAAACACAATCTAATTAAAGACTGTAGTTTTGCTACACAAAAATGGCTTTAAGACAAATCTCCTGACTGCTCTTTTAACCAAGTCTCAAACAAAAATACCCTTCTAAAGAGAAGAAATTGGAGCCAATATAATTTTATTTTTCAACTTTAATAAAATAACTTGTGTGACTTACTTAATTCACTCCTTCCCAATGACAGATGTCTGAAAACTGATTGGAAACTTTGAGAAATTCATTTAATGTCTCTGTGTTTTTATTCTTTCCATCTGTAAAACGGGGTCAGCTGTATTGTGCCTCATGTGCAAATCTGTGTGCGGTGAGGTTTAGCGGGTAAGTGACTGTAAAACATGTTGCAGATGGATGTGTTATGGGGGAATGCTTAATATCAAAGTGAGATGTCATTTTCTTTCACTCTGCATCTGTAGTTTGTAAAACAAATGCTTCTAAATTCACAGTATTTTTCTCACATGTACTATTTTTTCCAGGGTGATATTTTCTCAAAGACTCATGCTGACTTAAGCTTCTGGAACCTTGTGGGTGGATCTGCTAAATTAAAGACTTGTATTTAAATTTTCTGCATAACACTTGTGGGCTGAATGCATCACAGTGACTGAGGAAAGTAGAGAGTTTTCTAGTCCTGAGAGGCATGAGTAGAACTCTGTTGGTCAGAGGACTATGAATCCAGCAAAATTTTAAGCCATTACTTTTCCAAAATGAATAAACAGATGCATCCCTGGTTAAAAAAAATCTTAAACCCGGAAAAAAATTCTCAGACACAGTAAAATATAAAGCTAGCTAGTTAGATAATGGATGGATAGATAGATGGATGATTAGATAGATAGGGATAGAAAAACAGATAACGGTATAGAGATATACATATGAATATACAGATTATCAAGAGCACAGTATTTTTTGAAAGAAATTACAAGGAGAGGGAGCAAGGTGGCTGACTAGATGCAGGTGGCATGTGTCTTCTCCATGGAGTGTAACCAGAATAGGGAGTAGATACATTTTGAACAGATTGTCTAGGAGAGAACACTAGGATTCACCACAGAACAGACAGGAAGACCAAAAGTAAGTAGAGATTGAGGCAGCATGACTAGCCAGGGACTGACTGAGAGTCGGAATAGAAAACAACAGTCAGAGTGAAAGCCCCAGGTCTCTGAAATGGGCTTTTATGAGCTTGGATATGGGAGAAAACCTTGACCCACTAGGGCCTCAGGACTTAGATACAGAGCTGCTGAAAGATTGCACGAAACGTTGCTTCCAGAAGAGGAGCCCACATGGAATCCCACAGGCATCCAGGCATAGAAAAGCCTCAGCTAGGCACCAGCTTGAAAGTCTAGATATAGGGTATCCACGAAAATGGCTGCTGTCATTGTGCTGCTCCATGGAGGGAGAAGGAAGACCAGGAGCTCGCATGCACCCCTGGGAGGGCTCTACCACCCTGTTGTCAAATGTTTTTGAGACAGAGACATGAGCACACTTCACTCCCCATAACTTCTTGCCCATGCTGCTTTCCTGGGAGGGACCCTACCCTCTCTGGTCCCAGGGTCACTATGCCATTTTGAGAATTTAACACTGGGCTGTGCCCCACCATCACACTGAGTTTGGGCTGACACAGCTGCAGCTACCACCTAGCCAATGAGGAACAGGGAAACAAGGCTATCCTTTGCACATTTGGACAATATCCACTGTCCTGTAACAGGCCGCTGTGAAACTGAGACACAAGCAGACTATCCACTATCCTCTCCAGAGCTTCTTGCCTATGCTGCTTGCATGGGTGGTGCCACTCCCTGCTGGTCTCAGGTCTAAGACACCCTTTTGGGAATTTAATGCTGAGCTGTGCCCCACCCTCAGGCTGAATTCAAGTGGATATGGCTGCAGCCACCAGCCATGGAGGAACAAGGAAAGCAGGCTATTCTATGTACAGCTAGGACAATACTCACTGCCTTACAACAGGCTGCTGTGAGACTGAGATGCGAGCAGATCACACTCCCCCAATCTCTTGCCCACGGTGCTTGCCTGAGAAAGGCCCCACCCTCTCTAGTCACAAGCCCACAGCTAGCGCAATTTTGAGAGATTAATACTGGGCTGTGCCCCACACTTGAGCCGAGTTTGAGGCAACATGGCTGCAGCTGTCACCCAGCCAGAGGAGGAAAAGGGGAAACCAAGTTCTCCAAAGCACACTTAGGACAATACCCATTACCCCGCTACAAGTAGCTGTGGGATTGGGCACTAGCCTGCCCAACCCGTCACAGCTTCTAACAACACCAACACAGGCTACCTGGGTTTTAGTGGGTTGCTCCAACGCTACTGCTATCACTCATACCACAACAGTTGCCCAGGAACTTGAGAACCTATTAAAATACCTGGCCCATGGATTCCACTACTAGCTTCTGAGCAAGCCACTTGGAGGCCCAAGAATCAGCCCTTAGGACCCATTAACATTGGAACCAGAGTGAGCTGCTATGGGACTTAAAAATGGGCACATCTCCCCACTGCTACCTCTGGAGCCCAAAGACTGGCTGGGTTGGAATTGAAGTCCCCAACTAAACTTCATTACAACATCAGTTTATAACCGGACCCTAAGTCACCAAGAAAATCAGATACCACTTGCCCTGTATAATGATGAAGAAGTAATACAAATATCACGCTAACAAGGGCACCCAAAATAAAAGCTAAAATATCTTAACCACATACCTATATCTTTTGCAATTTCAAAAAGTTGGAGCAAGTGACTGCTACCCAGATAAACGGATATCAATGGAAGGGCACAGAAAATATTAAAAAATGGGGAAATATGACACCACCAAAGGACCACAACAATTTGTTCACCAACAGGTCCCAATCAAAAAGAATTTCTAAAAATGCCAGATAAAGAATTCAAAATATTGATTTTAAAGAAGCTTAATGAGATTCAACGAAATATGAAAACAAATACAAAGAAATAATAAAATCAACTCAGTATATGAATAAAAAATTATCCAAGGAGAGAGATCTTTAAAAAAAGGAGCAGAAATTCTGGAAGTGAAAAATTTGTAGAAGGAAATACAAAATACATACGAAAGCTTCAATAAAAGACTAGAATGAGCAGAAGAATCTCAAACCTTGGAGACACTGCTTTTGAAATCAACCAGTCAGACAAAAATAAGGAAAAAATAATAGTAAAGAATGAATAAAGTATTTGAGATGTCTGAAACTATATAAAGTGATTGAACTTATGAATTACCAGTATTCACAAGGAGGAAGAGAGAGGAAAAGTTTAGAAAACCTATTTAAGGTAATAATTGATGAAAACTTCCCAAGACTACCAAGAGAGTTAGACATTCATATACAGGAGGCCTATTGATCCCTAGGCAAACACATTGCAAAAAGACTTCACTACAGTATAGTATATTCAGAATATCTAAAGTAAAATAAAAGAAAGAGTGTTAAAATTAGCAGGAGAAAAGCATCTAGTTCCCTATAAAGGAAATCCCCTTGGATTAATGGTGGACTTTTCAGTAGAAATTTTACAGGCCAGAAAAAAATGGAATGGCATTTTCAAAGTGAAGGAAAACAAAATTGTCAGTCTAGAATTTTTATCCTGCCAGAATAAGCTTCATAAATGAAGGGGAAATAAAGTATTCCCCAAATAGGAAAATGCTGAGAGAATCTGTCAACAGACTGGAACTATAGGAAATTCTCAAAGGGGTCTTACACATGGAAATGCAAGGTTGATATTCAACATAACAAAAACACATGGAAATATAAATGTGTTAGTTCATTTTCACACTACTGTAAAGAAATGCTTAAGTCTGGGTAATTTATAAGGAAAGAGGTTTGATTGACTCACAGTTTTGCATGACCACGGAGGCCTCAGGAAACTTACAATCATAATGAAAGGGGAAGCAGTCACCTTCTTCTTCACAAGGTGGCAGGACAGAGAAGAGTGAGCAAAAGGAGAAAAGCCACTTATGAAACCGACAGATCTTGCAAGAACTATCACAAGAAGAGCATGGGGGAAACCATCCCTGTGATCCAATCACCTCCCACCAGGTCTCTCCCTAGACACATGGGGATTACAATTCAAGATGAGATTTGAGTGGGGACACAAAGTCTAACCATATCAATAAACCTCACAATTCTCATAGAATGTCCACACAAAGGAGGAAGAAAAAAGAATCAAGTGGCAACATGACAGAATTTCATCAAACCACAAAGACAAAAAGACACAGAAAAAGAAAGCAACAAAAAATTTATGAAACAACTTGAGAGGAATTAACATTATGGCAGGAAAAAAAAGTCTTGCATATCAACATTAACCTTAAATATAAATTTATTAAATACTCCACTTAAAATATACACATTGGCAGAATGGACTGAAAAACACCATCCAACAATATGGTGCCTATAACAAACTCACCTTGCTTGTAAAGACACATGTACACAGAAAGTAAAGGAATGGAAAAAAATATTCCATAGGAACAAAAAACAAGAGCAGGTAGGAATACTTCCATGAAATCAAAAACAGTTATTTTTTAATTAAAAAAATTTTTAAATGCATCAAATCAAAATAGTTTTAAAAAGACAAAGAAGGCCATTATACAATAATAAATGACATATATAATATATATAATCATAAAAGACAAAGAAGATCATTATATAATCATAAAAAGATCGATTCAGTGAGAGGATATAACAATCCTAAATATATATGTACCCATATAGAAGAACTCAAATTACAAAACAAATATTACCAGATCTAAATGAAGACAGACAGCAATACAGTAATAGTGGGAGGACATTAACAGCAGACTCACAGCACTAGATAGGTCATTGAGAAGGAAAATTAACAATGAAGACTGAACTTTAGAACAAATGGACTTAAAAGATGTTTATGGAAAATTCTACCTATCTTTTTATCATTCTTTTTATCAGAACATGGAATATTCCCCAATATTAACCATGTTAGGCAACAAAACAAGTCTTAACACATTTTTAAAAGTAATCAAAATCATATCAAGTATCTTCTCAGTCCACAGTGGGATAAAGCTAGAAATCAATACAAAGAGGAGCATTAGAAACTATACAAATACATGGGAATTAAACAGAAGGCTCCTGAATAATCACTGGATCAAGGAAGAATTAATTTCTACATTCATTACTTAATGTATCCATTCTAGTGATAAAAATTTAAAATTTTTTTGAACTGGATAAAAATGAAAACACAACATACCAAAATCTGTGGGATACAGCAAAAGCAGTGCTAAGAGGGAAGTTCATAGTGTTAATGCCTCTGTCAAATAAGTAGAAAGATCACAAATTAACAACTTTATGTTGCACCTCAAGGAATTACAAAAACAAGAGCAAACCAAAAGTTAGCAGAAGAAAAGAAATAAAAAATCAGAGTAGAACTAAATAAAATAAAGAGAAAAAAATTACAAAGGATCATCAAAGTGAAAAGTTTGTTCTTCAAAAACATAAACAAAATTGATAAACCACTAGTTAGATTAATGAAGAATAGAGAAAATTCAAATAAACACAATCAGAAATGAAAAAGGAGACATTATAACTGACACCACAGAAATTCAAAATATCATCGGAGACTATTATAAACAACTCTATGCTCACAAACCAGAAAATGTAGAGAAAATAGATAAATTCCCGATAATATACAACCTCCTGAGATTGAACCAGGAAGAAATAGAATTCCTGAACTATAATGTAGCAAGATTGAATCAGTAATAATTAAAAAAAAAAAAAAAACTCTCCCAACAATCACACCACCACAAAGCCCAGGGCTAGATGGTTGAACAACCAAGTTCTACTACCCATACAAACAATAACTAATACCAATCCTCCTAAAACTATTCCAGACAATCAAGGAGGAAGGGAGTCTTTCTAACTCATTCTCTGAGGCCAGTATAACTCTGACACCAAAACTAGACAAGGACACAACAACACCAAAAAACAAAACTGCAGATAAAAACTCCTGATGGTCATAGATGTAAAAATCCTTATGAAAATATTAACAAATACAATCCTACAGCACATCAAAATGAAAGTATACCATGATCAGTTGGGATTTATCCCAGGGATGTAAGGATGATTCAACATACACAAGTCAATAAACATAATTATTAAGGACAAAAACCATATAATCATCTCAATAAACACATTTTAAAAATTGATAAAATTCAGCAGCCCTTTATGATAAAAGTTTGCAACAAATGAGGCATAGAAGGAGCATATCTCAAATAAAGGCTATATATGAAAAATATACAAACAACAACATTCTTACAGGGGAAAAGTTAAAGGCGTTCCCTCTAAGAACTAGAACAAGACAAGAATGCCTACTTTTCACCATTCTCATTCAACATAGTTCTGAAGGTCCTCTTCAGAGCAATCAGGGAAGAGAAAAAATAAAAAGCATCTGCATCAAAAAATAAGAAATCAAATTATCCCTATTTGCTAATGATATGATCTTATATCTAGAAAACTCTAAATACTCCACCAAAAATCTCTTAGATTTGATAAATGGATTTAGTAAAGTTTCAGGATACAAAATTTATATACAGATAGTAGCATTACTATACGCTAATAATGTTCAAGCTGAGAGACAAATCAAGCAGGCAATTTCATTTATAACAGCTAAAAAAATTAAAATGCCTAGGCATATGTTTAACCAAAGAGGTAAAAAAAAAAAAAAAACCTCTCTAAGAACTACAAAACACTGATGAAAGAAATTGTAGATGACCCAAACAAATGAAAAAATATCCCATACTCATTAATTAGAGGAATCAATGTTGTTAAAATGACCATGCTTCCCAAAGCAGTCCACAGATTCAGTGCAATGCTTATCAAATTAGCAACGTCATTTTCTCACAGAACTAGGAAGAATAAACCTAAAGTTCATAGGAAACAAATCTTAAGCAAAAAGAACAAAACTGGAGGCATCACATTACCTGACTTCAAATTAATCTACAAGGCTAAAACAACCAAAACAGCATGCTACTGCTATAAAAACAGACAAGAAGATCAATGGAAACAAAGAGAGAACCCAGAAGTAAAGACACACACCTACAACCAACTGATCTTTGTCAAAGTCAACAAAAATATACACTCAAGAAATTACACTCCATTCAATAAATGATGCTAGGAAAATTGGATAGCTATATGCAGAATAATGAACTTGGACCTCTCATTATATACAAAAATTAAGATGGATTAATAAATGTAAGACTCAAAACTATAAAAGTTCTGAACGAAAAGCTAGGAGAAACTCCTCTGGATATTGGTCTAGGCAAAGATTTCACGACTAAGAACTTAAACGCAGCAAACTCAACAAAAGCAAAAATAGAAAAATGAGATTTAATTAAAAGCCTTCTACACAGCAAAAGAAACAATTGACAGAGCAAACAGACAACTTGCATGATGGGAAAAAATATTTGCAAACTATGCACTGACAAAAGGCTAATATCCAGAATCTGCAAGGAACTCAAATAACTCAACCAGAGAAAAACAATTACCATTTAAAAAATGGGCAAACATCCTGGCTAACACGGTGAAACCCCGTCTCTACTAAAAAGTACAAAAAACTAGCCGGGCGAGGTGGCGGGCGCCTGTAGTCCCACCTACTCGGGAGGCTGAGGCAGGAGAATGGCGTGAACCCGGGAGGCGGAGCTTGCAGTGAGCTGAGATCCGGCCACTGCACTCCAGCCTGGGCGACAGAGTGAGACTCCGTCTCAAAAAAAAAAAAAAAAAAAAAAAAAAAAAAAAGGGCAAACAAGGCAATTTACAGATTCAACACTATTCCTATTAAACTACCAATGTAATTTTTCACAGAATTAGAAAAAACTATTCTAAAATTTCTATGGAACTAAAAAGAGTCTGAATAACCAAAACAACCCTAAGCAAAAAGAACAAAGCTGGAAGCATCATACTACCTGACTTCAAACTATACTACAAGGCTACAGTAACTAAAACAGCATGGGACCAGTACAAAAACAACACATAGACCAATGGAATAAAATAGAGAACCCAAAAATAAAGCTACACACCTACAGCCATCAGATCTTTGACAAAATTGACAAAAAATAGCAATGGGGAAAGCACTCCCTACTTAATCAATGGTGTGGAATAGCTAGCAATATGCAGAAGAAGGAAACTGGACCCCTACCTATCACTATATAAAAATATAACTCAATATAAGATTAAAGACTTAAATGTAAGATGTCAACCTATAAAAAATCCTGGAAGAAAATCTAGAAAACACCCTTCTTGATATCAATTTTGGCAAAGAATTTATGGCTAAGTCCTTAAAAGCAATTGCAACAAAATCACATATTGATAAGTGGGACATAATAAACCAAAGGGATTCTGCACAGTAAGATAAATTATGAAAGAAATAAACAGACAATATGCAGAATGGGAGAAAATATTCACAAACTATGTGTCTGACAAAGGTCCAGTCTGACAAAGGTCCAATATCCAGAATCTATAAGGAACTTAAATAATTCAACAAGCAAAAAACAAATAAACCCATTAAAAAGTGGGCAAATGTCATAAACAAACAATTCCAACAAGACACACAAGGCCAAAAAGCATATGAAAAAAATGCTCATCATCACCAATCATCAGAGAAATGCAAATCAAAACCACAATGAGCTACCATCTCAAAACAGTCAGAATGGTTATTAAAATATCAAAAAATAACAGATGTTGATGAGACTGTGGAGAAAAGGGAACACTTATACAATGTTGGTGGGAAGGTACATTAGTCCAACCATTGCGGAGAGCAGTTGGAGATTTCTCAAAGAACTATGTATTGAATCACCATTTCAACCAGGAATTCCATTACTGGGAATATGCCCCCCAAAAAGTAAGTCAGTCTACCAAAAGGACATATGCACCTGTATATTCTTTGCATCACTATTCACAGTAACAAAAACATGGAATCAACCTAGATGCCCATCAACAGTAGAGAAGATTTTATATATATAATACACACACACACACACACACACACACACACACACATATATATATATGGACCTGTGCCTGGTAGTTCATGCCTGTAATCCCAGCACTTTTGGAGGCCAAGGCAGTAGGATTGTTTGAGTACAGGAGTTTGAGTTTGTGACAAACCTGGGCAACAGGCTTGTCTGTGTCTACAAAAAATTTTTAAATTAGTGTGGCCTTTTGGAGCAAGCCTGTAGTCCTAGATACTCCAGAGACTGAGGTGGATGGATTGCCTGAGCCAGGAGGTCAAGGCTGCAATGAGCTGTGACCATACCACTGCACTCTAGCCTGGGAGACAGAGTGAGACCCTGACTCAAAAGGAAATAAAATAAAATAAAATGGAGTACACATACACCATGGTATACTATGCAGCCATAAAAAAGAATGAAATCATATCTTTGCAACAACATGGATGTAGCTAGAGGCCATTATCCTAAGCAAACTAATGCAGAAACAAAAAATCGAATACTGCATGTTCTTATTTGTAGTGGGAGCTAAACATTGGGTACACATGGACATAAATATGGAAAAATAGACACTGGGGACTACTGGGTTGGAGGAGAAAGGGATGAGGGAAAGGGCTGAAAAACTACCTACTGGATACTATGCTCACTACCTGGGTGGTGAGTTCAATCATGCCCCAAATCTTAGTATCATGCAATATACCTTGGTAACAAACCTGCACCCCCTGATTCTAAAATAAAAGTTGAAAAGGAAAAAAATGGGCAAAGAACATGAACAGACACTTTTCAAAAGAAGACATACAAGTGACCAACAGACATATGACAAAATACTCAACATCAGTAATCATCAGTAAAATGCAAATTAAAACTACAACTGGATACCATCTTACACCATTCTGATCGTCTATTATTAAAGTCTAAACCCAATAGATGGTGAGGATGCAGGGAAAAGGGAACAATTTATTCTGTTGAGGGAATGTAAATTAGTACAACCTTTGTGGAAAACAGTATGGAGATTTTGCCCAAATAGAAAAATGTAATTATCATTTGCTCCAGCAATGCTATTACTGGGTATATCTCCAAAGGGAATTAAATTACTGTATAAAAAAAAACCCCTGCACTCATATGTTTATCACACTATTCACAATAGCAAAGATATGGAATCCACCTAAATGTCCATGAACGGAGGACACATACGTTTGTGTGTGTGTGTGTATATACACTCAGCCATAAAAAAGAATGAGTACTATTCAGCCATAGAAAAGAATGAAATTATGTCTATTGTAGCAACATAGATGGAACTACAGGTCATTATCCCAAGTGAAATAACTCAGAAACAGAAAGTCAAGTGTCATATATTCTCACTTGTAAGTAGGAGCTAAGCAATGAGCACACATGGACATACAGAGTGGAAAAATAGACATTGGAGACTATAAAATGTGGGAAAGGAGAGGGATGTGAGGGTTGAAAAATTACCTATTGGGTACAATGTTTATTATTGGGATTATGGGTACACTAATAGCCCAGACTTCACCACTACACGATATGTACATATAAGAAATCTGCACTTGTACACCATAAATATAAAAAATTAAAACAGGCCAGGCATGGTGGCTCAGGCCTGTAATCCTAGCACTTTGGGAGGTCAAGGCAGTGATCACCTGAGGTCAAGAGTTCAAGACCAGCCTGGCCAACATGATGACATCCCGTCTCTATTAAAAATACAAAAATTAGGCCAGCATGGTGGCAAGTACCTGTAATCCTAGCTACTCAGGAGGCTGAGGCAGAAGAATTGCTAGAACCCGGGGCGTGGAGGTCACAGTGAGCCAATTTTGTGCCATTGCACTCTAGCCTTGGCAACAGAGCAAGACTCTGTCTCAAAACAAAACAAAGACAAAAAGAAAAAGAAAATCAAAACAAAACAAAAAACAGAAAGAAGTTATAAAAAGTATACTGGATATATGTTGTGATGGTCTAGATTTCAATCTGGCTCTGTTACCTTGTATGTAATATTGAACATAAATCTGAGCTTCAGTTTACTCATCTATAAAATAGATTAATAACATTTCTCCTGCCTACCGTTAAGCCTATTATAAGATTCAAATGTAATAATAAAAATGAAAGCTCTTTGTAAAGTACTAAAATATTAAAGTCTTTTTCTTTTTCTTTTTTTTTTTTTTTTTTTTTTTTTTTTGAGACAGTCTCGCTCTGTCGCCCAGGCTGGAGTGCAGTGGCTGGATCTCAGCTCACTGCAAGCTCCGCCTCCTGGGTTTATGCCATTCTCCTGCCTCAGCCTCCCGAGTAGCTGGGACTACAGGCGCCCACCACCTCACCCGGCTAGTTTTTGTTTTTGTATTTTTTAGTAGAGACGGGGTTTCACCGTGTTAGCCAGGATGGTCTTGATCTCCTGACCTCGTGATCTGCCCGTCTCAGCCTCCCAAAGTGCTGGGATTACAGGCTTGAGCCACCGCACCTGGCCTAAAGTCTTTTTCTTATCAATATTCTCCATTTTTAACTAATTTGCATTTTAGAAAGTAAACTTTATACTTTTATATTTGAATATTTTTTGACCACATGCTTAAACTACTAATAAAGGTGATTGAAACTGAGAAATGAACTGAACTTCAATGTGCATTTATATTGTGTGTGTTTACGTGTGGGTGTACATATATATGTTTATGTTTGTGTGTGTGTGTATGTATGCATGCATACTTGTAGTTCAAAAGTAGTTTTCAGCCATAGAAATATTTGTGGAATTCTTATCTAAGGAAATAAAGAAAGAAAAGAAAGTCCCGCTGAGGGGTGAAATAGACCTAATAGGTTCATTCAGAGAGATGTTGCCTCTTCCTGTAACACAGGCCTGAGTTACTCATATTCAGACCTTTTTGTCTGTTTTCTATAATTCAGGATTAAAGGCTTACAGCAGGAGTCCCCAGTCTCTGGGCCACAGTCCCGTACCAGTCCATGGCCTATTAGGAACCTGGGGGCACAGCAGGTGGTGAGTGGCAGATGAGTGAGAATTACCACTTGAGCTCCCCCTCCTGTCAGGTTATTGGTGGCATTAGATTCTCATAAAAACACAAACCCTACTGTGAACTGCGCACAGGAGAGATCTAGGTTGCATTCTCCTTATGAGAATCTAATGCCTGATGATCTGAGGTGGAACAGTTTCATCCCAAAACCATTCCCCCTCCGCCCACTCCCATCTGTGGACAAATTGTCTCCCATCAAACGGGTCTGTGGTGACAAAAAGGTTGGGGACCAGTGGCTTACAGAACTAACATTATAATTCATAGAGCATCTTCTGTGATGGGACTTAGAATATGTGTAATTGACAATTCCATTTAGGATTGGGAGGTTCTTCTTATTCAGACCAGTGAGATACGGTACAGAAACCAATGACTTCATCACCTGGAGAAAAACTGAAGTGCCTAGCTGGTAAAAACAAAGCTGTAGCAAAAGAAAAACTGCTTTCTGTTAAGACGATAGTGGTCATGTAGATTTTTTGTTTTTTTCCTCAGCAAGGTTTGGGTAACAAGAAAGGAAAGGCCAAGTATTTACCTATGACCTTAGTGTTCAAAACTGTCAAATCTTCCACTTTGGTGTCTAAAGCTTTTCTGAGGGGAGTCAGGCATTAGTGTAAGAATCTTCAAATGCACTGATTGAACAGTAGACAAATACATTAAGTAATCTTTCTCTACCCAGTATTCTAATATTCATCAATAAGTCACTATGCCTCACAGAGGCTTGAGACTTGTAATACGTTTTAAAAAATCAAGTTGTTTGTATAGACAGTGACCCATAATATTATTTGACTAAAGCCCTGCACAGGTTAGGAGTATCCCTAGTCATAACTGTCCCCTACAAAAAATAAGGACAGCTGTGCACCAACCTCCTAACTTATTATTATTCTTTGCTGTGGTTCTTGAAATCACAAAGTCTTAGAATTGTTGCATTAAAGTACTGCCACACTCGGTCCATTCAGAATGCCTAGACTCCCATATTAGTGCTATCATTGGTCTCAGAAGGCCTGTAAATTGAAACTCAGCCTAACAGAAGAAAAGAAAGTGGAACTCGCTGGCCTAAACTCTTCAGTCCACCTCATTATGCATCTGCCTTAGGTATCTGCCTTATGATTCTTGAGTCAAGAAATTCATTTGCCTTAAGTAACGTTTTAGAATAGCAGTACTGATTTTTTTAAAGCTGTAGAATCCTTTATACAAAATAAATCTTCAGAAAAATTCCTGCATATCGAAAGTTAGAAATGGAGGTGATGTGTTATAAAGTGGGGGGCTCGGTTCTTCAGAGTAGATCTATTCCAGCCTCTGAGTCTGGGCAAGCACCCATATGAAGAGGCTGGTTTACTAGGCATAGCTGAAGATATTGTAAGCAAATAAAATGACTCCGGGAACTTCTGAAGATGTTGTATCTCAATCCCTTCTTGAATTAACTGAATTCATGGATGGAGAAAATAGTAATTTTGCTACAGGGACATAGAGAAGTTTTCGTGAAACCATGTATGCATCTTGACCTGAGAGTTTTCACAAGACTTAGTAAATCAATATGTTACAAAGCATTTTGATGACCAAGCCTGTATTTCTTCCCCCAGTCCCTTTTTAAAAAGTGACTTTCTGGTCCTTTGTAACTCCTTTTTTTTTTTTTCTTTTTCTTTTTTTCCGAGACGGACTCTTGCTCTGTCTCCCAGACTGGAGTGCAATGGCGCAATCTCGGCTCACTGCAACCTCCACTTCCTGAGTTCAAGCAATTATTCTGCCTCAGTCTGCCGAGTATCTGGGATTACAGGTGCCCACCACCACACCTGGCTAATTTTTGTATTTTTAGTAGTTTTTCCATGTTGGCCAGGCTGGTCTCAAACTCCTGACATCAGGTGATCTGCCCGCCTCGGCCTCCCAAAGCGCCTTTGTAACTCTTTTAAGGATCTACCTGTTTCCCAAATTCTGCATAGTAAGCACTGTCCTCTGCTTCAAGAGTGGTCTAGTGTGCCTGGTGACAGTAGCTGAGCTATGACTTAGATCCTGAACTAACTGCCTTTGCCGGTCTAGTTCCTTATTACTATCTCTGCCCATTCCTCCTTTCTCCTCTCTACACACCCTCCACTTTTTGTGTTCCTATCATTGAATGGAGAAAGACATGTTTTTCTATGTGTATTTTTATTTGAGAAAAAAGTGATCGGACCTGCAAAATCTCACCAGTCTCTATTTTGGTGACTATCTGTATTGGGAGTAATTCAACAACTTAACTTTAAAGTCGATAGCAAAATGACATTTTGTATCATGTCCCTTTCTTTTCACAGACCTCTTTGCCAAAAGTGAAATCACCCAGTCTTACAAACACCGCATTTACACTCTTTTCATCCATTTCTGCCTTCTTTGAGGCCTATGCTGTTAACAGAAGCAGAAGCACACAAAATTCATTAAATAACATTTAACTAATTAACATTTTAAAATTGAATGCAGTACTTTATTGTGGTTTCCTGAATTTCGCTCCTTCAGAACAATATATCTATTTTTAATGATAGCATACTTCCTTATACACAGTAAACTAGTGAATTCTTAGATCTATCTTATTAGAAAATATTTACAACTATTTATATATCTCTATCTTATTGAAAAATATTTTTAACTATATATCTATAATATTTATATATCTGTCCAACCACCAATTGGTTGGATGGAATCATTTGATTTCTGACTTTTTTCCAAGGCTGTAGGCAACTACCATCATTTCCTATTTAGTGAGTGAAAGAAGCTCATACTTGAAGATTGAAAGTTAATTTAATATGATCTTATTAGTAATCATTAGAGCTGTTCACTGAATATTCTAGGCATATAGCATAATTGCATTTTCTTGTCCTCTTGAAATAAGACGTATCTTAGTGACTAACTTTGGCCAATATAATGTGATCCTACTGAGGCATAATACGCCATTTCCAGGCAAGAGCCTTTAGAAACTGGCACCTGAGTCATCATTTTCCTTTCTGCTTGCCATAGTAATTGCTAATACTCCAGGGGTTGAAGGTTCGTCAGCTTACATACCCTAGTCAGAATAATGTAGAAAAGAACCTCTTGTCAGTCCTCAGTAGACTTACATTATGAGTGGGAAATAATCCTCTTCTGTTTAAGTCACTGAAATTGAATTCATTTGTACAGCAGCACAATCTAACTTATCCTGGTATTGGAATCACTAGAGTTAGTCACGTTATGCTATCAGTAGAGCTGTTCACTTGTTACCAAACTTACTGAACTCAAAACAGATCCTTTGCCCTGTGGGGCTTATAGAGAAGGTAGAACATAATAAAAGCTATGAAACAAGGCAGTAGCAATTAAGGGCCCTAAGGCAGGGAGGGAAACGATGCTAAGAAATTTTGAATAGGTAATGGTTACTTCCTGTTGGAATGTCATAGAAGCTTCTAAGAGGATGTGACCATAGAACAAGTCTTAAGGATGAGTAAGATTTGGTTGTGCAGAGATGGTTGTGATGGAGTCCCCAAAATATGGTGCTGGGTGAACAATCCCGGACCAAGAAAATATAGTGCATAATGCAGAAGGGTGAATGTGAATGCCCAGTCTGGTGACAGTAATGTAGATATTAACACCTTGGAGATGGATTATCAGGTGGATAGGAGTCAACCTCACCTTTGGGGTAAGAATGTCTGCTTCTTGAAACAAATCATGTGCCTCTTGGTTTCTGAATGATGAAAACATTCGTGTCTGTGAGTCTGTCTTCCTCTTGTGGGAGGATAAGTCATTTTACCTAGTGGGACACAGAGCCAAGACAATGCATTTCAAACCAAGTGGCTGCATACACATTTATTTTAAGAACTGCACCCAAGCTCAGTTTTCTTTTCATTAGTTTGGTATTTCTAATACATAATTATTTTAAATCTCTCAGTATAAATTCCCTGACATTTCCCTTTCTAAAGAAAGAACTAAGTACCTTTATTTGCCCTCCTATTCTTCCTTCTTTTCTCCTTCCCTTCCTTCATGTTTCCTTCTTCTTTCTTTTCTCCTTCCTTCCTTTTTGTCCCTTCCTTTCTTAACCTTTTTTTCTATATAATTTCCTCTATTTTTCCTGCACTTAGCAGTTTCTACTTTGTGTCATGCCTAGCCTAGAGAATACTATTCATATCTTGTTTATATTTTATTTCCCTTCTATTTATTAATCCTGCTCAACCTGGGAATTTCTAAGGTGTGCTACATATTTTGCAGAATAAATAATTTTTCCTCTTTTCTTTGGCTTTTCCTTTTTGTGCAGGCATGGAACTCCCATTGTATCTGTCCAAAGGCAGATTTGACCGCATTTAACCACAATGGGCACCCATCCATTAGAGTTTCCTTCCTTCCCTGTGCTAACTGGGAACCCCAGCCATCCTATTTCATATTTGTAAACTAAGAGTCACATCACAAGGCCTCCAGGATATTTGTGGTTAAACCACTCGACCACCTTGGGATTGTGCTAACTCTGTGTTTTGGTTTGAGGGAGTGTGTGTGGGTTGGAGATTGATTTGACTTTTTTTTTTTAAGTGCTGTAACAGGATAGCATTCCTCGGGTTCACGTTGGTGAAATAAAGCCAGCAGCTTTGAGAACTGGTTTTGTTTGATTTCTACCAATGATATAAAACTGGTGCCCAAGCAACGCAGGGGGCCATGGAGGCAGTCTACTTGAACAGGAGGCAACTTCCTCCCTGCCACTCAGGTTGAATATAGTCTGAAAAGTCCCAGAAGTAATCAATGATGAGAAGGGGTGGGGAGCCAGCATTTTTTTTGTCTTTCTTAGATTTCATGTTTGCTCTTTAGGATGTGAAGATTTCTTGTTAGAAGCCACTTTGGTGGAAAGAGTGTGGTGGCCACATAAAAGGTTTTTCTGGAATTCAGCTACAGTCAATAGGTACTGATTTATCAATAAAGTTTTTAATCTCTTGGGCTTAAACTTGTTGACTCAGTCTCATTATAGAACACAAATCTCTGTGTCTTACTGTCTTTGACACTGTCTTCTTTTAATAAAAAAAATGGTCAAAGATATGTGCATACTATTTTTAAACAGGAGGCTCCTGTCCTACCATTGATGGTACATTCTGGGACTGTGAATAGATGCACACTTAACCATGTACAAGTTTTTATTTTGCAAAATAAAGGACTGTATTTAGGCAGGAAATAGGCCTAATGGAATAGAGTAAGCTTATAGCAAATTCTAGAAATTTTAAAACTGGAAAGGGCTGCGGAGGTCATGATGTCCAACGCCTTTACAAACATTGAAAATGGCATGCAAATGAAGAAATTAAGACAACACAGCTATTCAATGACACAATCAAAAGTCATAGATGGAGCTGCACTCAATTTTCAGAAGTGTCAAGGTTAGGAGAGTCAAAGAAAGACTGAAGAACTGTTACAGATTGAAAAACATAAAAGAAAAATGGCAACTAAAGGCAACATGTTATATCAGATTTTTTGAAACAAAAAATATTATTGGAATGATTAAATGAAAGGTAAATGGGGTCTGAGGATTAGATTGTAGTAATGGATCGACATTCATTTTCTGATTTTGGTAACTGTACCATCGTTACATAAGAGACTGTCTTTGTCAGAATTGCATGCTAAAGTTCTCAGGGCCTAAGTGTGGCCTTGTGTGAGCAACATCCTCTGTAATACTTTATAAAAAAAATTCCTTGCACCAGTTTTACAACTTTTAAGTTTGAAATTATTTTTATGAAACAGCAAAAAGAAATACTTTTTTAAAAGATAAGCTGCTCGGATACATCTCTTTGAACATTAAAGATGTGATCAAAGATGCATTGGGGTTACCCACCATATCCCAGACTTTGGGTATTCCCCTGCTTACACGTTCCATCAGTAGCAGTTGGAGAATCAACACGTCCCTTCCTGAGATAACAATCTTGGACTGGGAACTTTCCCGTTTTATTCTCTTGGGCTCCCCTCATCCACAATAGAAAAATAGGACATTAAAATGTACATTGACACAGTATTTTGAGGTAAAAATCTACTTTATGACAATGTGACAGTGCATTTGGTTATTATGACTCTTTCAATCTCGTGTAGTTTCTCCTTCTCACCTTTTGATTTCTACCCCATTTATTTGGCTTAAATCCTGGTTGAATTTCCTATGGAATGTTCCTTATTCTGGATGTGTTTGTCTGATTCTACATGATATCCCTTAACATACTTATCCATCCGCCACGTTGCCTGTGAAGGAATGAGTGATATGATGCTTGTCTGTTATCGTGCAAATCTTACTTAGTAAATTCGGCTCAGTTTAGTGATTCAGTGACCAGGCATTTTTAAGTTCTATCTTCATTCCAGCTCAGGACAGCTGACTTCTACAATATAATTTGAAGGAAGGGTAGGAATACTTCTTCAGAATTTCTTAGCTCTCTTAAGCCACTTAAAATTAATGTCTTATAGTGGGAAAATAGTGATGATAGCATAGTTTTTTAATCTCATGAATCCCCCACATAGAAACTGAGCAACTAGAGAGCAAGAGCAAAATACACAGTCAAGACAGGAAAACCCATGAGCAACATATACAATTAAATTAGGTAACAAAAAACCACTAAAGCCAAAATACATCATTGGTCAGCATGATATCAATGTCTGAGTGATTGAACACAGAGGGAATCTATTTGACAGATATGAAAAGTTAAAAAAACTTAAAATAGATAATGGGTATTCACTGTAAATCAAAGAAGTTCAATTTTAGAATAGCACTGCAACTAGGAGGATTTGCCACTCTCAAGTGAGTGCACGGAGCCCGTGGTAAGAAAGGCCAGAAGGGACTATAAAGACACTATAAATTCATGAAATCAACTAGCCAGGATTCCTTTCCAGGGCCCTTCCACAGAGGAGAAATGGCAACCAAAATTGAACAAGGTCAGCACAATATACACAAAGAAAAGAGAAGAGTCAAATACTTGTAAAGAGGGAATCAGAACTGGAAAGTCTCAGTAAGCAAGCCAATCATATTTTCAGGGCACTATGAGAAAGCAATGGAAAATGTGACCAACATCAAACTTTTGACATCAATGCTTAATGCCAAAAGAAAATTCGGTATCATATTTATGATACTCAAGGAATGTAAGCCACGGGTTTTGTGTTCAGAAAGACTGACTTTCTTGTATAAAAGGCAAACACAAAGTAATCAATACCTAAGAACTCAGGGAGTATTTTTCCCATGAGCTCATTCTAAAGAATTGTTAGAGAACAAGCTTCAGAAAGTCAAAATGATTTAAGGGGTACTATCACAAGGTCTAGCTACGAAACAGTTACTAGAAAAAGTGAGACTAAATGAGAGTTAAAAGGAAAACCCTAGTAAATAATGGCCTTGTGTTTAAGCATTAGATATAGCATAACCATTAAAAATGGAAAGAAACGGCAAGAACTTAAGAAAAACCTATTTACCTGTCTTCAGAAATTATATTGGTTGTGGCAGTTTTAGTATTGTTATTCTGAGACTGTTGCATGTGTATTAAGGGATAAAGAAAATAAATAATTGTGGGATATGTTATTTGCATTAGCTCCTATGTCATTGAGACCTGAGATTCTCTTTTTCAAAGAAAGGAAATACAAACAAACATAACGCAGAAGAGGATAAGAAAAAGTCTCTGTAGTCTGAAATTGAATTAGAAGCTTCAGTAAAATCTTATGAGATAATTCACTTTAAATACATGTATGTTTCTTAGTTCTTTCCATTCAAAAGGCCTAGAAACAATGCCCAGTAAAGTAGCATTGAACATGGGTAGTGCCCAGATTGTGATGCTGAAATAGCATCTCCCATGAAAAGACCACAGATTTTTTGAGAAATGAGTAATTCCAGAACTGCTGCAAGAAATGTACAAGATGAGCCTGGAACAATTTTTCATAATAAAAAAGCCATATCATCCCAGAATCAGGGCTAGAATTTTGTTCTAATGGAGTTCTACTAACTCCAGTTCTTTGAGCATCTTCCATGCACCATATGCAGTCACTACATTGGGATCAAAAACTCCCTTCACAGGGCTTGCCCAGATTAGCTTATGTTTAGTGGCTCTTTCAGACTGTAACTTCTCTGGTTCATAGTTATGGCTGATTTTATGACAAGGGCACCTGTTCCTTGGGATCTAAACCCTAATCCATTACTAGATCCCTTCATATTGGCAGCAGTAACTTCCATCCCCTATCTACTTGGGATGGATTCAAACAGGTGTCTTAGAGGCAAAAATCCCCTTATCACATTACAGAATGCCTTGCCATGTGGTAATGTCCATTAATGAAATCCTTCTTGAACTGGTGCATGATAGATGCCAAGAGAAGATTTCTTTCAATGGGAGATTTGAAAAATTAGTCTTGTTTCTTTTGGCTATGTATATTAATCAATTAGTTAGTTAATTTACCAAACTTGAGTTAGCACTTACCATGAGCCAGACGCTGTGCTGGGTTCCGAAGAGAAAGCAAAATCCAAGACTTATTTGAACTCAGCTCTGAGAAGCTGACAATCTCTTCATCCCTGACCATCACAGGGAAACTCATAAGGCTTTACCCAGGCTTACAACACACAATGCAGGGCAAGGTCTGTCATGAATCTCAGGAGAAAATAATTCCAAAGGTGGAACTGTAGACCAGCAATTATTTCCATGAGACAGGTAAAAGGATGTTCTTTTCTACAGGAATGTGACCCCTACTCCAACACACATGCATATGCAAAAATCAAAAATAAAATGTATGGAGGAAACAACATAGAAGGGAACCACTGGCTTGTTTTATACATTTTAAAAAAATTCTTCCACTGTGTTTAAAGATATATTAGACAAAATTACTATATTTAGCACAATGTATGTATACAAACTTCTTGTAAATGTAGTCATATTTGAACAGGCTTTTAACCAACCGCCATGGCCGTTCCACCTTGATGCCTTTGTTCCAGCTGAATCCCTAGCCTGCAGTCACTCCTTTTCTACTTGTCCCAGTTACAGAGTCCTTACAGAGGAAGCTCTAACAGTTTTTCACTCTCTCTTGGATCTGATGTTTCACATATTTTAATTTTGTCTCTTCAATTAAATGTGAGGACATAAAGTATATATGTATCCATGGATCTGGATAGAAAATAACCAAAAGTTGTTTCTTGAGTAATGTTCAATGCATTAAGGAAGACTTTTTAAAAAGTAATCTTACTTTAGGTCTTTCCACAAAACAAATAAAATACAAATATCTCTTCGATTAGTTAAACATTTAATTTTATGTCATATATGCTTAAAAGGAAGAGCACCAATTCCTTCATGAAAATTGTAAGCACAAAACTTACGATCCACTTAGCCTGCCTCTACATTTTGTTAAACCACGTAAAAGATGTAGAAGTATTGTTCATGTGAAAGACTCCTTCCTGCTTTCCTTTGTTTTCTTTCACGACAAAGCAAGTGTCTTGTTTGCTTTCTCTCTCCATTGACAACTATAATTTTTATTTTTAAATTTAATCTGAGGTCGGTATCTTTTCTTTATTTACCTGGATCCTGATCTTTTCACAGAATTTCTCTATATTCTATAGGAATTGATGGCCAAGCATCTCATTTTTTGTTGTCACAAAAGAGTACTGATTATTTTAATATCAACCAGTCAGCCTTCATTTCAGTACCCAGCGTGGTACTTTTCATAATAGAATTTTAAAAAGGGAAAACTTCTTTGTTGAATAAAATACACAACTGTATCAATGAGTGTTTGTAATACCTTAAATCCAGGTAAGGCAAGGTTATCTTGTTCCATGTCTTTGCTGTGTTAAATCACAGCAGCTTGTAGAAAATAAAAGAGAACTGAAATATAGTGAATGTCTTGTGTTTGTCTAACCAACACCTCCCCACCACTTCTAAAAATGCCTATGTGTGTGGTTTCTTGTAAGATACAATTATATTTTATTTTTCTCCTTAGTATAAAACTTTGAAGTAATTAAAAAGCGTTATAATTTCTTCAGATCTGTCTCCCCACCCTCTTCTTTCTTTCTCTTCTTCCTCACTCTTCCTTCACTTTTTTCCTCCATTTTCCTTCCTTCTTTCTTTTTCTAACTAAAACTTTAAAGATTTCTCTTTAAAAACTTTTTCTACATCCTTTTTCTTTTTTTTAAATATGATTTCAATTTTTATTTTAGATTCTTGGGATACATGTGGAGGTTTGTTACATGAGTATATCATGTGATGCTGAGGTTTGTGGTATAATTGATCCCATCACCTGGGTAGTGAGTACAGTACCCAATAGTTAGTTTTTCAACCCTGGCCCCCATCCCTCCCTCACCCCTGTAATAGATCCCTATTTCTATTGTTGCCAACTTTATGTCCATGAATACCCAATGTTTAGTTCCCACTTACAGTATTTTGTTTTCTGTTCCTGCATTAATTTGCTTAGAATAATGGCCTCCAGCGACATCCATTTTGCTACAAAAGAAATGATTTTATTATTTGTATGGCTGTGTAGAATTTCATTGTATATATATACCACATTATCGTTATGCAACCCACTGTCGATGGGCTCCTAGGTTGATTCCATGCCTTTGATGTTGTGAAGAGTGCTGTGATGAATGTATAAGTGCAAGTGTCTTTTTGGTAGAATGATTTATTTTCCTTTGGCTATATACCCAGTAATGAGATTAGTGGGTCAAGCGGTAGTCTGTTTTTAGGTTCTTTCTGAAATCTCCTACAGTTGCTGAACGAATTTACATTCCCACCAATAGTATAAGTATTTGCCCTTCTCCACTGCCTCACCAGCATGTTTTTTGACTTTTTAATAATAACCATTCTCACTGGTGTGAGATAGTATCTCACTGTGGTTTTGATTTGCATTTCTCTGATGATAAGTGATGTTGAACATTTTTTCATGTTGGTTGGCTGCTTGTGTATCTTCTTTGGAGAAGTATCTGTTCGTGTCTTTTGCTTATTTTTAATGTCTTTATTTGCTTTTGCTTGTTCAATCGTTTCAGTTCCTTATAGATTCTGGATATTAGACATTTGTCAGATGGTTAGTGTGCAAATATTTTCTCCCATTGTGTAGGTTGTCTGTTTATTCTGTTGACAGTTTCTTTGTTTGCTTTCTTTCTTTTTTTTTTTTTTTCTTAATTGAGAGTCTCACTCTGTTGCCCAGGCTGGAGTGCAGTGGCATGATCTTGGCTCACTGCAACCTCTGCCCCATGGATTCAAGTGATTCTTATGCCTCAGCCTCACAAGTAGTTGGGATTACAGTCACGTGCCACCACGCCTGGCTAATTTTTGTATATTTTCTGGAGACAGAATTTTGACATGTTACCCAGGGTGGTCTCAAACTCCTAAGCTCAAGCAATCCTCCTGCCTTGGCCTCCCAAAGTTCTGGGATTACAGGTATGAGCCACCGTGCCCAGTCTTGACAGTTTCTTTAGCTGTGCAGAAGCTTTTTAGTTTAATTAGGTCCCACTTATCAATATTTGTTTTTGTTGTAATTGCATTTGAGGAGTTAGCCATAAATTATTTGCCAAGGCCGAGGTCCAGAATGGTGTTTCCTAGGTTTTCTTCTAGGGTTCTTATAGTTTGAGGTCTTACATTCAAATTTTCACTCAAGTTTGAGTTAATTTTTGTATATGGTGATAGGTAGGAGTCTAGTTTCATTCTTCTGCTTATTTCTAGCCAGCTATCCCAGTACCATTGATTGAATAGGAGGTCCTTTCCCCAAGCTTCTTTCTGTTGACTTTGTCAAAGATCACATGGCTATAGGTATATGGCTTTATCTCTGGGTTATCTGTTTTATTCCATTGTTCTATATGTCTGTTTTTGCACCAGTGCCATACTGTTTTGATTACTGTAGCCCTTTAGTATAGCTTGAAGTTGTGTAATGTGATATATCTGGTCTTGTTCTTTTTGCTTAGGATTGCTTTGGTTATTCAGGCTCTTTTTGAGTTCCATATGAATTTAAGAATATGTTTTTCTAGTTCTGTGAAAAATGACATCAATAGTTTGATAAGAATAGTGTTGAATCTGTAAATCACTTTGGGCAGTATTGCCATTTTAGCAATATTGTTTCTTCTGATCCATAAGCATGGAATATTTTTCTGTTTGTGTCATCTGTGATTTATTTCAGCAGTGTTCTGTAGTTTTTCTTGTAGTGATGTTTTATCTCCTTGGTTAAATGTATTCCCAGGTATCTTACTATTTTCATGGCTATTGTAAATGGGATTGTGTTTTTGATAGGGCTCTCAGCTTGAACGTTATTTGTGTGTAGAAATGCTACTGATTTTTGTGCATTGGTTTTGTATCCTGAAACTATTAAAGTCATTTATCAGTTCCAGGAGCCTTCTAGCAGAGTCTTTAAAGTTTCCTAGGTATAGAGTAATATCATCATAGAAGAGAGAGAGTTTGATTTCTTCTTCACCTATTTGGATGCCTTGTATTTCTTTCTCTTGTCTGATTATTCTGGGTAGCACTGTCAGTACAATGTTGAATAGAGGTGCTGAGAATGGACATCCTTGTCTTGTTCCAGCTTTCAGGGGGCATACTTCTAACTTTTGCCTGTGCAGTATGCTTACATTCCTTCTTTATCTCTCTTCCCCAAGGAAATCATTGTCTGAATTTGCATGCCTCATTTATATATATATTTTTCTATTTTTACTACATATATCTGTAGTAAATGAGATAAATAATAAAATGAGAAAAGTATTATTTCATGTATTTAAAGTTTAACAGTTGATGTCTATTTTCTGTTTCCTTTTTCAATGTATTATTTCACCCAACATTATAATTAGTTGTGTTTTTATAGTGAACACTTCAACAATACACCACATTCCTTTCTCAACACTGAAGCCGAGGCAATAATGGAATTCTCCTTTTCTTCCTTAGGCCATTAGTCCGTAATTGGTGTGACAAATAAGGATCAAGTGTTTTAATATGAGACCAGAAAAATACTCTCAGTCCCTCTCTAGTAGTAAAGCAGGGAAGTGTGAGTCTCCGATTTGGCAGAAGCCACATTTCTAAGAGGGTAGAAAGGAGATGCGACCGGAGTAAATAGGGAAGCTATCAAAAAGAAGCAGAGAGGAGAGATGCGGAGAGAGCTAGCTGTGTTCCTTGGTTCTAATATTCTGTGAGGCTGCCTGCCCCTCCCACAGCTTGATTGTTTGAGAATTTCAGGCTTCTTTTTATTCTGTTTGGTTTGTGTTAGGTTTCTGTCACTACAACCAAGTTTCTTGAGTGATTAACAACATTTTTTTTCCTTTTATTGAGAGAGAGAAATAACATTTGTTGAAAGCCCACTATGGGTTGATCTTTGTTCAAAGCACTATATGCATTGTCTCACTTAATCCTTAGAGCACCAGGAGATAAAATATTGTTATTTATAATTAAGGAATTTATAGCTCAGAAGCTGAGACACAGAGAATATAAATAATGTGCATAAGCCAAACAGCTAAATGACAAAGTCAGACTTCAAATCCAAGTTTTTCCTACTTTGAAATCTATGCTGCTTTGCTGTTCCCCATTATATTATGCTAGGCAGTAAGTAAGCCAATATCAAATGACAATTCCTGAGAAAAGCAGTAGGAAACTCAACATTTGATCAGGAAGTTAAGTCTCAGTTCCCTCCCTTACATGATTATGTGACACTGAACAAGCCAAAACCCTTTTTTGGTTATCTTTCTTCATCTATACAATTTTATCTTATGCAAAGAATGTGTTATATAGCACCAATTATATTATAAACTATATTATACTATAAACTTCTAATTTCCTAAGGATGGTATGGATTTCCGGAGAGCTTCCCACAATCTCCAGGGCTTTTCAGCTCTGCCTCCAGCGCCAAGTAGTTTCAAAACAATAGAAAAGGGTTAATGTTTTTATTTGTCTGTAGCAAAGAACAAAGACAAGCTAAACAACATATTTGGGAATTAAGCCTCCAAAATCAAAACTGACAGAGGATACAATTCCTAATCATCAAAAATACATAGAAAATGACGTGGTTTGGATCTGTGTCTGTGCTCAAATCTCCCGTCAAATTGTAATCTCTAATGTTGAAGGTGGAGCGAGGTAGGAGGTGATTGGATCATAGTGATGATTTCTCCTGGTTTGGCACCATCCCACTTGGTACTGTCCTCACGGTAGTGAGTTCTCATGAGATCTGGTTGTTTAAAAGTGCGTAGCATCTTCCCACGTCACCTTGCTCCTGCACCTGCCATGTGAGATGCCTGACTCCCCCTTTGCCTTCCGCCATGACATGATTGGAAGCATCCTGAGACCTCCCCAGAAACAGATGCCACTATGCTTCCTGTACATTCTGAAGAGCCATGATCCAATTAACTTCTCCTTTATAAACTATCCAGTCCCAGATATTTCTTCATAGCAATGCAAGAATGAACTAATACATAAAATTTTAGCCATAATTTAGCAGTAGATTTTCATAACCCCTTGCTTTCTATTGTTTTCAAAAGTTCTTTTGATCCTAAAAAAAATCAGTAACTCTTTATTTTAGCATATATCAGAAGTAATATGGTGATGTTCCATTATGAAATTATTTGGTATTATTTTGTTTGTATGTTACAGGTTAAAATACAGTTTCTAAAATATTATAACCTCCTGTCTTAGATTCTGAGGCAAAATTTAACCTACAGTAAAGGATCTTTCCATATTCAATAACATAAGAAATAAGTCTCAAAGTACGTTTAACTGTTAAAAAGAAGAAAAAAGTTACCCTAACTGAGAAAAAAAAAATGTTTTTCAAAGAATTGCTGTTTATCTGAGTACTTTGTAGTTGTAGTCAGATTTTTCACACATCCCACATTCACCTAGAATTTAAGAGTGAATATTAATTTATTCCTTTTTTCTACTATAAATGCTGTGTTTTGAGATTTTGAATTGGTTGATCTTTTGTAGTTTGCTTTTTAATCCATTTCAATATTTTGTTCCTGTCAAATTTTCTTCTACTGACGTAACTGTGTTGACACATATAAGCCTATATGAAGAATGCATGAAAGTGTTTAAATTAAATCAAACAACTAGTTAGTTACTTATTATGAAAACTGATGTATTGGTTGAACTTTAAAATTTAACTTCTCACTCTTCAGATTTTTGACAAAAATCAAAATTATGTTATAGGCCTATCACTTTCATTAAAAAAAAGCTTTATGTCACTACTGATACTGTCCTCTCCCTTATTTGCAAAAATCAGAAGAATCTCAAAGCCTAACACACATTACTCTTATATTCTAGGACCACACAGAAAAATAAACCTGTGGTATTTTTAATTTACAAGACATTTTCTTCTATATCTATATGAATTCTAGTTTTTGCTAGAGAGTTTCATGCTATTCTAAATTCATACTTCTGCTTAGAAAAGCTCATCAATGCTTTGGATGAAACATTTCTGCTCTATGCTCTCCTGTTAGTGCCTCTTTATTTGTTCTTCTTTTCAATTTTTGATGTTGTCAAAAGAGCAAATCTGTAAGAGATGATATGAGAGTTATCATGACTGATTAAAGTTTGAGGGGGCAAAAGAAACTAAAATATGAATTTTCCATCATCATTTATTCTGTGATCCTAAAAACGATACTTCTAAGGTTTCTCTCTAGATACAAGTTTCTTGCAAAATAGATGATGATTTGTTCAATTGAAATTTGTTTCTGTTGTAAGCCTTCAAAGGAATACTATATCTCTGGAATGGAGAAATTCTGGGTCACTGTTGTATGTCTATAAGCACTCCAGCCCTCACATGTCCTTTGTTCTGTAGCTCTCATACTGTTCTCAGTCTCCCTGGGTGTCTTCTACTTTCCCTCCACTTGCTTTTTAAAATCTTCTCAAAGATTTGGCATGTAGCCCTTTTCTCAGTCTACACACACCTTCATTCTTCTCTGAAATTTCCTTGTGTTCTTGACACTCATGTCTCTATTTTGGGGAATCAAGTTTTTCTTAACTCCATACCCATATAACCAAATGATCCCTGAAAATTTCTCCTTTAGGGACCTCAAACTTGACATGTCTGAAAACTGATTTATTCTCTCTCCAGAAGTAGATGTACATTGGGGTAACAGCCTAGCCTGTAATATTTCCTTTGGCCTAAGTGGACAAAATTGATAGACTCAGGTTGGGCTGATCCTATTCTATTTACCAGAAATTAGAAACTGGATGGAGAAACTGGAAAATATAAGTAGTTAGAAGGCAGTCATTTTGATGGCAATTCTAAGAAAAAAAATCTCCCCAAACTCCTGTTGCCAGCTGAGTCTCCAGAGGTATCCCAGTTTCTGCCAGAATGTTTGTTACATATTCATACACCATTAAAACATTCTTCTCTTCATGTATTCCTTATCTTTAATCACTGTACCATTATTTACCTAACTATTCAAGCCAGAAACCAGAAATTCCAAGACTGATCTTTCTCTCCACATAAAGTTAGTTACTTGGGATAGAGATAGGGCATCTCAGGCAAGGATTATATTCTAAACTCTGAAATCATCTACAGTCAAAACATATCCTATAAGATGAGCTTTCTGTCTTTCAGTAGATTCAATGCATTCAATTTTTCATCCAGGGCTTGACTAGATTGCTGTTTCATCAATTAGATAGCAGATGAAGTAATTAATTTGCATTTAGGCACTAAATATCTACAAACTTTAAAACATGAGCTTCATATACAGCCCAGTGAGATGATCATGGAACCAAGGGAATTCAGGAGCTGAGGCTGACCAAAGAATGGTAGGGATGCAGTATTCCCACTGCATGTTCATCACATGAACTGTCTTACTCTGTGTATCTTCTCAAATTAAATCAGTCTGTTATGGAACTCTATTGCATCTCCTACCTATCTCAACCTCTCCATCCCTATATTAGTTAATTTGATTCAACATCACCAAATTTTGATATAGGAATTATTTTCCTCATTAATAGGTAAAATATTAGAGGCTCAAAATTGTCAGATTCATTGAAATAGCATACATAGAGGAAGATCTGAGCTTCAACTCCAGAAATGTGCCATTTACAGTGCATGACATGGAATGGCATGAAATATGGAGGAGGATTTTTATGGCTGAGATAATCCAACATGATATGATACAGAAGATGACATCTAAACTGGCTCTTGAGAAAGGGAGACATGGACAAGCAGACATGGAAAAACATAATTCTAAGTTAAGGGAAGAGCATGAGCTAAAGCCAAGATATACAAATTCATAACATATTTGGGGAAACGTGAGACTAATCCAAGAATTTTTAATATAGTATACATGCAAGGAATTAGGAGAAAACAAGTCTGAAAATTTAAACTGAGAACAGGAATTGGATATCATCAATGAACAAATGAAATAATGGGAGGAGAGGGAAACAGAATGAAAGAGAAAGTAAAAAAGAAAGGGAGGTAAAGAGAAAGAAAAGAAAGGAGAGAGATAAAGAAAAATGAAATAAATTGTTTTGTTCACAATATTTAACATGATTGCTTATTATGTCCTGAGCACCTTGCTGTGACATGGAACAGCAAAAATCATATAATAGGATAACATTTATATAAAATTTAAATACATAAAAGAACACTAAAATGACTGTGGTGGAAGTTCGTATCAAGGAACTATTTCCTTCATTAGAGCCTTTACTTCAGTAGCTTTCTCACTCCTACTGGGATAGGCCTCAACATAGACTGTACAGTTGTGGTCAGTTGTTGTGTCTAGACCTCAAAAGAAAAGGGATATAAAAAGGCGTCTGATCCCCCATCAGATCATGGCTGGGAACTCAGTTTTCAGGTTTTTTTCTGAGGTCCCTTTTGCCACAAAAGGGATCTGGTCAGTTAGGAGAGAGGCTGTATTAGTCTATTTTGACACTGCTGTAAAGACATACCTGAGACAGGGTAATTTGTAAAGAAGAGGTTTATTTGACTCACAGTTCTGCATGGCTGGGGAGGCCTCAGGAAACTTACAATCATGGTGGAGGAGGAAGCAGGCACGTCTTACATGGGGGCAAGTAAGAGAGTGAACAAGATCAGCAAGAGCAGGAAAAAGTGCCTTGTAAAACTATCAGACCTTGTGAGAACTCATTATCATGAGAACAGCATGGGGGAAATAGCACCCATGATCCAGTCACCTCCCACCAGGTCTCTCCCTTAACACCTGCGGATTACAATTCAAGGTAAGATTTCGGTGGGAACACAAAGCCAACCATATCATAGGCTTATGATTATATTTTAGTTTACATTCCTGCTTCTTGGCCAAGATTTGCCAGAAACAGTATTAATTACAAAATTTTATTTTGTCCCATATCATTGCTGGGGTGATGTGGCTACCTGCCCCAGGTCCATCCTGTTCCTCAGTGAGATCTCTATGGCCAAGGGACTTACAGTCAAAAAAACTTATAGCCATTCTTAAAACATTTATCCAGGTACTGACTGAGGTGAGAAGGCACTCATTAACCCTTAAAATCTTTTAAGCAACATAAAAGCCAAAAAACCAAAGGCCAAAAAGTGAGGTTACATAATTTAATTCTGGTCTTAGACACTAACTTGTAGCAATTAGCCATACAAAACATAAGCATTTTGCTAAACCTATTTGAGTTAAGAAATTTAGAGAGATAAAAATCCTCGATTTGTCAGATATTTAGGTATCTGTGTGCCCATCCTTGATCTGGAGGGTCTGAAGTAATTTTATTCCTCAAAATTGGCCCTTACAACTCATGCTCCCACCTCTTCTGTGATGGTCCATGGACTTAGAGGGATTGAATAGTTTTAATTTCAGGCCATGTGCCTCACAAAAACAGTTCATTTTGATTTTCACCTTCTCTTGGACCTAAAAATGAAGCTTTCACTGGCATCAATGCTCAAGATTTAGTAGGAGTTGGTGCCTTTTCCAGACCCGGGAGTCAAAGCCTTGTAACTTAACAGCACAAAGATTAGTTAATAGCATGTTTATCGAGGATGTTAAAAGGTCAAATTAGTTGATCAAAACAAAACTACAAGTTATTATAATAGTTATTCGTTTAACCAAAGTGATAATCAAAAGACTTTAAAAGCAATACAAAAATAAAATTATATTAAAGGAGCATTCCATCTGTGATATGCAGATAGACTACTTTCCTGTAACATAAGTTTTTATCTATAATATAAATGATAAAGTATAGTATATGTATTTATGCTAAGAACAGAAGCCAATGTTTAATGAAATGTTTAGAAACATAAGAAAGAACATTTAGAAATCAGTGATTCAGTTTATTAACACTGCAGAAAGTCCTATTATTCTCTCTAACATGTCACAAATGAAAATATTGTGATTTGGTGTCTAAGAGTTACTGTCTGCAGCACTTCAAGCCATTGTATTAAAGTGGTTAGGTTACTCCTCATATATGCCTAGTTGCTAGCATCCTACAGACAAAATTATGACAAAATGTATAAAATATATGATAGTTCCTATGCCAACCTTATTAAAGTAAGACAATTAACTTTTCTCTCAATATTTAAACAATGGTAAATGCAAATATCAGTTGTGGAAATTCAGTATTAGCATAAATAATCTCTTTCGCTTAACTATTATACAAGAAAACAAAACCAAAGAAACAATAAGCAACCAATAATTTCTTTTTAGTTATTTTTAAAGATTGACATCACTCATTTACAAGACTGACTTTTAGATATAGTGCTGACAAATGCTTAGGTAGCTTTCACCACTAGAATTTTCAAATCAGCGCAATACTTGCACATATTTTGTTTTCAAGCATACACAAGAAAACCCAAGAGTAATAAAAGATTTGGGATCGACCAGGCACGGTGGCTCAAGCCTGTAATCCCAGCACTTTGGGAGGCAGAGACGGGCAGATCACGAGGTCAGGAGATTGAGACCACCCTGGCTAACACGGTGAACTCCCGTCTCTACTAAAAATACAAAAAAAAATTAGCCGGGCGAGGTGGCGGGCGCCTGTAATCCCAGCTACTCGGGAGGCTGAGGCAGGAGAATGGCGTGAACCTGGGAGGCAGAGCTTGCAGTGAGCTGAGATCTGGCCACTGCACTCCAGCCTGGGTGACAGAGTGAGACTCCATCTCAAAAAAAAAAAAAAAAAGGTTTGGGATCAGAAATCAGTAGAAAGTTATCACTTTTTAAAATTTTTGCTTAGTTCAAGGAAATATCACTTAATTTCAATAATGATAAACATGAAGTAGTTTGAGAGAAATCACTGTCATAATTTTTTCAAAGACAAGCCCAATTATTTTTGAACATTAAAACTTTGTACCCATATCACATTATTTCCTCATTACCTAAAGAAAAAAGCACTTAAACCAACTTAAATTATTGATTCAATTGAATTATCTATTAAATATTGATTCAATTGAATTATCTATTATCTATTTTATTTATATAAATATAAATCATTTATACATTTCTATTCTTACCTACTTTCCCAAATAATAAAACCATAGAGTATCTCTGGTCAGAACTTGTAAAAATAAGTCTTTTATTTTTAGCCAGGAACTTAAGCTCTTATAGCTTTCCATATCATCAAAAGTAAGCAAAACCAATCAAATTTTAAATGGCCAGTGTACTCTATCATCTTTTTAGAGGCTTGGCAAATGTAGCTTAGGAATTTTAGAAAAATAGAGCAAATAATGAATTGTTGAAAATGCATAGGAAACAAAATTAGTATTCGTAGAACCAAATAAAAGTCTTCCATTAGGAAATTTAAAAAATCAGTGGTTTTATTTAAAACAACAAATAAATGAAAATTAAAAGCAAAAACAAATAAACAGGAAATCAACCTCAAATTTTTCTCTTACTGTAGAGGACATAGTGTTACCAAGAGCCTAAAAAAGCACATGATGGATATTTTGTTCCTGGCATACAAATTAATGGCTTTAAGTCTACCAAGACCACTATAGATTTAATAAAGTTACTGAGGCACATGATGAGTAAATACTTTAATGCTAGTACTGTCTATGCAGAATAGCAAATATAGTGTGAAACAAAGCAATGTAAGCATTTATGTGAAATTTGGCCCTCTCCTAATATAGCTAGGCATGCCTTCATGCCTAGCTATATTAAAAAAAGAATTGTCAAACTTCCAATGTATAATGGCAAAAATCACAATTACTTTTGCAGCAACTTAATACTTCTTTACAATATTTCTTATTTTACCTTAATCAAACTAAGAGCTTCAAATATGAGCAATGTTAATTAGCTAGATTTCTCCAACTTTTGATTAAGTTTTAAGTATTATTTTATTATCCAAACTCTTTCAACTATTTTCTCTGTACTTGCATAAAGATAGACATATAGAGAAACAGAAAAAGAAATCATGACTTACACCAATTATCTACAACATGCTTGGACTTTCTGTTTTGCCCCAAATTTTCTCTTTTTAAAATAACCAGTCACTTTAATTTAGAACAACAATTTACCATACAAGATCCTTTTTTATATAAAATTATTATCTTTTCTTTATAACCTTACTTACCAAAAACATATCTTCACAGCCATAACATTTTCCACATCTCTCCCCCCACCTACTTGTTTCTTTCTACCTTGTTTCATAAGTAATCTTTCAAGTCTGTAATTTGAATTAAACATTAAATAACTTTTGAATTAGATAATATTATTTCATTTCTCAATAAGAAAACATCTTCTTTGGCAAATTTTATGTATAGAATTACATATTAACTAAAATTATTATTCATATTAATCTTAAATTTTGGTGAAAACCAGGAAGCAAAAAATCCAGAACTATGTATCAAATATTAGTATTTTATACCTGAGAACATTCTACAATTTTTAAAAACATGCTTTTCCATATTATAACTATTTCTTAATTAGAAATGATCCAGGCACTCAATGAGCATTAGAAATAATTTAAAGATTTTAAATTACACAAAAAGTTCACCAACAAGCATTTATCCCATTTACCTTTACTCAGTTTTTTCATTTTTAACAGTTTATCTACGTTCCTTCTGAAAACTGAGATATTTAACAGAGCTACTTATAATTTCAGGTTATTTCCTTGGTAACCACCATTTTATAGCCTGTGAATATCAGGGGTTAACTTAAGTAAGAAACTTAAAGTTAAATACATGGGCATTTTGCCAAAAATTCAGAAGATTCAGCTGTTTTTGTTAAACCAAAGACATTAAATTAGTCACAATTGTCAAAAAATTTACATAAAGATTATTTTGTTTTGGCTGGGTTTATAGTTTTATAACCTATGTCAAACCATGAGACCCTAAAATATCTAACACAGACAAATATAAAAACCAGAAAAATATATCCTGACAATTCCAAAGACATCCCTAGTAAATTCCTTTTATTTTACCAATATTTTTAAAACTTATTTATTAAAGATTTAATGAAATCATGTGAACTTGAAAAATATTTGGACTTGTTTACTTATTTTATGAGTGCTGTTTTTATTTATAAGCCAATTCAGGAAACACAACATAAAACATAATAAATGTACATATACAAAAACAAATCTAAACTTGTATACACACATATAGGCAAAGATCTAATAGCTTTTACCTTAGAACTCCATGAGTTAGCAATACAAAGCCATGAAATAGCAACACAAATTCGCCAGTTTAGAAATATGGTCACATGGTTAAACTTTGTTTGCTCTGATAACTAATCCAGTGAAGGCAGTGAACCCAAATTCTGGGTAAAGAAATTTCCATGAGAATTTGAATTTAAAGGCCAAATCTCCCCCAGACTCTAAAGAACACTGGGACCAAATAGCACCACAGAAGAATATCACATACTAAGCAGGCCCTACCCTGCTTAGAACAGCAGCACAGAAGCCTAGATACAAGGAACTCCATCCTAATTTCCTGTTTGAGGGGAAAATAAATCCAATATTAAGTTACCACTGTAATTCAAAGACTTTCTGAGATCAGACAAGATCAGGCACATTCAGAGTAATATAACAGACTTTCCCCCACTCCATCGGCCCATAACTACAATCAGACCAACTTTGAAAAATTTATCTCAGTGGGCTGCATCCTATGATTGAATCCTGACCTCCCATCAACGCATACACAAACAATCAACAAAACAAAATCCAAATGAAGCAGCAACCCACAAGCCAAGCCCCAAGAGTGTCCAAACTGAAAAAGCCAGGGTGCATTCTCTCTCAGTAGATGGTGCCTTTTCAACCTGCAAACAGAAATTCTTTTGGAATTTCCCAAATTGAGAGGAAAAGTTCCTGCTTTCTGGACCCACAAAGGACAGTCACCTGTCCTGAAACAGGTGCCAAATTTCAAAGGCCTTTTTTCCTAGGCAATTAGGAATCTGGTTGGGGCTGGCAGTATCTGGGCCAAAGAGAGAAATAAACCAAAACCTACCTTCAGCTGAAAATGATCAGGTAGCTACTAGGAGGACTTCCAAAAATCTTATTCCATGGCAGCTGAGCCACAAGCAACACATTTGTTACCAAAATACCAGGGGTTCAGTGTAGGTTTCATGGTTCACCACATAGAAAGTCAATCAGAGACAATGAGTATTGCTAGGGAGAAAGGCTATATATATTCAGGTGATGTCAGCCAAATGACAGGAGATAAGTCTCAAATCAGTCTCCCCAACTGACTACAATTGAGATTTATGTAGAGGGGAAACACTGTAGCTACATGTGGGGAAAATAGGAATTAGGGAGGGGAAAGAAAAAGGCATTGGTCAACAGGAAGTGGTTGGTTTGTTAGGCAATCATGACTGATGAAGGGTCTGGCATCTCACTGTCTAAATGCGGGGATCTGGTAAGTTTCAGTTTCTTGACATCTGGGATGCCTGTTGGTCAGTTTTCTGAGAAAGGTACTCAGATAAGACAAATGTCAAGCGTGAGTTTCAAGGTTTATGACCAGGTGGGTCAATCTTTATGCTTATCTAAACAACTGTAAACATCAGTTCTATGGGGAAATTGATCTTTCAAGTAGAACAAGATCAAGCACACCAGAACTTAGAGATGTATGGAAGAAGGTAATAATTGAAATATTACCAAATGAGGTCAGCTTGGCTTCTTGAACTTCATTGAGAGTGATCTGAACCCTACGTGATAGAAAAAGTTAGATAACATTAACTAAGCGAGAGATCAACGGCCTGGTGCAGTGGCTCAAGCCTGTAATCCCAGCACTTTGGGAGGCCGAGACGGGCGGATCACAAGGTCAGGAGATCAAGACCATCCTGGTGAACACAGTGAAACCCCGTCTCTACTAAAAAATACAAAAAACTAGCCAGGTGAGATGGCGGGCGCCTGTAGTCCCAGCCACTCGGGAGGCTGAGGCAGGAGAATGGCGTGAACCCAGGAGGCGGAGCTTGCAGTGAGCTGAGATCCAGCCATTGCACTCCAGCCTGGGTGACAGAGCAGGACTCCATCTCAAAAAAAAAAACCAAAAAACAAAAAAACAAAAAAACAAAAAAAAAGAGATCAACAAAAAAATTTCTCTATTCTTTCCTTTAAGAAATTTACTATGAGGGGAAGTAAACTCAAGATGTTCAGAAACAAATTCACAAAGAGATGAAGACCATTGGCAAGTATGGTATAAGTAATTCAAGAAAGTTTTTGCAATATAAAGCCTATGCAAATGAACAGAAAATGAATACATTACCTATGTATTTCACTACTGCAATCCATCCTTGAAATTCTCTCAAGGAAGTAGCTAGGGTAATTAGAGGGCTCCTCCTCCCTGTGTCTCAGGGATCATTATCTTTCATTTCCATATGTCCAGTTTCTTCAGTGCTACTGTTTCTATATATTTTGACTGTTTTTGTTGTTGTTATTTCAGGCGTGATACACTAAACACACTAAATACATTACCCTACTCTAAGATGTGCTATGGTCTAAATGTTTGTTTCTTTTATAATTCACACTAAATACTTTACTCTTAAGATTTGCTATGGTCTAAATGTTTTTGTCCTTTATAATTCATACATTGAAACTTAATCCCCAATATGGTATTTAGAAGTGAGACCTTCAGAAGGTGATTATGTCATAGAGATGGAACCCTCATGAGTGGGATTAATTCCTTTATAAAAGAGGCCTGAGACAGCTTGTTTGCCCCTTCAACCATATGAGGATGAAACAAGAAGGTGCCATCTATGAAGAATAGGCCCTTGCTAGACATTGAATCTGCCAGTACCTTAACCTTGGACTTCACAGCTTCCAGAAATGTGAGAAATAAATTTGTGTTTTTTTATAAGCAACCCAGTGTATGATATTTTGCAGCCTCAACAGACTAAGACATGATTCTAAACTTAAATATTTAATGCATACCAAATAATATCAATAATAGAAAAAGAAAGCAATGAAACAACCTAGGAATTCTAAAACCAGATATTTATATATCAGAACTTGGTATGTGACAAAAATGTCTTTGCATATCAGTGAGGAAATTAGTCTCCATTCAATAGAGGTTACTAAGTTTACTGTGAGAGAAAATGTTAAGAACTGATTTTGAGTTCCTACTTTATATTATATATAAAATATTTCCTAGGTCAATTAATAACTTAAATTTTAATGACAGCACTTTAAAATATGTAGAAAACAATAAGGAAGAAACATGAAATAACACAAAAAATATAAAGTAATATATTGATATATTTTATGACACTAAAATTATTTCTGGGTTTTTGCTTCTGGTGAAAGTGGAATGACGAGGTTTGGAATTCCTGTCACACCTGAAATAACAACAAAAACAGTCAAAATACATAGAAACAGTGGTACTGAAGACACTGAACATAGGCAAATGAAAGACAATGATTCCTGAGAGACAGGAAATAGAAGAGGGAGCCATGTAATTACCCTAGCTTACTTCCTTGAAAGAATTTCAAGACTGGATTGCAGGAAAGGTGAATCCAGTCAGAGCTCAGAGGTCTCCCTGAGTTGAGCAGATGAAACTGGGAATCTGGGAAGCCAATGAAGCTCAAGTTCACAGGGCAGAATACCAGAGAGAAAGAGGGCTACATGGAGAGAACCATGGATATGTTCAAGTGGTTCCCCTCAAGCATTCATCAGAGCACTGACTAGTCCATACATATAAAGAAACTTGTTGAAGTGGGGATGAGGGGCCTAAAAGTATTTGAGAGAAAAGTAATTATTGCTTATACAGACTCTTAGTATCTGTCCTCAGCAGACAGAAAGGAAATCCTCATAATTCAGAGGGATATCAGACAACTGAGAATAGTCTTGTCTCTTTAGTGGAAAATAATTAACCTTAGACTAACTGCTGTGTTGGTCCCACCTAACAAAGCTTAATAGTAAAACCCAAGGAGATGAAATTGCATTCTAGTAGCCTAACTACTATGTATCAGAACAAAGCCAAGGTATTCAAAACTATCCAGTACCCACAAGGTAAAATCTACAGTTAAAAATTACTAGAAAATTAAAGATGCAAGAAAATACAGCCTACCATAAGGAGAAAAATCAGTCAATCAAAACTGACCAAGAAATGGCACAGATGATAGAATTATCATGCAAAAATATTAAAATAATTATCACTCCATTCAATATGTTTTAAAAGCTAAAATGAAAACTACACTAGATAGGACGAAGAGTAGATTATACATTTCAGGAAAAAAATTAGGGAACTTGAAGAAATTGAAATAAAAATTATTAAAGAGGAAATACAGGGTAAAGAAAAGACTAAAATGAAAAAATAGATCCCCACAATCCCAAGAAGTTCAATCAACCCGAAAAGAAATAGACCAAAGAACATCATAATCAAATTATTTAAAACTAGTGATTAATAGAAAAAATTTTAAATAGAACAGCAGAGGAAAAAGACATATTATGGAGTAGGAAAAAAAATTATGGATAGCAACAGATTTCTTATTAGAAATAATGCAAGTTGAAAACAGTGGAGAAATGCCTCTAAAGTAATAAAAAGAGGGAAATCCCCTGCTATCTCATAATTGTTATCCACAGAAAATATTTTTTCAAAAAAATGGAAAACAAACATGATTTCATATTTGTAAAATCTGAGAACATTCATCACCAGATACCTAAACTACAAGAAACATTGAAGGAAAACAATGTAACACATGAAACCTATATTTACAAAAATAAATGAAGAGTATCAGCAATGATAACCAAGTAGGTAAACAAAAATTATTATATCTTATTTTAATATCTTTAAAAGATAAACTATTTGAGGCAAAATTAATTTAAAAATGTATTGTGAAGCTGACAATATATAGAAATATTAATAAATTGCATGAAAACAATAGCATAGAAGAGGGATTTTCACAATGGCACAGATAGAACACTTTTGTGAGGTTTTATAAGTCAAGTAGTATAATATCACTTGAAGGTAAAAAAATAATAAGTTAAAGGAGCCATTAACAGAACACAGCACATAATTGCAGCTGGTAAGCAAAAGAAAAAAAAATGAGAGAAAAAACACACAATCCAAAAAAGGACAGAAAAAAGAACAAAGAACTGCTGTGGAAAAAACAAGTAATTTTAGTAGATTTAAGCCTAACTGTCTCAATAAGTACATTAATTTAATTAAACACTCTGATTTTAAAGCAGTGATTATAATATTGAATATTAAGAAAGATACAACTATATGCTGCCTACTCAAACTGAATTTAAGACACTAATTAAGGCATAAATGTAGGAAAAGATATACAATACTAACGGTATTCAAAGACAACCAGTATCACTATTTTAGTATCAGACTAAGTACATTTCTGACTAGCGAATATTACCTAGGACAAAGAAAGCCATTCATAATGATAAAAGTAAATCAACAGGATGTTACAGTCCTAAATGTTTATGCACCTAATATCAAACCTTCAGAAAAGATGAAGCAAAACCCAATTGTACTACAAAGAGACTAGACAAATTAACAACTAAAGTAAAATATTTCAATATCCTTCTCTCAATAATTAATACAAGGTGATATATAATTAATAGAGATACAGAATCTTTGAACAATAACACTATCAACCAACTTGATTTAAATTGCCTTTCTAGAACACTCCACAAAAACAGAACACATTCTTTCCAAGCATTTGTGCAGCATTTACCAAGATAAATGTTATAGTACTTTGTTGCTATGCTAAGATAATACCTGAAACTGGGTATTTATAAACACTAGATGTTTGTTTCTCACAGTTCTTGAGACTGAAAATCTAAGATCAAGATGCGGGCATTTGGTGTCTAGTAGGAGTTGCATCCTCCAAAAAAGGAGAAACACTGTATCTTCATAGTGTAGAAAATGGGAAGACAAGAGGGGATCAACTCTTTCAAGCCCCTTTATGAGGGCACCTAATTCCATTCACCAGGTGGAATCCCTTAGACCTAATCTCTTCTTAAAGGCCCCACATCTTAATGCCATCAAATTGGCCTTTGAGTTTAAACACCTAAATTTTGGAGGGGACACATTCAAGCAATAGCTATCAAACATATTCTGAGCTATAAAATAAAGATCAATAAATTTAAATAATTCAAGTCACATAAAGTGTTCTCTTTGATCATATGGAAATCAATTATAAATCAATAACAGAAGGAACTCTGGAAAACACCAAAATATATGAAAACTAAGTAACACACTTCTAAATAACTCATGGTTTAAAGAAGAAATCAAAAGGAAAATTACAAGTTATTTTGACTGAATAAAATGGAATTACAACATATCAAAATATGTAGGATGCCACTAAATGTATCTTAGGGTGCTGGTGGTCATGGTAGATTTATAGCATAAATGCCTATGAACAAAGGAAGGTATCAAATTAATGACTTCAGCCATAACTTTAAGGAACTTTAAAGAGAAGAATAAATTAAATTGAAAGGAAGAATAAAGGAGTTAATAAAGATCAGAGCAGAAAGCAATGAAACAAAAATCAGAAAAACAAAGGAGAAATTAATAAAACTAAAAGTTGGTTCTTAGAGAAGATCAGTGAAATTGATAAATCTCTAGCTAGACTGACAAAAAACCCAACCAAAGAAAGAACAAACACATATTTCCAGTATCAGAAATGAGAGTGATAACACTACACATTTGGCAAATAAATATTAAAAGGACAATAATACAATGTTATGAGCAACTTATGCCAATAAATTCAACTATTTAGATGGAATGAACACATTTCTTGAAAAACACAAACTTCTAAAGCTCACTCAAGAAGAAATACATAATCTAAATATACATGTGAAATAGAATTTCTAATAAAAAATTTTAAGCAGTATTTTTCTAGTCATACACAACACTACAGAAGGAAAATTCACCAAGTGGGATTTACATTGCAGAAAGAAAAGTTCTGTTTATTATTCACATACCAGCTAACATAATTCATCATATTAACACACTAAAAGAGAAAAGCTAAATGATCATCTTAATAGATGCAGAGAAAACAAGCCAACACTGATTACTGATTAAAACTACTCAGCATTTTAGGACAGCTATGAAAAACTTGTAGCTAATATGACATTTAATAATGAAGAACTGAGTGGTTTCCGTCTAATATTAAGAAGAAGGCAAGGATCTCTGCTTGACCACTTCTGTTACAGGAAGTAACTGTCATTTGGGGTGTCATTTTTCTGGTCAGAAACATCTGTGGCTTCCGACACCTTTGTCGGAGCTCTTGTCCTGCATCCAGGAAGAATGCGGTAGGCAGACAAGTGAACAAGATAAAGAGAAGCTTCATTTAGTGTTAGAATAGCTCAGAGGAGACCCACAGTGGGTAACTCTTCTTTGCAGGCAGGTTGTCCCCTCATGTGTTCAGCTCTCAGCAGAGAGGAGGCCCTGGAGTGTGTGGATCTTCAATGCTCAACATGTCCTCCCATCCTCTTGTTGTCTCGGCAGGTCTCGGCAGAGAAGAGGCCCTGGAGAGGGTAGCTTCTCTCTGCAGCTGGTTCTCCGGTTGTCACCCGCTATCAGCAGAGAGGGTAGCTCCTCTCTGCAGCTGGTTCTCTGGTTGTCTCCTGCTCTCAGCAGAGAGGGTAGCTCCTCTCTACAGCTGGCCATCCTCTCTCCATCCTCTGCCCTATTCTGGCTGAGCATGGGGCTTTTGCAGACCTCAGAGGGGAGGAAGTGCCTGCTGATTGGCCCATGGGCAGCCCGGAAAAGGCACCATAAGTCCCTATTCTGGTCTATGGGTCTGGATCCCAGCTGTCAGCCTTCATGGCTGCCTGGCCTGAAGGTTGGGCTTCCCTAGGGACCTGCTCCCTTCTGTCCAGTAGCCTGTCTGTCTCCCACAACCATCCATGGCAGAAGGCTTCTGGCACCAAGGGGCACCTGCAGGCCAGTGCCCAGCTGCCCTCAGTCCCCATTCAGCTTCTCCTCTGGCACTCCTTGGTGCCCAAAGTCCAGAGGAGGCCAAGGCATCAGAGGGCTGGCATGTCAGCACTACCCTGAGCTTGCATACATGGCCTGGGCTGTGACAATGCTAGAGCCCTGCCCCAACCCCAGTCAGAGATCAAAGAGGGAACCAGGAGCAGGGAGAGGCCAGGCAGTGGGACCAGGCACCTCTGAACCTGCAAGGGCAAGGGGGCCATTCCCAGGCCCCCAAAGAGTGCAGGAATGCCTGGGTGTGCAGCCCTGGTTTGGGTGGCTGCATCTGTGGGGGATGGGGGACCTCCTACCTGTTTGCCAGGACACCACTGGCTGCAGCCCCATATAGGAGGGCAGGGCTCCTGTCTACTCCCAGCTCCCAAGAGCAGAGGGGTGCCCGGGTTGCAGACGCAGCTTCGGCAGCTGCAGTTTGTACCTGGGACATCTGAAATTGCACCTGGGGAGTTCCCACCCTGACAACATGGAAGGGAAAGGGCTCCTGCTTTTCCCTTGGTTTCTGGTGGCCCCATGGAACATGGTACCCTGCCATGCCCCCTTGCAGCCTGGGGCACTCCAGGTCCTCTCTAGGCCTGGGTCAGCATCTGGGGCAGGGGTGACATTCCCCTGAGCTTCTCCTATGGCCCCCACCCTCAGGGGCAGACCAGAGCTCCATGGGACTGGCTGGGCCGCATCAGGGGAGCCTCAAGGGTTGCAGACTATGGAAGTTGGCAGGGGAACTGTCCACCTCCTCCCAGTGCCCTGCTTGCAGCTGCCAGCATTATGGCAGTTGCCACACCAGACTGCTTGCCATTGCCATCACTTCTATTCAACATTGCACTGAAAGTTCTGGTCAGTGCATTCAGGCAATCAATCAATCAATCAATCAATCAATCAGATAAAATCATCCAGATGGGAAAAAAGAAGTATAACTATCTTTATTGAGAAAATTCTATGAAATCTACCAAAAGCTACTAGAATTAATATATTTAACCATATTGCAGGATACATAATTATAGAGAAATCTGTATATACATATATATACCTATATACTAGTAGACAAATACACTGAAAATAAGAAAATTATAGCATAAAAATTGTAAAATACTTAATATTGTTAATATATATTTGGACAATTCTGCTCAGATTGATCTATGGATTCCAATCACAAGCCTAACAGGAATTTTTGTACAAATTGAAAAATACATTCTAAAATGTATATACAAGTCTGTAGGACTTAGAATATGCAAAATTACTTTGTAAAAGAACAAAGTTGGAAGACTAACACTAATTCATATCAAGAGTTATTATAATGCTATTGCAATTAAAAGCATGTGGCAATGGCAGAAAATAGGTAACTCGATGGTGAAACTTCCAGTTGCCAAGCTGGTCAATTAGAACAATGAGCCAAACTTAGGCCCGGCGTGGTGGCTCATGCCTGTAATCCAAGCACTTTAGGAGGCTGATGTGGGCGGACCACATGAAGCCAGGAGTTTAAGACTGGCCTGGACAACATGGCTAAACACTGTCTCTACTAAAAATACAAAAATTAGCCAGGTGTGGTGGCACACTCCTGTAATCCCAGTTACTCAGAAGGCTGAGGGATGAGAATCGCTGGAGCTTGAGAGGCAGAGGTTACAGTGAGCCAAGATTGCACTCCAGCCTGGGTGACAGAGACTCCATCTTTGAAAAAAAAAAGAACAATGAGCCAAACTTAAACTAGCAAAGTATTAAACTTTTATTCACTTTCCAGCACAAAGTAAAAGAGACAAGTGCTGAGTCCTGGTGTTTTATTTTTCCTCACAGAATGGTATTGACAAGAGTGAGAGGATGTACAACACAAATGAGAGAAATTTTCTCACTGCTGAAGAGTCCTGTCTTTTTGTGAACCTGTACTACTAAGATTGGATGATGAGGAGAGATTGGAGTGGGAAAGTAATGAGCAGAGTAAGAAGTAGTCCCTCAGCTCAGGCACCCATATAAAGTAGGTTTTCATGAGGTAGAGTAGGAAGTGCTTCAGCTTTGCCCTAATAAAGAAGCCTCTAAATGGAAGTGCCAGGAATAATGTCGATAGGCACATGAACATGACAGGACTAGAAGGGCCTGTCTTTGACTAAAATTCCATTCAGACTGGAATAAAGTGCTTGTGCACTAAGTCTGGTGAGGGGAGGACAAGTTCGCTCATCATAAGGCCTGCCAGTCAAAGCCTTGAATTGCCTATGATTGGGCCTAAGGGCTCACACACAGAATTTTGGCCTGGAGCTGAACTCCTCATAAATCAACAGAATAGAACAGATTCCAGTAATAGGCCCATATGTATACAGGCAACTGATTTTTGACAAAGGTGCAGAAGTAATATAGTTGCAAAAGAATAGTCTTTTCAAGAAAAGGTGTTGGAAGAACTGGATATCCATATGCAAAAATGAATGTAGAGCCATACCTCACACCATATATAAAAATTAACTCAAAATGGATCAGAGACCTAACCATAAAACCTAAACAACTGTATCAATCATTATATATTCTATATACTAACAAACACAAACATTGAAATCTCTTTAGGTAAAATTTAAACCTATAAAGCTAGAAGAAAGCACAAGAGGAAATCTTTATTATCTTGGGCAAGGCAAAGATTTCTTAGTTATCACACCAAAAGTACAATCCATAAAACAATAACAACAAAAATAAATTAGACTTAAGAACATCTACTCTCTGAAAGACACAGGTAAGGAAGTGGGAAAACGGGAATCAGACTGTGAGAAGATAGTTTCAAATTGCATATCTGATACCAAACTTGTATCTAGAATATGTACAGTAGTTTCCATTTTCCATGAGCGATATATTTCAGGACCCCCAGTGGAAGCCTAAAATAGGGGATAGTACCCAACCCAATATATACTATGGTTTTTTTTTATCTGATAACCCAGACTGCTACTAAATGACTAAGTGTGTGTATTTTACACAGTGAATATGCTGGAGAAAGGGATGATTCACATTCTATGTGGGACAGAGCAGAACATGCTGCTCAGAATGGTGCATAATTGAAAGCCTATAAATTGTTTATTTCTGGAATTTTCCACTTAATATTTCAGACCACAATTGACTGCAGGTAACTGAAACCATGGAAAGGGGACTACTGTATTCCTAAAAGTAAAAACTATATAAACAAAGACAAAAATGGGGGAAATACTTGAACATATAACTCAGAGTTGTATGAATGGCAAATAAGCACAGAAAAGGAAACTTACCCTTGTTAGACATAAGAAAAATGTCGATCCAGATGAAAATCCAGCACTACTACATACCTATCACAACAGCTAAAATTAAAGTGATTGACCATGCTAATGTTGACAGGGATGTGGAACAACTGAAACTTTCATACATTTTTGATGGGAGTGTAAAATGGTCAAACTTTTTTGGAAAATAGTTTTCAGTTTCTTAAAATTTAAATATTTAAATGTAGACCTATAGCCTAACTCGGACATTCCACTGGTAGATATTTATTTACCTAAGCAAAGTGTAAGTGTACCTTCATTAAGCATTTGTCATCAAACTTCATCTCACCTTTATTTGTAATATGAAAGTTGGAATCACCCCAAATGTTCATCAATAGGTAAATGGATAAACAATAATTGTGTTATGTCTATACTATTTGAAATACTCTTCCAAAAAATAAAGCTATTGATATATGTATCTGGCAAAATAAATGAATTTCAAAATAATTACGCTGAGTAAAATACAGACACAAAAGAGTACATAATGTGTAATCTTATTTATACAAAATTCTAGAAAATGCAAACTCATCTATCTTGTCAGAAAATTGATCAGCGTTTGTCTAAGGATGGGGGCTGGCAAACATGGAAGGGACTGGAGGGTGGAATTCCAAAGGTTTAAGAAACTTTGGGGATTGATGGAAATGGTCATTACGTTGACTGTGGTGATAGTTAATGGATGTACACATATCTCAAAACTCAATAAATTGTACACTTTAAACATGTGCAGTTTATTGTATATAAATGATACCTCAATAAAGTTATTTAAAGTTATAAATTTCTGTTCATGGAAGTATGTACTTCCCTTTTAAAGTCAAATTCTCGGGCATGGGTCCTAAGCTTTATTTGCTGTTGGATAGCAGGGAAAGCAAGCTCATTACAGGCTATGGTGGGTATTTCCTGGGAATGATGATGCGATCCAGCAATCTGAGCTCCCTTCCTCATGGGATCTTGCTCCACAGTCCTACTCTCTTTTTCAGCAGATCACCTCTTGATGTCTGTAAATTAGCAACTTTAGGGAATTATTGCAGACACTCTATTGCTGAACTCCAAGCTCGACCACAGAATCTTCCCTCAGTTCTCTTCAGTAACAATATAACTTTTCTGAAAGCTTCAGGACTAAAAAAGTTGCAGAAAAAAATTGTTTTACATTAATTGTGAAACAAAAATCTTGAAATTGAACATGCAGTTTCCATATGTCGGATGCTGCCACTGACTTCTATGCCCTATAAAAGCCCATAATTAGATATTCAGCAATCTTTCAAGCTAGTGGTCAAGCATAGCTATTATTAAAAATTAAAGTACATATATTTAGAGCTAAATGATATTAAAAGTAGAGACAATGGATACTCTAAACTCATCACATCTTACATCCACTATGATCTGTGCTCTTGAGGTTTGCATCTCTTACAAACTCACATTCCATGACAGCAGGTTAGCATCTTGAAATCAGCCATGGTGGGAATATTTACAACACAAAAATGAGCAAATAGTACAAATAAAGGCTTAATTTATTGTTTTGTTGACAAGGAAGTGATGGAGAAAGTGTTTATAATGCAGATTAAAACTGCATTGTGTCTTTGTTCGTTGTATTGTGAATAGCACCAAAAACTGAGAAAATATTATTTCGGTATTTGAAAACTATTATTTGATTCAATGCCTAAGCGGCTTGGGTCATTGACAAACCAGAGTTCTGAGGAATATTTTTGTTGTTTCACTTTTGTCTTACTCACTAAACAATACTGATCAATATTCATACTGGAGTTATATTCACCCATCAATTGCAACCATGGGTTGGCTATACAAGAGTTTAACAAAAACTCATAATGGAATTCTATTGTACATTCTATTATTATCTATGATTTTGTGCTATGTAAATATTATATCATTAAAATTTATAATAAGCTATGTACATAAAAATATGCACCTTTTTTTCACAAAAGAGCCAGCAGCTAAACATTCAGAAGTACATTATTAGGCTGCTTTCACAGTTTATAAGCCCAGATGCTATGCAGAGATTTTCTTCTTGAGCATCTTTGTCTTGGCAACTTCCTGTCACTTGGCAACTTCCTGTCACTTGGTTGCACTTACCAGTTTACTTCCCTGTAATAGGACTTACTTGGCCGTGAACTGTAAATAATGAAGAAGAATATTTTATTCGCATTTTCATAGCTAGTCAGTATCTGGGGGAATCTCTTCAAAATAAGGCAATACCTACCTTTTAAAATGGTAGTTTTTCTAGCTTTAGTTTTTCAGTTTCAGCAGGAACTCTGTTACGTAAGTTAAAATACCAAAGGCAGAAACTATGTGAATAAAATTGATGAATTTGCCACATTAAAAAGCAGTGCTTCTATAGTAAAAAAAAAAAAATTATTAACAATGTTTAAAAACTAGAGATTAATAGGAAAACATATTCAATAACTATTTCACAGGATTGTTGGCTTTAAAGTATATTTTTTACACATCTATGAGAAAATGATAATACCATGAAGAATAAACAGGCCAAAGTCATGAACAGAAATTTCACAAGAAAATTCAAATGGCAAAAAAAAATACAATAATAACCTCACCAGTAATCAAACAATGAAAATTCAAATAAGATATATTCCCTTTTAAATTTAAAGATTTTTAAATGGTTGTCTGGGAGAACGTATTGTGGGGAAATAAAGGGACTTTCAAATAATTTGATAGGAGTAAATGGGCACACAGTTTCTGGAGGGCTTTTTGGCAGGACCCTTCTTGTCTCTTGACCTCACAATTCTACTTTAATAATTCATTTTAAGGTAATATTGAAATACATGTGGAAAGATGTAGCTAAGAAAATTATTTACCACAACTTTGTTTATAATACATTTAAAAAAATAACTTATACGTCTAATAAGAATGAATCAGTTATTTACATAGATACAGAGTCCTAAGCAACCATAACGATTATTTAATGAAATATTATTAACTGTCATAGATAACTTTAATGATATATAATTGTGGAATGAAAATGGCAGATTTAAAACTATGTATAACATTATCTCACATTTGATATAAATATGATTTTATATATACAGTTTTGTGTATATATGTTACATACGTACATACATACATAACGCATAAGATCTTAAAGGATATACACCAAAATGTTCATTAAAATTGTTACTTGAGCTTTTCTTTCAGGTGGTTTTATTTTCTTCTTTGATTCTTTTCCTATTTGTATTTAATTGTTCTACATTGAGCATACATTACTCGTACAATAGAATTAAAAAACCCATCCCTGTGCTATCTCAGCACTTTATGAGTTTCATAATCAGGTGATTCAAGGACTTGTTAGTACTCAGATTCTTGGGAATTGCAGCTGTCCTGCCTAGAGATGCAACTGGACGTAGCTCAGCAGGATGAGTGCAACCTACAAGGGCACTCCTGGAAGGAGGCGAATTCCTTGTGTTTGCATTTTTTTCTGGCTACACAGACGCTGTGCTGACTTAACAGCCCAGGTGGCTGTTCTCTTCTGCCTTGGTGTGGAAATGGAACGAGAGACTGACTCATTTTACTGAATCATTTTACTAGTGATGTGACTCTGGGTTTGGTTACCCACAGGCATTTCTCCTACAATTGGTTAGCCTGGGGGAAGTTTTATTTTAACATGTTCACAGAGGCTTTTCCTGTCCAAGTGAAAGGTTATGAATGACAGCGAGGGAGACCACACCCTCTCACGTATATCCATTTACAAGGATTGGGACAGCCTGACCTTCTGGGATTATATCCTTTTTTGGCATCTGTGGGTAAAAGGCCTTAGGCTTCTAACTTCAAAGTTGGAATTTTGACTACCGGGCAATGCATCATATTTCAAGCATCTCTGTAGCCTACTACCCTTTACAACTATCCTGAAGAGGCCTCTATCCATCTGCCACAAAACAACCTAACACCGAAGTTACTTCTGGAGACAAGAGCCTGGAGGCTGCTGCCCAAGACGATGGGAAGGCTTCTTCTGCACCTAAATGTGAAGTGACACTTGATAGGATCTGTGTTCTGTATCCCCATCATTTCTTCAGTTGAATCTATTGACAAAGGCATCATTAAAAGCAATCAACTTACATTTCATTTTGATGACCTTGTAAATAAAAAATAAAATCCTAAGCCCCCACCATCTGAGCAGGCCCCCTCTTGGCCAAGGGATTCCAGAAAAACCTAAAAATTGAGTTTCCAACCATGACCCGTGATGGGACGGGAGGTCAAACATAGCCTGTTATACCCCTTCCTTTTTGTAGTTTAGGCATAACTGACCAGCATTAATGTTAAAATACAAATCATAAGACTGACAGAACAGACTCTTTATGACAATAGAATATCAAGTTATAAACAGAACCTAAGGCCATGCCAGGCAAGAGTTAAGTCACACCCCTGCACTAAAGAATAAACTATGTTCTAACCATGCCAAAAGGTTTTTCTTTAGCATCTAAACAAGCACTGGTCTTGAAAAAGCAATATTAAGACAATTTACAGCTCACCACCATACACTCGCTGACCTCACTGTTTTTCCTGCTGTAACTATAGCTTTGATTTGACAAGTGACTGATTTCAGTAACTTCCTTCTGATAAGAAGACCACTGACCATGGACTGGCTCTGGTTGGTTTACAGAGGCTGTGCACTGACTGGAATGCCTTTGTGTCCTCAAAAGACCTTTCGATGGATAGGGACTAATTATAATACATTTAAATATTGTCTCTACTCCAAGGTGAACTTTTTCTTTCTCTTCCTTTCCTTCCTTTCCTTTCCATCCTTTCCTTTTCTTTCTTTTCTTTCCTTTCTTTTCCTTCCTTCCTTCGTTTCTTTTCTTTCCTTCTTTCCCTCCCTTCCTTCCTTCCCTCCTTCCTTCCTTCCTTCCTTCCTTCCTTCCTTCCTTCCTTCCTTCCTTCCTTCCTTCCTTTCTTTCTTTCTCTCTCTCTCTCTCTCTCTCTCTCTCTCTCTCTCTCCCCTTCCTTCCTTCCATCTTTTTCTTTCTTTGTTCTATATATGAACATGGGTCATATGTAACATGCATGTTTGTTCAATACACATGCATCTGGACCACCTTCATGAATATTCACCTCCTCTTGTAACCTGTTGAATATGTATGTTTAGCCAATACACTCAGCATAAAGCTCTTACCCAATCTCGTTTGAAGGGCCTGTGCTTCTCAGCCTGCAGGATGACCACTTTGAAGGAACCTTTTTATAAAAACATAAAGTTTCCTATTCTAAATTTATAATTATGTAATTTTTTAAAAAGTTAACAACATATACTGGACTTCAAAAATGTGCCGAGAGCTGTGCTAGATGCTGAGACTAGAAAAATAAGTCAGACAAAGCCCTGAACTTTAGTGATATACAGTCCACAAGAGACTTTGCATGAAAAAATATGGTGCATCCATAAAGTTTGGAAACATAAGCATATATACCTAATAATATATGCATGTCAAGAACATCCCCAATATATAAAACTGATAATGTAATATCATTCATGTCCCCAGAATTTATAGATACCCTGTTGAACATAAAATAATAGGTAGTATGGTGACTATAGTCAGATCTTAGATTCCAGGGAATAATTAATTCTTCCAGGCAAAGATGGTTTTAGAGAGGAACAGCTCCTCATCCTGTTTAAGGATAGAGCTCACAAGAACTTCCCAAGAAGCGAAGATGCAGAGTGTTGTTTTTTGGGGTTGGCTGGGGTGCTGAAAACAAAACAGAGAGATAGTGACAAAAGTTTTCTTCCTTCATGACCATTCTTTCAGCAGCCAGATGTTTGACAATCATCATATTGATACTGGTAGAAAAACATAACACATATTCAGAGAGTGGGCGGGGCAGTTAACAGGGGTGGTAGCTTGTCATTTTGTCATATCAGAGATGTGGCTGCTTGATAATCTGTAGCGACTTCCTACAATTTTCCATTGCTATAAAATTAATCATAAACTTCTTAGCCTATGGAGTCTCACACAGTCCCTTAACAAATCCCCTGCAGGTCTGGGCTAGGTGGGAGGCTTTCTGTAGCCAATATTCTTGACCCTGAGATTTGGAGGCTTGGTGCAGTCAAAGTTAATGAGGATCAAAGCCCGTGTACAGAGTCCAGGGGTAGAAACCGGGAGAGGAGCCTCACTCACCTGGCATCACCTAGAAGCTTGTTAGAAATGCAGGCTCTCTGCCCCACCCTGTGCCTAATGAATCCAAATCTGCATTGTAACAAGATCCCCAAATGATTTATGTAATACTGGTCTGCAGACCAGGCTTTGAGGAGCAAAGATTTAAACTGCTATTTCTCCAATTAGGATGTATATTGAAATTAACTGGGGAGTTTTAGGAAACAGCGATCTCTGATCCCTGCTACATTTTTGCAGATATTCATGTCTAAAAATCAAAGGACAGAAGATAGGAGACGTGACCAGGAAAAGCTGTTACCAAGAAATGTGTTCTCAGTGTCAGAACTCAATGGGCATGTAGATTGGATGGACCAATGATGGGCCAACAGGCAGACTGGTAAGTGAACAGATGAATAAGAAGAGGTTAGAGAACTTTGAAATGAAGATTTTTAATTTTGTAAGTAACTTTGGGTTGTGCTCTCTCTTGATAAGCTTGGGCCAGTGTTTCCCACAGCTTATCTGTATAATTACTGTAAAGAAATACACATTTTAAAATGTAGATTCTGGGCCACACCTTCAGATACTGAATCAGCATTTTCAGAGAGGAGACCAAGTCATCTGCATTTTCTATACATGCTTCAGGAGAACATTCTATATACTAAAGTATAATAAGGACTTATTTAGATAGCGTCCTGGCTAACTGTTAGAGGAACAATCTAAATTGAAGTGTTTCGTCATGAGAGGCATTTTGGTAAATATTTGGGCAAGACAATTTCATTGTACAATATTGACCCACACTTTGGAAAATGTTTAGAATCCCTGCCTCCAACTACTAAATTCTACAGCATGTCCTGGGCATTGTGACAACCAAAATGCTCTCTGTTAGATTTCTAAATGGTGCCTGCAAGCTACAAAACACTAGCTCAAACTCCCAAGTGCCCTGACAGAATCATGTGAAAGACTGTAAGGGTACAGAGAGTTGCCTATGTATGACAGCTGACTGTATCAGAGATTGAGTTCAGACAAGTGATATCATACTTCTTGAAGCTATGACTATGTATACGTGAGGAGGTGTGAGGTAGAGTGCAAAGGATCCTCAACCTGAAATCAGTCTGCTTTGAGGCCACTCACTACCTGTGCAAATGAGATAACGTTAAGTTGCCATTTCTTTGGTCTGGGCCTATTTCCTTGTTTGTAAAATGGAAGCAAAAATACCTGGTTCAGTTACCTTACAGGACTGTTGGGAGATGATGAATACACTATGTTTTAGAAGGTCTTCTGTAGCCCTGACAGTGCAGCCAGCAAGCTTTCCCAGTGGTTGAAATATGGGTAACAAGTTGCCCAAATAAAAATAAACTGCAGCTGCAACTTTAAATGTTTTTGACTCTAGCGCCTACATCCTAAAGCCCCTTAGAATTCCCCCACACATATTCAAGAGCAGATGGTCAATGGGAAATTCCCGTAAGTTCCTCCATATAGCATTTTAATGCTTGACTTAGAGTTAAATTCTGTTCTCTCACTTTCTTTTTCGCTATCTTTTCCTGTGTCTTTTTCTTGCTTTTATGTATTAAAATATATATTGAGAAATCATAATGTGTGCCTTTGTGCCAGATATCATCTGTTTCCTCTTCCATACTCACATACCACTGGCTCTTTGCCCCAGGAGCATAACTCCATGGACTGTGTCAACATGCCTTCTACTTTCCAGTTGGGTTCAGTTAGTGGTCAGCCCCAGTGAGAGGTCAGACGTTGGGAGGAAACAGAGGTGAGGCTCTTGATCTCTCTGGTCCCCAACTCCTGTGAAATTTCAGGCTGGCTGTGCCCCTTCACAGAGGGCAACCTGCTGTTTTTCAGCAGCGCTTTCTGTGGGTGTCTCTTTTTGTAGATTTCTTTCTTTCATTTCTTGCTTCACTGGACCTTGCGGTGGGGCACTGTCACTGTCAGACCCAGTTTAAATACTATCTCTTTTTCTACCCCTACAGTTCACTTACACACTTATGTTTATTCTTTTTGAAAATAAACCCACCTATTCTGAGTGGGACATCTGTGTCCTGTTGGGATTGTTACTGATTTAGTGGCATAGATCAAAAAAACACTGAATGTTAAGGATGAGGGCAAAGGTCATCATGTTTCCACCAATAATTTGCCATGGGACATTCCCTAGTAAGGCTTTGATCTTCTCCACTTACTATAGAATGAAGCTTTTAGGTTGTGTGATCTTGAAGATTACCTTCCTTAGCCACCAACTAAAGGGTTTGCAATAAGATAAAGTAAGAAAAATTACTGCACAGGCATGCTGTTTGGCTATGATTATCATTAGCAGAATCTGCATTCATGTATTCTCTGTACTGTCATTCCGTCAACTGGGACTTGTGGAATCTGGGCAGGTGAAAAAGAAGCTTTCTGATGTTTGAATTATTTTGACACTTATCAATGTATGTGATTCCTGGTGGGTGGGGATTTTTATCATTGTTTGCTTATTTGAAAATGGCATGCTCGTTAAATTTAGAAATGTGTGATTCTTGGCCTATGTTGTCCAAATTTGAATGGTTTCAAAAACGAAACGGCTTTCTGTTCTTTTAGACAACATTCATCATCGTCCATCAATCAATCAACTAGCTATCTTGGAATACTTACTGTCAATCACATTGATGCCAGCTTCTCAGTTACCATTGTTTTGACTCTGGGGAGGCAAAGAAAAGCACGCTGAGTAAAGGAAATGACAGGGAGTGCTTGTCCATGGCAGCCATTTATTTGGAGCCAGCAGTGATGTTGTTGGCGTCCTCTAAAGCAGAGCTGCTATTTTGTCACGTTACAATTCCTAAGTAAATCTCCTTTGAAGAGACCTAAATTAGAAAACTTGTAGTTTACTGTTTCTGGCTATACAGAATCTATTGAGCTGACGGGGTGACCTGTCAAGACTCATTCCACATGAAAAAAACACTTTCATTTCAGTCAAACCTAGTGTTATATTGCTCAGTTTTCCTTTTCTATCTAAGTATTTGTATTGCTTTCTAAATAAAAAATTAAACCATAAGGGTTAAAATATTAGTATTATTTGGACTGTTGCGTACTATGCAAATAATACTCTTTCTGGCATCTATTTTGTCCTCACTGTTTACTCTCTGGCATCTATTTTGTCCTCACTATTATCTTGTGAACTTTGGCTGTGGTGGCATTTGGTAAATAGTGGCACCAACACACAAAGTCAAATTTCCCAAGACAAAACCACGGCTGTATTCCACTATGCTGTGGAAATGTTTCTGTCCTCCGAGGAGTGTCACATGCACACAGTACAGGCTTTTACTGCTTTTCCTAGCATCGCAGAACAGGAGGAGCACACAAAGCTGCCTGGGTGAGACAGAAGTCAGAAATAAAGACAGTCACCTGAAATGGTGTGAGAATCACTCCTCAGTTCCATAGCAAGTAAAGCTCCTCATGGCAAGATGGTGACTTTAAATGTAATTCACACTTTCATTCAGTTCATTCATCTGATCTGTATATACCCTTCACATGGGGCTCTCCCACATCTTTTCCACAAATGCCTGTATATTCTAATCACACAGTGCCAGCTACAGTCAGCTTCTTCTTTCTACTGAAGCATCACCCACTGTCTAGGCCCTTATCAACCCTCTCCTTGACTTTGCATCAAAGGAGGTCCCACATGGCATCCATGTCAATCCGCACATTTTTGTTAGATCAGCCTTCCTGTGGCCAGAATAGATGCTCACCAAAGGTTTGCTTGAGTGACCTGTGCTGGAGAAGTTGATGATAGAATATAATAAAAACAGCAAATAAATATTTCAGAAATACCATAAGTTGACCCAGAAATAAATATTTTTGCAGAAGATCTAAGAAAACATTCTAAAGTAATTTCACATGTGACAGATTATGTTAATGCAATGCTCCCACTTCATACTCAATATTTAAGTTAAGATGTTTGGTTTTGGGGGAACAGGGCTATTACTTTGAAGCTTTATAGCGTCAAAACTAACTGTGGGTGAGACAGCTTTGCCATCATCAGTTCTTGCAAACTGTGCTTAACGTGTCTCTCATCCCTTTTCACATTACTGCTTTCAGGAATGGGAGGAATGTTTACAAAGTCAATCTTTTGGGATCATCTCCCAAAGGATGGGGTGAAAAGCTCTTCCCCAAAGGATAATGAAGAAACAGCAAGGTTCTGGACTCTTCTCTGTTTCTGGTAGTTACTTTCTAGCCTTTGTTTATTTCACCAGTTCTGTCTCCAGCTTAACTGTTGTTCTTCATTAGCTAACATTCAAGGCCCTCACCTTGAAAATCCAAACAGCTCCTATTCCTGAGTAGGAAGGTGAGCCTGTGTTATTCAATCTGGTCATTTCCTAAGTGAGCCCCAGGTCTGGTATAATTCAGTGGAAAACTGGAACTAGAGTGAGGGGAATTTGAAACTAGGCTTTATTGCTACCTGTGTGGCACTAGGCAATATATTCTTGGAAAATAATTCCCCACTTTGAAATAAGGACAATAATGTTTTCTTTGCCTACCTTTCTATAGGTTTTTGTAAGGATAAAATGAGGTAATGTATAGTAAGGTGACATAAATTGAAAAATGATATATAAATGTTAGTTGTGACTATTGTTATGAATAAAGAAGAAGAAGTAGGTGTTTATTTCAAAATCGTGTAGAATCCCATGTCAGTGAGATGTAGAAAGCGGAAACCAACAAACGCCTTAGTCTCTAAGTAATCTTCAAACTGGAGTCTTGATCATCCCTAGAGGTACACAAAGCAGCATAAGGGACACAAAGGAATGATACAAAATTTTAAGAAAATAATTTCTAGGTTTTCAATATATACATATCTTCTTTTTCTGTAAGAAAAATCCAGGATTTGAGGACCTCACACAGTTCTTACAATCTCTTTCACTGTGACAGCACTCTCACTAACAACTGAGGGGAATCTGTCTCTTATCTTCCTTGGTCTCAGGACCTAAGGTATAAAATTTCTCAGGGATCCCAACGGAGTAATCATTAAAAATATTGATATCAGTGGCTAGGTGCAGTGGCTCACACCTCTAATCCCAGCACTTTGGGAGGCTGAGGCGGGCGGATCACGAGGTCAGGAGATTGAGACCATCCTGGCTAACACGGTGAAACCCCATCTCTACTAAATATACAAAAATATATATATATTGATATCAGAAAGTTTACTTTAATCCGTTGCTTTAATTATTTTTAATAATAATCATTATAGTAGCCTAATCCCGAAGTAACATTTTAGCACTTGTGTCTTATGGTCACAGGTCATTAAAAATAAGCTTAAATTTGTATGTGTGCTTTATTACAGACAAGTAGAAATAAGTAATCATATTAAAATTTTTATAGATAAAAGTATACTACAAGAGAATAAAATAATACAAGGGCAATGGGGTGAATGTATGATTGAAAGGAGAAAATAGAATGATATATTTCCAAATGGTATTAAGAACGAGTTTACTCATGTATTTTTTGAAAGATGAGATTACGGATTAAATCATTGTGGTATTTATATTCTATTAGAATCATTTAAAAGTTTTATTTAAAAACTAATAGTCTTTATTTAAAATGTCAACATTTATAATACTTTGAAAATTGTTAACTTTGCAGCTATTTCAACTTATGTTGAAAAATTTAAAATATCAACTTAAAAATGTAAAGAAAGGTACATACATTTTCAAAATTATATTGAGACATGCTAACAAATTCTTTGAAGGTCAGTGCTTTAGAGCTGTGGTTTTCAAAAGTTTGGTCCCCAGAATAGCAACATCAACCTGAAATGTGTTTGAAATACAAATTTTGGATTCCTGTCCCAGATTCTGAATCTGAAACCCTGGAGATGGGACCTAGCATCCTGCATTTTAGCAAGCCTGAAAAATGATTCTGGAGCATGCTAAATTTTGAGAAATATTTTTAAAGTCTTACAGAACTCACTCTTAGGATATTTGTCATTCTCTCCCTTCGTCTTTCTCAATTCCTGTTTCCCATAGAAAATGACAAAGTTAATAAGCAATGCAGAGTTTAGAAATCTGTATGATTTATAAAGTACCTGACTAGTAAGGACTGGTCATAGTTGTAGGCTGAGGTGATAAAGGGTCTAGACTCTAGTCTAAAGACCTAATGATTCATCACTCTTTTGATTCTTGTTTTATGTTGAAGCTGGTTTAAAAGACCTAGTGTTTACACCTTTGGTTACTTGGATAAGTTGACTGTCTGGAATTATTTTCTACTTGTCCCTGTGAATCATGACAATGCATTATCTGATTCCTCTAGCATGTGATCAGAGCCTAAAAAGACGCCTAGGCACACACTAATGTAAATAGCTGTTGGGATAAATGAGAGGTTACAATGAAGGGTGAGCAAGCTGGTTGGGGCCTGCCTGTTAAAGGGTACAGGGACATTTGAGGACAGTTTACTAAGCTTCTGATGAGGGAATAAGTTAATAAGTTTCTGAACAAGATTACTAGTTATCTGATGGATTGGAGTTCTCACTGCTGTATCATAACTCTTCCACAGTCGAATTATTCAGCAATATGACCAAACCTTAATTGGAAGAAGGAGGAGATATTTATATAATTAAGAGTATTGAAGGGATCAGACAAGAGCAAATTCCATCAGAAGGTATACTTACAGTGTCTAGTATTCATAAGAAGTGGATTAACAATAACTTTTGTACTATCTTCCCTACAATGTTCTAAACACTATACTTTTTATAGTAACTCTGTGAGATGAACATTATTATTCTAGTAGTCAGTTCTTATTATTCTTCTGCTTAAAAACTGACATATAGCTTCCATTCTAACTCAGAGTGAAAGAATAAATCTTTACAGTGGCTTCTAAGGCCTGATGCAGTCCCATTTCCTCTTTGCTTTCCTGTTGTTTTGGACTTCTGGACTTTCTGCACATTCTTTTGCTTCACTGGGCTCTGGTCACACTGGCATTCTTGCTGTTCTGTCAACGCTCCAGGCCAACTTCAGCCGCAAGGCCCTTACCTTTACTCTTCTCTTTGCCTGGAGCACTCTTTCCCAGGATATCCACATGGCTTCTTCCATCACCTGCTTCACTCTTGACTCAAATGTCATGTTTTCACTGACACCCATAGGGATCATTTTATTTAAAAATGTTCCTTCTTCCATATCACAGCAATTTCCATCTTCCTCCCCTACTTTATTTTCCATAGTACTTGCTTGCTACCCTCTAACATAATATATATATATATATATATTTTGAAATGGAGTCTCACTCTGTCACCCAGGCTGGAGTGCAATGGTGAGATCTCAGTTTACTGCAATCTCCGCTTTTCGGGTTCAAATGATTCTCCTGCCTCAGCCTCCTGAGTAGCTGGGACTACAGGCACCCACCACCAGGCCCAGCTAATTTTTGTATTTTTAGTAGAGACGGGGTTTCACCACATTGACCAGGCTGGTCTTGATCTCCTGACTTTGTGATCTGCCCGCCTCAGCCTCCCAAAGTGCTGGGAATACAGGCGTGAGTCACGGCACCTGGTCAGCATAAAATTTACTTATACATTTTGTGTACTGGAATAGTTATTTGTCTATTGGCTTGCTGCTCCTTCTCTGCCTCCCATGTTCCTCTAAATGACAGAAGGCTAGAAGCTTGTAAGCCACATTTCCCAGACATCTTTACTACTTATCTTCTGGATAGATTGTGTCATTGAGAGGATCTGTGAAGAGACTGAAAGACAGGAGGAAAAAGAGAAGTCATTTTATTTTGTTTCTATCCCTATCTTGGATCACACCAATAGCTTTGGCAGTCACTGGGGGCTCCAGGGTACCAGCCTAGTCTGTGAGATTCCAACAGAAGGAGCAGCAGGGACTCCTGAAGTCTTGATGGCATAGCACTCTTGGAAATTAGCTTGGGGCAACAGTGGTAATAGACTTTGGACTCTGGGGCACCTACAGTGCCAGTAGGAGTAGAGGCTTCTAGTTTCCTATAAAGCAGCAGTGGCAAAAATTGCAATAGGAGCAGAAGCAGCAGCATGTGCTGCTGCAGTCTCACGGACATGGCTAAGATGGATGGTACCTTTATTCTGGTGACAAAAGTTTCCTCTTTTGCCCTTCTAGTTCTTGGGATGGCAGTTCCTACTTCTCGATAATTTCTTGTTTCTCTTTTCACCTTTCAGCTATTTCAACATTTTAAATAATTGAATCCTTACAATAAATATTCTCTGTTGGAAATGTCTAAGTGACTCCTATTTTCCTAAGTGGATCTTTGTTGATATGGTACGTTAGAGACTGCTGCCCGGGCGTGAATCTGAAAATGCTTGTTGCCATTACCATTGTCACTGTCTGAGGCACGTCCAAAAACAGAGCAAAAAACTTTTTCCTGTCTTCTGCTTTTCAATCTTCCACAAATGCCCTTCTTTTGTAGAACTTACAGAGATGCCAGCTGACCAGTGAGTTAGAGAAATGTAGGCTTCTAGTCCCCTACATTAATGAGATGAGGGAGAGGGATGGAGCGGTGACAATAAATAGCACATTTATGACTTCCTTGACAAAAAAATAAATTCTACAAATGAAGTGATTTTGATAGTTTTGTTCACTGTTGGGTTCTTAGCACGAAAACTGAGTCTAGCCATTAGCACTCACTCAGTCAGTACTAAATATCACCATTTGTATATGAGGAAATTAATTTACTGAAAGATTAAAGAAGTTCCCGAGTAACAAGCCAAAAATGACGGAATTAAACTCAGGTCTCATTGACATCAACGTGTATAAATTTTCATTTGCACAGGAGAACTAACATTCCAAAATTCTACTGTTGGTAAGGCCTGGAGGTATAAGAGTAAGCAGGAAAGAGTCCATGGATGAGAGTCAGGAAACCTAAGTTCTGGGTTGAGCTCTGGCTTTCTTGACCATGCGATCTTACTTCACCTTTTTGGGTCTTGATAATTGAATCAACAAATATTTACTTAATGCCTTCTTTGTGTCATCCTATCTAGATCTGATAACATTTAGCAAAAGTTATATTTTCCAATGATTCATCAAGCTCTGATGATGCAAAAATGTCTCAAGTATTTCCATGACTGTCCATCTCCTCTGCCATGACGCTAGTCTAACCTAAGTTCTCACTTTGTATTTTGCCTGTTTCTAATAGACTCCACAAATTAGCCAAAGTAGGAGATCATATTTAGTGAAAATCAGAGTACTCTCATACATTCCAGTCCTCAATATGATCTTCAGGTCTTGCATGATCTGTTCCCAGTCTAACTCACTAAACCCATTTTATGCTACTTTTCTCCTCACCCTGGCACACTGTACTTGGTTACTAGAAAGTAATTCATTCTTTTTTTGTCTCACAACTTTCCCATATGCTATTATACCTTCTTCCTCAGGTACTCTTACTTCTATCCTTTGTCTAGGACACCTCTATTGATCATTTAGACTGTAACTTAAAATGAAAGGTGCTCCCTACCTGCCAGTCTGAATCATGACCCACCCTTTTATACAACCCTTCTGTTCTTTTTTTTTTTTTTTTTTGGTTGCATTTTTCAAAGTTTACAACTATTTTAAAATTATTTGTTAAATACTTTTATTCATGTCAGAATGAAAGCTCCACAAGAAAAAGAAAAGCATGCTTTATTCAGCACTAAATCTTCAGTATATACCCCACATGGTAGTTCTACAACTCAAATGCTAGATAAGCATCTGTTGACTGAATGAAGGACTAGGAAACCGCTGAAAGATTTTAAAGAGAGACAGGACTGGATCTGACGTATAATTTTTTAGGTCACTCTGAGTTTTAATTTGCCCAATGTAAAATGAGGATTAGAAGACTTATATCTATAAATCGTACCTACCATTCTCACATATCATAATTTTGTTTTCTTACACTTGTGGCAGAATTCTTAAAATTCATCTGATGTTTGGCTTATTCCTTTCTTGTCACAAACGTAAAAGACTGGTGTTAGAGCTTTCTTGTTACATAAGAGAGAAAGAGAGGTGAATTTGCTTAGTAGCTCATGGCAAACATGATAAAGTCTGTATCACCAAACAAGAACATGTGTGTAAAGTCAAAGAATACATGAATACGATCTTGCTGATTTCCAAACTGGACTTTCTGTTTTCTCTTTTGAGATTCCTTTGAGTCAGAATGATTGACAAGGTTAGAGAGACATCTCAAACCCTTCAACAATGCCCTTGAATGTGGGCCATACATGCTTGATTTAGATAACTAAAACGCTTTACATTTTTATTTAATCTCATCAGCGTGGGAATATGCAAAATTTATGATTTGTAGAGGTCGAGAGATAAATTTCACTCCCTGGATTAGCTGTCATTTTCAGAGAATATTTGATTTGGAAGAAAACTGGCAACTATTAAACCAAAAGCTATCGTGTAGTTATGCATTTGCTGACTCAGCAAACCTTATAGTTTACCATGCATCAGACACTGTGCTAGGTGCTGTGAACACAAGCATATTCTACTTGTGGGAAAACTGAGGACAGCATAGGAAAAATAACATTACCAGAGTGGCATTAGGCTAATTAGAAGAGTTAAAAACAGGAATCATGAGCCTCAATTCTTGGTTCCTTTCCACTATAACAAGAACAGACAAACTATGGCCCCTTGGACTAAATATGGTCACTCTCCTATTTTTTTGGAACACACTCTTGTCTGTTTACTTATATATTGTCTAGAGCTGCTTTCATTCTATACTGGGAGAGTTGAGTATTTGCAACAGAGACCATATGGCCTGTAAAGCTGAAATTATTTACTATCTGACTCTTTATAGAAAAAGTATTCTGAATCCTATTCTGTAGCCCAGACCATTCATGGAATGTTTCTAGAAACGATTTTCAGGTAACATATGTGAAAGTAGTGAAAAATACCACCCTGCCTTTTTAGATCGAAATTTCCATAAAGCATTTCCTTTACTTGTCTACCAGTGATGCAACAGCTAATAGAATTGAGTAAGATGTAGAGATTGGTTGAAACAAGTCTAGGGGATTTGGCAGATTCCTCCACTAACATAGGAATAATTCCTGCCTGAGTGGGTACTTGCAGTCATAGGGTGCTAATGTGACTTGGTGTCCATTTCTAAACTCAATTTGAGCCAACATAACAATAACAGGCACTTTTTATTTCTAATTTCTGACTGTAGTAAGCATAGTTTACCTGGGCTTTAGCTGTGTGTGATACTCATTCCAGCATTTGCACTAAGGCTATACTTCCCACAACTGCTCCTAGCCAATGACTGAGCATTGCAGGGACATTAAGGCAAGCCCATTTCCAGACAGAGAGGGCTCCTTGAGGAGTGACTTTTGTCCAAGGATTTCTGACACCCTTGTTGAACTTTCCTTAAAGTTCACAATTTCAATTTTCCTTCCTTTCCTTCTTCGTTCCTTCCCTCCTTCCTTCCTTCCCTCCCTCCCTCCCTCCCTTCCACCCACCTTCCTTCCTTCCTTCCTTTGGGTCTTGATAAATGAATCAACAAACATTTACTTAATGCCTTCTTTGTGTCGTACTATCTAGATTTGATAATGTTTAGCAAAAGTTATCTTTTGCTAGCCTCCCACCTTCCTTCCTTCCTTCCTTCCTTCCTTCCTTCCTTCCTTCCTTCCTTCCTTCCTTCCTTCTTTCCTTCCTTCCTTCCGTCCTTCCTTTTGTCTTTTCCTTCCTTCCTCCTACTTTCCCGTCAGCTGTCCCTATCTTCTTCATTTCATATTGGTTAAAATTATGCACAATATTCCCTCCAAAGTAAAAAATAAAATTGTTTACATCTTACACCCCACAAAGAAGTAAGCATAGCACTTGGTGAGCTTCTTTGGGTCCTAGAGACAAAACATTATACAATTAGGTATACTATATAGGAATACTACTCTGTCCTGTATCCTGAGTGATGTGAATGGCTTTCGGCCTTGAGAGTGGGCTGAAGCAGGAAAGGGTTTTGCAGCAGATCCAGTGCACAGAACAGTATGTTTTGTCACTTGGGCCAAATAATCTGGTAGGCTTTATGATGTTGCAGGTGTCACTGGTAGGAAAAGCTACAGTATGGGGCTTATGGAAAGCTTCAGGTAGATAATTATAGCACAAGCCCATGTGATCCTGGAGCAAGACTGTCTATGCCTTCAGCAGTAGAGCATTACTTACCTTTTGAAAAACCGCTATTGGCATACTGTCCCTGGTAGAGAAAGATGTTTGACCATAGAATATCAGATAATTATTAGTCTGGAGCTATCAGTTATGAACTGGATTCTGAGATACCAATCAAATAATAAAGGCAGGTATGCTGAGCACTAGTTAATTTTAAGTTGGAAATAATATATCTTGGATTGAGCCTGAGAAGGACCAGAGGGCATAATAAACTGAAGGAATATATAATCCAAATCTCTATGTCACCACCGTAGTTGTACCAGTGACCTTTCCCTGGCTTGCACCTATGACCATATGTGGGATCTTGAAAGAGGAGGAAAAAACTCAAGCTTGGATTACAATTGATCAGCTTGATTTTTGAGTGCAAACCAAAAATAGAGTGTGCTGCCTTTAATGATATCCCAGAAAGAGAGTTGGGAAGAAAAATTTTCCAATGCATGGAATTGAGCAACAAATCTGGTTATAACTTATATGTGGAAGGAGATGTGATTGAAGGAGAATACATATCATACACACACACACACACACACACACACACACACACACATTTCTGGGAAGTGGCCAATGGTCTATATGTCTGGTCAATAAAGCTGGGGAAAAAAGATATGGGATAATGGCATTTAGATGGATATATAGAGGTGGGCACAATGTGTAAACATTTTTATATCACAAATTAACACTCACCAGAAATCATCCACCAATAAAAAAGCACTGAACAACTAAGTGCACAAAGTTGACTAGTTGAAGTTAGGCAGCCTTTGTCATCAACCACTCCAGAGGTGGCACAAACAGAATACGAACGGAGTGGCCACAGTGGCAGAGATAAACTCTATGCCCAGGCTCAACAGCATGGATTATGAGTTACTGGGACTGGCTTAGCTATTGCTGCCTCTGAATATCCAGTGTCAGCAAAAGGGACCAGCACTGATCCCTTGATATGGCATCATTTCTCCTGGAAACCAAATGGCCATCTGTGGCAAGTTGACTACTTCAGACCCCTTCCACACTGTGGAAGGGCCAGCAGTTTGCCATACAAAGCAAGATACTTATTTAAAGCATGGGTTTATTTTCCTGCACATTCAGAACCTCAGCTAGCTCCACTGTTCCTGAATCCCTTGTAAAATTTCATGCCTTAAGCGTATCCCTCCTTGATGTTCCCACTGCTCCTTTTGTATGCCCCAATTACATATAGTATATGTTATGATCATTTACACAAATAATCATTTATAATTAATAGTTGTTCCAAATCTTATCCCATTTAATTCTCTAAAGAAATCTCTCACATAATTTCTTACTGTATCTCTATTTCAGAGCTGCAGAAATTGAAGCTATAAGAAGCTAAAAACAATTTTCATCAGCTAATGAATGCTGCAGTGGTCATTTCAGTCCTGGTAGTTTGACTTAGAGCCCATGTAGTTAACCACTGTGGCAACTGTCTCTATTGTACTTACCTATTTTTTTTCACTTTTCTTCCATAGGAGGCTGTAAGCTCACTGGCACTGCCTAGTGCAACGTGTGGCACATGGTACTCCCAGAAGGTTTATTGAACTTATAAAGACAGAAAACAAACAGTCACGGACTTGGGCAATGGCAGTTGACTTGTGGCCTTCTTAAGAATAGGGACTAGATAAGATGCCATGACTTGTAAATTTCAGGTTGTAATTTCACTGAAGAAAAAATAGCCTATTACAAAATACTGTAGTTACTCCCTTTCCTGTTTCTTTGGTGTTCCACTAATCTCTTACTGAATAACAAATTACCCCAAAGCCAGGTGACTTAAAACAAAAACGATTTTATTATATTTCCTGATTTTGTGGGTCAGGACTTCTGGATGGGCTCAGCTGAGCAATATTTCTGCTCTACATGGCATTGACTGAAGTTACTCAATAGTATTTAACTGGTGATAGCCGGTCTAGAGTATCTTAGACAGTTTCATTCACATGCCTTTTGCTTTGACAATGATGACTGGAAAAATTAGTTGAGTCTGACAAGGGTACTTTTCTGTGTGGCCTTACAGGCATGGAAATCTCAGGTAGTTGATCCTACATGGTAACTGAAGATTTCCAGAGAATCATGTTCCAGGAGCCCCACTTGCAAAGCTTCTTATGTTCTAACCTTGCAAGCCCCAGGCTATCACTCTGGCACATTCTGTTGGCCAGACAAATCACGAAGGCCAGTCCAGGCTCAAGGCGGAAACAATTAGTCACCATCTATCAAGGGAGAAGTAGCAAATGTTTTGTGGTTATTATTAGTTGGCCATATTTGACTTTCTATTGGCTGTTTCAGATCTCACTATCAGACAACCATTGCCTGCTTATGTGGAGAGACAAAAAACCAAAAAGCTTCTCTATATAGCCTTAAAATTCCATGCTCTTTGGGGGACTTCCCTCAGGAAGGAAGAACACGATTTTCCATTTTTTCCTTTCAATAGTTACCAAGTTGCTACTAACTCCACAACAGTGTCTAGAGGCAACTAGCTAGAGGAAGAACTAGATCTGTGGTGTTGGGCAATCCACTTGAACTCCTTGAGCTTCAGGTTTCTTATCTGTAAATAAAGGACCACAATACCTTTCCAAAGTTCAAAAGTTCTCATAAGGCTTGTCTTTGTCTGTTCACGCTGCCACAACAAAATACCACTTAATGGGAGGCTTATAAACAATATATTTGTTTCTCACAGTTCTGGAGTCTGAGAAGTCCAAGGTTCAAGCATTGGCATATTTGGTGCCTTGTGAGGACATGTTTGCTCTTCACAGATGGCACCCATTTGCGGTGTCTTCACACGGTGGGAAGGGGTGAACAAGCCTATTTGGGGCCTATTTTCTAAAGGGACTAATTTCATTCCTGAGAGCTCTATCTTTATGACCTAATGACTTCCACAAAGACCCCATCTCCTAATACCATCATGTTGGGAATTAGAATGTCAACATATACATTTTCGAGAGACACGAACATCCAGACCATAGCAGCCTCGGAAGGCTATACATTTCATTTTTTTAAAAAGAAGCCTTTATGAATACAGTCATGCATCTTTTAACAAGGATTTGTTCTGAAAAATGTGTCTTCAGGTGATTTTGCCATTATGTGAACTTCATAGAGTATACTTACACATACCTATACACTATATCCTGCTACACCACACACCTAGGCTATATGGTATAGTCTATTGCTCCTAGGTTACAAACCTATGCAATGTGTTAACATACTGAAAAATGTAGGTAACTGAAACGCAGTGACAAGCATTGTGTATCTAAACAGAAATGGTACAGTAAAAATGCGGTATTATAATCTTATGGAACCACCATTGCATATGTGGTCTATTGTCTACCAAAATGCCATTATATGACACGTGACTGTATAACTATTAAATCAAGATCTAAGACACAATCAAAAAGGTATATAACACAATTAGACATAAAAATAAAATTTAACATGGGATATAGTGGCTGCCTTAAACTAACATAAACCAAAGCCATATGATTTCAAAGGGAAGATTGAATCTGGTCGCAACAGCGGGGCAATCTTTATTATTATAATTTAATGACTCCACTATCTCAACTCTGCGGGAATCTAATGGGTGATATCATGCTAAGTTCAGAGAAGTCAAATAGCCTCGTCAGTCATAACTCGAGTTTTCTGGAGGAATGCTGCACTAAGCAGATGTGGCTTGGCTTCTGAAAATGGGCCTGGAAAACTTAATACTGTTATTAGATTTTTCTCAGTGTTTTTAATGTAAATAGTAAAACCTGCAAATTAATCTGATGAAGAAAGCTAAGGTATGCACGATTTCATCAGAGAGGGTTGCACCCATGGCCTCTGGGAATTTTCGTCCTGTATTCCGAGCCCTGAGTGCCTATCTGGAAATCAGTAAAGCCAACATCTCAGTCATCAACCCAGCTCCACAAGGCAAAGGAGCATGTTTCCTGCGTTAACTACACCTTGCTGCAGCAAATTGACTCAGATGTGGTATTTTAATTGGCGTTAAACAGAATTATTATTTAATTAAAGCAGAGGCTAATTTTCTGACTCATTGTTTGTGTAAAAGATGCTAAATTCCAGTCAAAACCAACTTAATTGAATAACATCAAATACCCAATTTGGTGCCTTCAGGAGGTCTATTTTGTTTCTTTTATTTTCTTATCTAAAGGAATAATTCTATTAGGAATAATTTAGACAGAATATTTAAATTCATTAAATGTCACAGTAGAAAGGAACATTAGATAAATCTTCCAGATTGTTCATTTTATAGATGGGAAAACTGAAACTCAGAGAGTGAAAAACAATTATCCAACATCACACAGCTAGCGTTGGGTCAGTCCTAGGATCACTGGCTCCTGACTCTCATTTTAGTGCTCGTTCCACTATACCTAGAAACATGGGTTTTCTGAGAGAGGACATATAGCATGCCAGCATCAGAAGTAACCTCACAGATTATCCTTTGAAACCTCCCTCGCCTTAGTTGTTGGGGAAACTGAAGACCAGCGAAGACAAAAAACTTGCCAGGGTTATACAGCTGGGCCAGAATGAAAGATCCCGCTTGCATTCTATAATCTGCCTACCTTAGTCTCTAAAGTATTAGAGAGTAGATGAGTCTGTTGTGTTGAGAAGTTAGGCTGTGTCCCGCACACCATTTCTGTGATTTCACATGTTCTAAAATAAAGACTTTGGAAAGAAATCTCTCTTTGCTGTGGAGAAAAGACAGTTGAATGATGCATAAGGCTGACCCTTAATCTTCTTCAGGCCCATATCTCTGCCCTGCACAGGCTGTACTCTTTGAGAAACCAGTTTTTCAGTGAAGACTTTGTGGGAGCAATAATCATCCCTCCGTCATGGAGTGTCCCCCTGGTCCAGTCTGTTCTCTCGCTGTACAATTCCAAACCTCCTTATGAATTTGCTACATGTACTTCTCTGCAGTTAGTTTTGAAATTTTCCAAGGATAGGATCTCAGCTGCCTTTTAACTTTATTATACCCTATGAAGTACTGGATATGTGAATGGTACTAAATACATGCACAGTATAAACTCACTACAAGGGCTTTCAAAGGACCTGGAATGCAACAGATTAGCAAGGACTAGAAATCTAGAATGCAATGGCTGCTTGTTCTACATGGAATAGATGAAGAAGCTCTGTGGTCAGAGGGCACAAGTTTTGAAACCCAACTCTCACTTACCCACTTTTGGGTATTCTGAGGCTGAATTCCGTCATCTGAAAATTGTCATTATAGTACCTACTTCACTATGCTATCATAACAATGAAATAAAGCAAATGTGTAAACCACTTGCATAAGGCTTGACAAATAGTAGAAATCCAAGAAATAAATCCTCATTTCCATATTGTCTGAAGTGTAGAGGTAAAAGTACTTCATGACCCCCCTTTTGTTAGAAGGCAATGGCCCCAGCACTCCTGATGATCTTGTAGTTTTTGCAACTTAGCTGAGAGTATTGGACAGGCAGAAAAAAATCATGCTTGATGCTTGTTCTGCCATGCTCTTTGCCTGATTTTTCTTATTACTGTGCAGTTATCAGAGCTTTTCTAGGAGGGGGTGACTCTGGCAAAATCTAGGCATTTGTCTCAATACTAATTTAGAAGGGCATTTTTATTTATTTATTTATTTATTTTTTAATAAAACGAAAACAAGGAAAAAGCTAATGGTGACCAGATGTCTAAAGCTCCATGATAGAAAGATATTTCTATCTATCATGCAGAGGAAGGAAGGTCAGTGAGCTCCTGGTAAGGCCAGCATGAAGCCAGCAGTCTTGAACCCTGGATCCTCATGCTAAAAGCCTAATACCTTTACTGACTGAGCTACCTGGGCTCATTCATGTCCTTTGTAGGGACATGGATGAAGCTGGAAACCATCATCTGAGCAAACTAGCACAAGGACAGAAAACCAAACACTGCATGTTCTCACTCATAGGTGGGAATTGAACAATGAGAACACATGGACACAGGGTGGGACACATCACATACCAGGGACTGTCATGGGGTGGGGCAAGGGGGGAGGGATAACATTAGGAGAAATACCTAATGTAAATGACGAGTTAATGGGTGCAGCACACCAACGTGGCACAAGTATACATATGTAACAAACCTGCACGTTGTGCACATGTGCCCTAGAACTTAAAGTATAATAAAAAAAATAATAAAAAATTTTAAAAAAGAAGCCAGCTGTCTGTTCTTATGTTATGAATTCAGTCTGAGTGAAGAAACCAGCCCTACCTGAAATGGTTGTCTTCATACAATGCACCCTTAGTGGTGAGTTATCTGTTGTACATAATCCCCAGCCAAGCCCTAGGGAATGGAGAGCCGGTGCCAAATTCTCCCTTCAGAAGCACGTGTGTGACTCTGCACTGCATATTAGGGTGAGTTGTGGATGGCTGGGTGTGTAGAGAAGGAAGGTAGGTGAAATCTGTCAGCAACCATTGCATCAGAAGTTTTATGGGTTTTCCTATACTCAAACTTCCCATATTTGGGATTGCTGAATTGCTTCAGCTTATTTCAATGATCAGGCTGGATCTGTGGGTCTCAGCCAAAAGCATAGGGGACATCAGCACTGCAGTGCCAGGAGAAACAGTCTTTAATGAACTTCAGGGACAACCCCACGAGGAAGCATGACTCTTCCTCAAAAGGCCTTAGGGTGGTTGCAAAATCCAAAAATAAGGGGGCGGACAATGAGCTGTGGATCATTCTAAAGACAAGCAAGGGCAAAGTTGAAAAAAATGTTAAAACTCCCTTGCAAGAGAGTTTAACACCCCAGACACAGGCTTCAAGAGTGAGCAAGGAAGATGGTTATTTCTGTGGGATAAGGCTATAAATCTTAGTGTTCCAGAGCAGCTCTAGAAGGAAGAGTTCCCACAGGTGAGGGAAGGCCGGGTGAAACTGTTCCTGTAAGGACAAGGCAGACTTAGCTGCTCTTTGCCCTCTCTGATCTAGAGTGAAATCTCACCTCCTCTTCCCCAGACTCACACTAAAAGGAAGCATTAAGACTTTCCCAAGGGCAGAAACCAAGAAGGATCCACTTAAACAACAACATAGAATACAAAAATCTTGAGTTTCAAAATAAAGAAAGAGCAATTTTGAATCTTAGTTTCTCTCCAGCTAGTGAAGTGACTTTGGGCAAGTCATTGAATCCTTAGTCTCTGTTTTCTCAGCTGTAAGAGACAGTAATAACTTCCACAAGATGTTGTTGTGAGGATCAAGTTAGATCAGATATGTAAACACACACTCTTTAAAGTGTTCCTAATGAAAAAAAAAATTACTTTTTCCTTCTTAGCCAATCTTTTTTCCTATGTTAGTGTTTCTAAATACTGAATGAGGACTGGGACAAGGGAAGAAAGGCAGTAGCGACAACCAAGTCACAAAAAGCAAGAGCTTCCCCCAAGAAGTGTTTGAATTGTCTTTCCTTTGGGGCAAAGGAAAGAACAGATATAATCAATAACTCACGAAATGCCCTCTGTACCATCCTTTTAGCATACATTATCTCATTTGATCTTCCCTCAAACCCCTTTGAATTGGTATACATAGCCATTATTATTTTACAAATGAGAAACCTGAGGCTCAAAGAAGGTAAGTCACTTTCTTAGGATCACACAGTTAGCAAGTGGAGAAGTTATGATTCCTCACCAACCCCAAGCATGTTTCAATATGCTGTCACAAGCAATTTAGAGTTCCTTTGAGATGACAAGGCAAGCTTTTATAATGCAATGTTCCAAGATATTGCCAGGGAGTGGAAAGTGAGGGCCAATTTGGGATCATATGGTAGTTTTATTTTTAATGTTTTTGAGGAACCTCCATACTGCTTTCCATAGTGGCTGTACTAATTTACATTCTCACCAACAATGTATTCCTTAATTAATTTAATTATTTATGCTTCTGGGTAATATTTTAAGTTTGAAAATCAATGATCTAAGTACACATCTCTGCTTTTTGTAGAAGAAAAACCAAGCCCAGGGAGGAAAAAATTGCTTAAAGTTACAGAACTGTTTAGCATAGAGCACAAACTAAAAGTTCCCATAGGTGAGGGAAGGCCTCACCTCTTGTACCTCTAGACTAGGGTCATTCTCCTAGTTAGATGAGACTTGTCTTAAGACTACAGCAAATCCAAATCTCAAGGTATTATCTTGTTCTGAAGTAAAGTTTTATATTTTAAGAATCTATTGAGCTGGAATGTTAATCAGATGTCTAAATTGCCCCTAAAGGAGGATCCGTAGCAATGGACCCAGGCTTAATTTCTCTGCTATTTGAGCTAACCTATTTTCAGATCGTTCTCACTGTTGAGAAAGCACTTCCTTATATTGAACCTTATTTTTGCCTTCCTGAAACTTTCTACCCCTTTATTAGCTCTAATTCCTCCTTTCCAGAAGAATCATTCAAGTTTCTCCATGAGCTCTTTCTGATCCAAGATGAATATTTACAAAAGCTTTCATTCCTCTTTGTAAAGGTGTAGTTTTATTACTTCTCCAACCTAGTCAAATTACTCCAAAAATGTTCCAGGATGTTTGCTTTTCTCGAAAGCCATGGCAGTTAGAACTGTATCCCTTGGTATGGTTTCTTGGTTTGGAACGCGATACTCCTCTGTTTGGAAACACCCTCTCATGAACATAGCTGACATTTGTACTATTAATTTCAAATAGCCACACTACTCTGGACAACAACAACAACAACAACAAAAGTCCTATGTCTTTAACTTGTGCCTCGGCTAATCACATCACCCTTGCTTTGTGCTTTTTCACGTCTATGTATGGTCCTAATGCAGAGCAGTTGAGTTTACCCTTTCCAGTTGTGCAATATTTGATGTGGTTCGCTTTCCGATCTCGAAAATGATCCTTTGCACCCTCGATGTGTCATCTTCTATGTCAACCTCTGTGTATCTCTGAGATTATTTTTAGTAACTTTATATATTTGTCTCTCTCTTCTCTTTCTGGTCATTAGTAAGCAGCAAAATTTTCATTTTAGATAATTAGCAACATAGGGAGAGGAGATAGGCATAAAATAGTGGATGTGAAATTGAGCTTTCCTCCTGCCAAAATAGAGCTCCCACCAACTGCTTTTTTGTTCTTGCTGCTTTGATGAATCAACTGATTCAGTAACTTATTTAAGATATGAGGAATTGAAGCTTTCACTTCTTTCCTGCTACCTAATTTTCACTTCATCTGCGCTAATAATAATACTTGTGTTGTGACCATCTGGAAATCATTGTACATCCATACAATTGTCATCCTCTCTCTAACCAATTTTGTGATTCAACTTCCTTCTCTGGGAGAATTCAAGGAACTTCTTTTCAGAGACTGTGCTACCTGTCTTTAAATATTTTAAGGAATATCAAGGGTAAGAGGAATTAACACAAGGCCCCAAGAAGTAGAATTAAACCTTTTATTGGGTAGAAAATGTAGTGAGTCACATTTTACTTTAATGTAGAGAGAAGAACTCTATTAGAATCAATGCCACTTGGAAATAGAACTGACCATCTTGTGAGGAAATGAGTTCCCTATCAAAGAAAATATTCAGGCAAAAGTTAGATATTACTTTAAGGATGGAAGACTGCATCAGAGAGAACATTTGATAACATTTCCTATAAGATCCTTATCAGTCTAAGATTTCAGTACTCTATAAAGACAGAATAACTGGAGAGGATAAGAGAGAATACCTTTAAATATTTTAGCATCAGGGAAAATGTGCCTTTCTACCTTTTTAAGTTTCTTATGTTCGTGGTAGCAAAATTCTAAGCTCAGAGTCTGTGCCTGATAAATTCCCTCTGAAGAGTTACGGTCAAAATGCCCAGCTTTGCCTTACCAGCCAGGTGAATCCACTAATAGGAAATTATGTGCATTGAATTCCCCTTCCACTTTCCAAATGCCTAGGGCCGGTAAAAAGGCAGTAGAAACTAAGTGGGAGGAAGCTGGGTTTTACGACTTAAGATATGTTAGGTTGGTTGGTTGGATTTTTAGCAGTTTGAAGCTACTAATTTTTTTTTTCACACTCAGTATGTGTCCAGAGTTAACAAGAGAGCTATTCTTATAGAAACTCAAGAAAAAAGCGTGATGAAGGCCACATTTTGATACATGATTCCATGATTGCAGAAGAAAAAAGAACACTGTGAATCATGTCCTGACTCTCGAAACCTCTCTCCAGATTCTGGGAAGATAGTATTGGTGTCATGCCACTTGGTTTTGTAATTCTCTGCCTTTTTCCCTAAGGGATTATTACTAAGCACCTTAGAGATAATTTATTTCATATTTCAAGAGAAATATTTTCAAAACAATTTCTTTTGTGACTCGGCACAATGAAACGACATCAGCCGGCACTATACATTTTCAATTCTCCCAACTCTTGGAATTGAGAAACAGTTCATTCTCTCCATAGGTTTTCAGTTATGCATTCTGAATCCAAGAAAGCTAGATCTGGAAAGATCCTTAGAGATCAACGATCCTCTCATTTTGTAAATGTAGATACAGGGTCAGCAAAAAGGACTGGCTGTTCAACAGCATGTGTTGATTCAGCAATGCAGCCTTCAGTGACATAGAGCATGCAATGCTCTTTTTCAGTGATCTTTCTAAACCACATGTTATCCCCTCCCAGAACTATCGGGTGATGTGGTTTTATAATGTGCACTGCCTAGTATATAAATATGTGTTACCTCAGAATTAGCTGAAATCAATCAGGCAAGTCACAATTATGCAGAGCTATCTACAAGACCTCTTTTTATTTTGATAGGGTGGGGATTAGAAGCTAAAGAACAGGAGGACATCAGATACTTGAGTGGAAGGAGATATAGCCACTAATGTCGAAAAGAGATCAGAAAAAAGAAAGCCAAGAGGAGAGAACAAGTTGAACAGGAATATAGTATCAGTTCTATTGATTGCATGTGCTAGTGGCAACTATGCACAATGGTATCTGCCAAGTGTACACATGCAGCTTCACTGGAACACTGACACAGAGCTGAGTGACAGATGGTAGCATGCTTTGCATGTTTATGAGTTATTGTCAATGCTGCCAACTTGATTATAAGGGAACTTTGTTCCAAAGGTTTTCTTAATTGAGGTATCACTGTAATGTTGCAGATGGCTTATATAATACGTTGATAAAATTAGTAAGTAAAGTACTGAGATGTCTGGTTCGTCACCCACCTAGCCCTCCACATCCCACAGGTGGGCTCATTGAACTCTGTCTGGAGGTGAACACTATCATAAAGTCTGCATCCAAAATCCATTCACATTTTTATTTATTCATACATTCATTTTCATTCAACAAACACAAGGATACCTGTGTTAGCAAGCCATTGCATCCACTAACACATAGTACAGTCTTACAACAACATGCAATAAGTTTGACCAGACTGCTTATGTATGATCTTTTTATCAGCAATATTGAGGCCAGTCTATCAACAAACGTGTTTCTAGATTTATCAGATTAGTGTTTTTATATATATTTGTGTGTGTATGCATATATATAGATGCATACACATATATGTATCTAAAACACAATTCCATGATGCCTAAATGACTTCATATATTGTTGTTAAAATTAAAGGCATAATGAAGTAAATATGCATTTCAAATAATTATTTATATTTTATTGATTTTGTAAAGCTATAAGAATGAAAATATGACTCAAGGAAAACATAGCAGAGAGGAAAGTAACATCAGCAATATAGTGGTAGGTATAAGAGTCTCCAGCATATATCCTTTCACAGAAAAAAATGCATTTGAAAAATCATCCAGGCATAAAAATAACTTCACAACAGATAAAGGAATCCAGATGAGAGATTGCGGTGCCTGGGTGGAGCACAGAAATGATAAAAGATACATTGAAGATATTATAAAGGACAGTTTCACACTACCCATGTCAGCCCTCCTGCAAGCTCTTGGAGTGCAGTGTAGAGAGAGATACCTTCAAGGTAGAGGAAGGAGAGTAAAGTGAACATTTGGTTTTGCCATGGACATACTCCATTAACATTAGTGCCAGACTGGCTCCTGCAAACCGAGGCTCCAGGCCCGCCCTAGTGCCAGGACGTCCTCACAGGAACAAAGCACCAGCCAAGCCCTTGTGAACCCAGAAACCAGGTTTGCCTGCCAACTGACCCAGGATTCAGGTCAGCCCACCTGAGGACTGAAACAGCATACCTACCCACAGACCCAACGAGCTGTTCACACAAAATTAAGCCAGCTGACTTGTAAAGGGCTTTCCTTACCAAAATCAGTCTGTAAACTTTAGAAGAAGTGCTTACTTCTTAAAATACACAGACACCAATGAAAGGTATCCAAAAAATCTGGGGAGAGGAATCAAAGCAAACCACTACAAAAAAAAAAAAAAAAAAAAGAAAGACCAGGCATGGTGGCTCACACCTATAATCCCAGCACTTTGGGAGGCTGAGGTGGGCAGATCACAAGGTCAGGAAATCAATACCACAGTGAAACCCCTGTCTCTACTAAAAATACAAAAAATTAGCTGGACGCGGTGGCGGTCAACTGTAGTCCCAGCTACTCGGGAGGCTGAGGCAGGAGAACAACGCGAAACTGGGAGGTGGAGCTTGCAGTGAGCCAAGATCGCACCACTGCACTCCAGCCTGGGCAACCGAGCGAGACTCCATCAAAAAAAAAAAAAAAAAAAAAGTCATCAACTCACACCAAAAAAAGACAGAAAGGAAAAAGAGAACTCCTGATTATATAGAAAATGATTAACCAAATGACAATTGTAATTCCTTCCTGTCAAGGAATGGATAAATTTCTAAAAATACACAATTTACCAATACTAAATTATGAAGAAATAGGAAATCTGAGGAGGCCAACAATGAGTAAAGAGATTTAATCAGTAAACTAAAACCTCCTAGCAAAGAAAATCCTATGACCTGATGACTTCAATGGTGAATTCTAACAAACATTTATAAAGAATTAGCACCATTTCTTGTCAAAATCATTCAAAAAAATTAAAGAGGAGGGAACACTTCCAAAGGTACTTTATGAGGCCAGCATTACCTTGATAGCAAAGTCAGACAAGGATAATAAAAGAAAGGAAAATAATTAGTCAACATTCCTAATTTACATATATACAAAAATCCTTAACAAACTACTAGCAGACAAAATTCAACAGGACATTAAAAAGTCCATACAGCACAATCAAGAAAGATTTTTTTCCAGGAATGCAAGGATGGCTCAAACACACAAATCAATAAACGTGATATATCACAATAACAGAATGAAGGATAAAATTACATGATCATCTCCATAGATCCAGAAAAAGCATTTGACAATATATAACATCATCTAATGGTAAAAATTTCAACAAATCAGATATAGAAAGAATGTAGCTCACACAATGAAGGCTATATACAACAAGCCATAGCTAACATCATACTCAATGGTGAAAAGCTGAAAGCTTTTATTCTCAGATTAGGAAAGAAGAATGCTGACTGTCACCATTTATATTTAATATAATTCTGGAACTCCTAGCCACAGCAATTAACCAAGAAAAATAAATTGGCATCCGAATCAGAGAGGAAGAGATACAATGGTGTCTGTTTGCAGATAACATTATGTGTATATATATATATATAAAAAAACACTAAAGACACTACCAAAAAAACCCTGTTAGAATTAATAAATTCAGCAAAGTTGTAAGATACAAAATCCATCTACATTAATTAGCTGAGTTTCTATATACTAACAATGAACTATCCAAAAATCAAATTAAGAAAATTCTACTTAGCCTAAAAAAAAACTGAAGAATGAATTTAGTCAATATGGTAGAAGACCTGTAAACTGAAAACAAAAAAATTGATTTTAAAATGAAAGAAGACACATATACATGAAAAGACTTCCTGTATGCATGGATTCAAAGAACTAATATTGTTAAAATGCCCACACTACTCAAAGCAACACACAGAGTCAGTGCAATCTCTATCAAAATTTCAAGGCCATCTTTTACAGAAATAAGAAAAAAGAATCTTTAAAATTATATGGAACCACAAAACACCAAATAACCAGCAAATTTGAGGAGAATAAACAAAGCTGGAGGTGTCATAAAACATAATTTCAAAATGTAGCAGAAAGCTACTGTAATAAAAACAGCATGGTATTGGCATAAACACTGACAGTATATGGTTGATTGGCCTTCCATAAAGGTACTAAGAACATACAATGAATAACAGATAATCCTTTTAATAAATCCAACAAGGAAAAATATCCACATGCAGAAGAATAAAATTGGACCCTTATCTACCACAATACACAAAAATCAGCTCAAAATGAATTAGAAACTTAAACATAAGGCCTGAAGCTGTAAAACTACTAGAAGAAAACACAGAGAAAAAGCTTCTTGACACTGGTGTGGGAAATGATGTTTTGGATGTAACTCCAAAAGTTCAGCCAACAAAAGCAAAATAGACAAGTGGGGTTGCATCATACTAAAAAGCTATTGCACAGTAAAGGAAACAATCAACACAGTGAAAAGATAATCTACATAATAGGAGGAAATACTTTCAAACCATATATCTGATAAGGAGTTTCATACAAAATATATAAAGAACTGAAACAATAGCAACAAAACAAATAACCTGATTTAAAAATGGGCAAAGGACCTGAATAGAAAAGAAGACATACAAATGATCAGTAGTTATAAGAAAAAATACTCAAATCACTAATCATCAGGGAAATGCAAAGCGAAACCACAATAAGATATTATCTCACAGCTGATAAAATAGTTATCATCAAAAATACAATAGATAACAAGTGTCAGTGAGGATGTCAAGAAAAGGTAACCCTTGTACACTGTTGGTGGAAATGTCCATTTGAATAGCCATTATGGGAAACAGTATGAAGGTTCGTACAAAAATAAAGAATATAACTACTATATGTCCAGCAACTCCACTACTGGATATATGTCCAAAAAAAATTAGTAACTTGAAGAGGTATTTGCATTCCTATGTTCATTGTAGCATTATTCACAATAGCCAAGATATAAACTGTCCATCAACAAACGAATGGATAAAGATTATGTAGTAGATATACACAATGGACTATTACCCCTTAAAAAGAAAAAAAAAATGCTATCATTTGTGGCAACATGGATGAACCTAGAGGAAATTATGCTGAGTGAAATAAGCCAGGCACAGAAAGACAAATACTGCACAATCTCACTTAAATGTGGAATTTTAAAAAGTTGAATTCATAAAAGCAGAGAGTAGAATGGTGACTGCCAGGGTCTGGTGGTGGGGAGCTGGGGTGGAGAATGAGAGATGTGACTCAAAGGGTACAAAATTTCAGTTATGCAGGATGAATAAATCCTGGAGATCTATATAGCATGGTGACTATAGTTAACAACAATAATACTTGAAGTGTGCTAAAAGAGTAGATCTTGGGGGGCGGAGCAAGATGGCCGAATAGGAACAGCTCCAGTCTCCAACTCCCAGCGCGAGCGACACAGAAGACCGGTGATTTCTGCATTTTCAACTGAGGTACTGGGTTCATCTCACTGGGGAGTGCCGGAGGATCGGTGCTGGTCAGCTGCTGCAGCCCGACCAGCGAGAGCTGAAGCAGGGCGAGGCATTGCCTCACCTGGGAAGCGCAAGGGGGAAGGGAATCCCTTTTCCTAGCCAGGGGAACTGAGACACACAACACCTGGAAAATCGGGTAATTCCCACCCCAATACTGCGATTTAAGCAAACAGGCACACCAGGAGATCATAACCCACACCTGGCCGGGAGGGTCCCACACCCACGGAGCCTCCCTCACTGCTAGCACAGCAGTCTGTGATCTACCGGCAAGGCAGCAGCGAGGCTGGGGGAGGGGCGCCCGCCATTGCTGAGGCTTAAGTAGGTAAACAAAGCTGCTGGGAAGCTCGAACTGGGTGGAGCTCACAGCAGCTCAAGGAAACCTGCCTGTCTCTGTAGACTCCACCTCTGGGGACAGGGCACAGTAAACAATAACAAACACAGCAGAAGCCTCTGCAGACGCAAACGACTCTGTCTGACAGCTTTGAAGAGAGCAGTGGATCTCCCAACACGGAGGTTGAGATCTGAGAAGGGACAGACTCCCTGCTCAAGTGGGTCCCTGACCCCTGAGTAGCCTAACTGGGAGACATCCCCCACTAGGGGCAGTCTGACACCCCACACCTCACAGGGTGGAGTACACCCCTGAGAGGAAGCTTCCAAAGCAAGAATCAGACAGGTACACTCGCTGTTCAGAAATATTCTATCTTCTGCAGCCTCTGCTGCTGATACCCAGGCAAACAGGGTCTGGAGTGGACCTCAAGCAATCTCCAACAGACCTATAGCTGAGGGTCCTGACTGTTAGAAGGAAAACTGTCAAACAGGAAGGACACCTACACCAAAACCCCATCAGTACATCACCATCATCAAAGACCAGAGGCAGATAAAACCACAAAGATGGGGAAAAAGCAGGGCAGAAAAGCTGAAAATTCAAAAAATAAGAGTGCATCTCCCCCGGCAAAGGAGCACAGCTCATCGCCAGCAACGGATCAAAGCTGGACAGAGAATGACTTTGACGAGATGAGAGAAGAAGGCTTCAGTCCATCAAATTTCTCAGAGCTAAAGGAGGAATTACGTACCCAGCATAAAGAAACTAAAAATCTTGAAAAAAAAGTGGAAGAATTGATGGCTAGAGTAATTAATGCAGAGAAGGTCATAAACGAAATGAAAGAGATGAAAACCATGACACGAGAAATACGTGACAAATGCACAAGCTTCAGTAACCGACTCGATCAACTGGAAGAAAGAGTATCAGCGATTGAGGATCAAATGAATGAAATGAAGCGAGAAGAGAAACCAAAAGAAAAAAGAAGAAAAAGAAATGAACAAAGCCTGCAAGAAGTATGGGATTATGTAAAAAGACCAAATCTACGTCTGATTGGGGTGCCTGAAAGTGAGGGGGAAAATGGAACCAAGTTGGAAAACACTCTTCAGGATATCATCCAGGAGAACTTCCCCAACCTAGTAGGGCAGGCCAACATTCAAATCCAGGAAATACAGAGAACGTCACAGAGATACTCCTCGAGAAGAGCAACTCCAAGACACATAATTGCCAGATTCACCAAAGTTGAAATGAAGGAAAAAAATCTTAAGGGCAGCCAGAGAGAAAGGTCGGGTTACCCACAAAGGGAAGCCCATCAGACTAACAGCAGATCTCTCGGCAGAAACTCTACAAGCCAGAAGAGAGTGGGGGCCAATATTCAACATTCTTAAAGATAAGAATTTTAAACCCAGAATTTCATATCCAGCCAAACTAAGTTTCATAAGTGAAGGAGAAATAAAATCCTTTACAGATAAGCAAATGCTTAGAGATTTTGTCACCACTAGGCCTGCCTTACAAGAGACCCTGAAGGAAGCACTAAACATGGAAAGGAACAACCGGTACCAGCCATTGCAAAAACATGCCAACATGTAAAGACCATCGAGGCTAGGAAGAAACTGCATCAACTAACGAGCAAAATAACCAGTTAATATCATAATGGCAGGATCAAGTTCACACATAACAATCTTAACCTTAAATGTAAATGGACTAAATGCTCCAATTAAAAGACACAGACTGGCAAACTGGATAAAGAGTCAAGACCCATCAGTCTGCTGTATTCAGGAGACCCATCTCACACGCAGAGACATACATAGGCTCAAAATAAAGGGATGGAGGAAGATTTACCAAGCAAATGGAGAACAAAAAAAAGCGGGGGTTGCAATACTAGTCTCTGATAAAACAGACTTTAAACCATCAAAGATCAAAAGAGACAAAGAAGGCCATTACATAATGGTAAAGGGATCAATTCAACAGGAAGAGCTAACTATCCTAAATATATATGCACCCAATACAGGAGCACCCAGATTCATAAAGCAAGTCCTTAGAGACTTACAAAGAGACTTAGACTCCCATACAATAATAATGGGAGACTTCAACACTCCACTGTCAACATTAGACAGATCAACGAGACAGAAAGTTAACAAGGATATCCAGGAATTGAACTCATCTCTGCAGCAAGCAGACCTAATAGACATCTATAGAACTCTCCACCCCAAATCAACAGAATATACATTCTTCTCAGCACCACATCGTACTTACTCCAAAATTGACCACGTAATTGGAAGTAAATCACTCCTCAGCAAATGTACAAGAACAGAAATTATAACAAACTGTCTCTCAGACCACAGTGCAATCAAACTAGAACTCAGGACTAAGAAACTCAATCAAAACCACTCAACTACATGGAAACTGAACAACCTGCTCCTGAATGACTACTGGGTACATAACGAAATGAAGGAAGAAATAAAGATGTTCTTTGAAACCAATGAGAACAAAGATACAACATACCAGAATCTCTGGGACACATTTAAAGCAGTGTGTAGAGGGAAATTTATAGCACTAAATGCCCACAAGAGAAAGCAGGAAAGATCTAAAATTGACACTCTAACATCGCAATTAAAAGAACTAGAGAAGCAAGAGCAAACACATTCGAAAGCTAGCAGAAGGCAAGAAATAACTAAGATCAGAGCAGAACTGAAGGAGATAGAGACACAAAAAACCCTCCAAAAAATCAATGAATCCAGGAGCTGGTTTTTTGAAAAGATCAACAAAATTGACAGACCACTAGCAAGACTAATAAAGAAGAAAAGAGAGAAGAATCAAATCGATGCAATTAAAAATGATAAAGGGGATATCACCACCAACCCCACAGAAATACAAACTACCATCAGAGAATACTATAAACACCTCTACGCAAATAAACTGGAAAATCTAGAAGAAATGGATAATTTCCTGGACACTTACACTCTTCCAAGACTAAACCAGGAAGAAGTTGAATCCCTGAATAGACCAATAGCAGGCTCTGAAATTGAGGCAATAATTAATAGCCTACCAACCAAAAAAAGTCCAGGACCAGATGGATTCACAGCTGAATTCTACCAGAGGTACAAGGAGGAGTTGGTACCATTCCTTCTGAAACTATTCCAATCAATAGAAAAAGAGGGAATCCTCCCTAACTCATTTTATGAGGCCAACATCATCCTGATACCAAAGCCTGGCAGAGACACAACAAAAAAAGAGAATTTTAGACCAATATCCCTGATGAACATCGATGCAAAAATCCTCAATAAAATACTGGCAAACTGGATTCAGCAACACATCAAAAAGCTTATCCACCATGATCAAGTGGGCTTCATCCCTGGGATGCAAGGCTGGTTCAACATTCGCAAATCAATAAACATAATCCAGCATATAAACAGAACCAAAGACAAGAACCACATGATTATCTCAATATATGCAGAAAAGGCTTTTGACAAAATTCAGCAGCCCTTCATGCTAAAAACGCTCAATAAATTCGGTATTGATGGAACGTACCTCAAAATAATAAGAGCTATTTATGACAAACCCACAGCCAATATCATACTGAATGGGCAAAAACTGGAAAAATTCCCTTTGAAAACTGGCACAAGACAGGGATGCCCTCTCTCACCACTCCTATTCAACATAGTGTTGGAAGTTCTGGCTAGGGCAATTAGGCAAGAGAAAGAAATCAAGGGTATTCAGTTAGGAAAAGAAGAAGTCAAATTGTCCCTGTTTGCAGATGACATGATTGTATATTTAGAAAACCCCATTGTCTCAGCCCAAAATCTCCTTAAGCTGATAAGCAACTTCAGCAAAGTCTCAGGATACAAAATTAATGTGCAAAAATCACAAGCATTCTTATACACCAGTAACAAACAGAGAGCCAAATCAGGAATGAACTTCCGTTCACAATTGCTTCAAAGAGAATCAAATACTTAGGAATCCAACTTACAAGGGATGTAAAGGACCTCTTCAAGGAGAACTACAAACCACTGCTCAGTGAAATAAAAGAGGACACAAACAAATGGAAGAACATACCATGCTCATGGATAGGAAGAATCAATATTGTGAAAATGGCCATACTGCCCAAGGTTATTTATAGATTCAATGCCATCCCCATCAAGCTACCAATGAGTTTCTTCACAGAATTGGAAAAAACTGCTTTAAAGTTCATATGGAACCAAAAAAGAGCCCGCATCTCCAAGACAATCCTAAGTCAAAAGAACAAAGCTGGAGGCATCACGCTACCTGACTTCAAACTATACTACAAGGCTACAGTAACCAAAACAGCATGGTACTGGTACCAAAACAGAGATATAGACCAATGGAACAGAACAGAGTCCTCAGAAATAATACCACACATCTACAGCCATCTGATCTTTGACAAACCTGAGAGAAACAAGAAATGGGGAAAGGATTCCCTATTTAATAAATGGTGCTGGGAAAATTGGCTAGCCATAAGTAGAAAGCTGAAACTGGATCCTTTCCTTACTCCTTATACGAAAATTAATTCAAGATGGATTAGAGACTTAAATGTTAGACCTAATACCATAAAAATCCTAGAGGAAAACCTAGGTAGTACCATTCAGGACATAGGCATGGGCAAAGACTTCATGTCTAAAACACCAAAAGCAACAGCAGCAAAAGCCAAAATTGACAAATGGGATCTAATTAAACTAAAGAGCTTCTGCACAGCAAAAGAAACTACCATCAGAGTGAACAAGCAACCTACAGAATGGGAGAAAATTTTTGCAATCTACTCATCTGACAAAGGGCTAATATCCAGAACCTACAAAGAACTCAAACAAATTTACAAGAAAAAAACAAACAACCCCATCCAAAAGTGGGCAAAGGATATGAACAGACATTTCTCAAAAGAAGACATTCATACAGCCAACAGACACATGAAAAAATGCTCATCATCACTGGCCATCAGAGAAATGCAAATCAAAACCACAATGAGATACCATCTCACACCAGTTAGAATGGCGATCATTAAAAAGTCAGGAAACAACAGGTGCTGGAGAGGATGTGGAGAAATAGGAACGCTTTTACACTGTTGGTGGGATTGTAAACTAGTTCAACCATTATGGAAAACAGTACGGCGATTCCTCAAGGATCTAGAACTAGATGTACCATATGACCCAGCCATCCCATTACTGGGGATATACCCAAAGGATTATAAATTATGCTGCTATAAAGACACATGCACACGTATGTTTATTGCAGCACTATTCACAATAGCAAAGACTTGGAATCAACCCAAATGTCCATCAGTGACAGATTGGATTAAGAAAATGTGGCACATATACACCATGGAATACTATGCAGCCATAAAAAAGGATGAGTTTGTGTCCTTTGTAGGGACATGGATGCAGCTGGAAACAATCATTCTTAGCAAACTATCACAAGAACAGAAAACCAAACACCGCATGTTCTCACTCATAGGTGGGAACTGAACAATGAGATCACTTGGACTCAGGAAGGGGAACATCACACACCGGGGCCTATCATGGGGAGGGGGGAGGGGGGAGGGATTGCATTGGGAGTTATACCTGATGTAAATGACGAGTTGATGGGTGCAGCACACCAACATGGCACAAGTATACATATGTAACAAACCTGCACGTTATGCACATGTACCCTACAACTTAAAGTATAATAATAATAAATAAATTAGAAAAAAAAAAAAGACTAGATCTTAAATGTTCTCAACACACAAACATATACAAAGATTGTGTTGTTTGATGTGAGTTGATGGATATATTAATTAGCTTGATTGTGGTAATCATTTCACAGTATATGTGGATATTAAAACATCATGTTGTATGCCTTAAATACACACAACTTTTATTTTCCAGTTACACCTTAATAAAGAGAGAAAAAGAGAAAAAGCAGAAGCTGATATTATACTTTATGTTTCACTAAATGGCCATTCTCAGCTGATGTTAATGCAAACTAATATTATGTATATATTACTGCTATTATGTAATGATATCACTCTAACTTTTAATATACAGGAAATTGCTTCAGCATTTTAGATAAAACCTCTAGAGAAAGTCTCACATAAAATATTTGTATTTAAAATCTCTTTGTATGAAAAAGTATCTTTCTGTGTAACTAGCATATACTCTTTCATTTTTGATAACAAAATATATCTATTGGATCATATTTCCTATTCTGCCTAGACTACCTAGAAACTTAGATTTAAATTGAAATTCAGTCACAGAACCATATGGTTTGTATGGTTTGCTTAGTTCTCTTTTACTTAGTATTGAATGTTTAATTTCTTTTTAGTAAACAAATCTCACAAACAGCACTTTTTATTAGCTGCCTCAATCTACTTTATTAAAATGAAAAATATATTAAGTCATATATAGATTATAAATAAATTATAGGTAGATTATTAAATCAACATTTATTTACATATTTAAATTTATCAAATAAACTTTGAATTTCAGTCATGACAGAATAGTTTTTATTGTAGTAACCTTCCTGTTGAAGACAATTATAACTACTAAAAGTTTGTATATAAAGCAAGTATTTAAAGGCCTATAAGAGCAAATAATGTAGACCTGATTTGAGAACTATGAACTTGGGAATAATAAAAGTACAAATACCAAGCTCCAAATCTACCCTGGCATTTTACCTGGAAGAATTTTCCAGTTTTCATAGTACAGTATCTGAAAGTGGAAAGTAAAGTAACCAAGTAAAAAGCATATTACTAGATAGAGAAGACAGAGGTTGGAGGTTGTGGTTGCCCAAGTGGCTAGAACACAAGGTACAAGATCCCAGAGAAGTCAAAACTTCACAAATAAACTCCAACATCTTTGTAAATATTTCTTAGGGTCCCTGTCCAGTGCCAATTTGGGCATATCCAGGACTAGAAATCCTTAAGAAAACAGTAGATTGGAAACTGGAAACACTGTCAGAGATTTTAAAAACTATGAAGTGCTAGAAACAGAGAGATTGGAGTTGAAGCTTCACAAAGGCGGGGAAACCTTGGTAAATACTCAGAGTTTTCAGCTGAGACCCAAGAGGATAAAAATCTAAAGGACCATGCATTAAGAGTAAGGACTATGCCTCCGAAGTATGGGCAAAGCTGAAATAAATATGACTTAACGAAGTCCAAAACCAGTACCTGACAAGACTAAAGAGATATGCTCAAACTAAATTGTAATCCTTTTAGGAGGAAGATAATATTATTTAGAATCTCAAAGATGTTTTGTCCAAAACTGCTAAAATCAAATTTAAAATGACAAAATATGGTAAAAATAGAATCAAGTGATCAAAACCTTAGAGAAATAGGTAGATAAATGAAACAGATTCATAGGTGGTTTAGATAATGTAGTTATCAGAAACTTAAAAATAGCTAGAATTGACCAGGTGCGGTGGCTCATGCCTGTAATCCCAGCACTTTGCGAGGCCAAGCTGTGTGAATTGCTTGAGTTCAGGAGTTCAGACCAGCCTAGGCAACATGGTGAATCCCCACCTATACTAAAGAGAAACAAGAAGTTAGCTGGGTGTGGTGGCTCACACTTATAGTCCCAGCAACTCTGCAGGCTGAGGTAGGAGGATCACCTAAACCTGGGAGGTCAAGGCTGCAGTGAGCCGTGATTGTACCACTACACTTAAGCTTAGACAATAGAGTGAGACCCTGCCTTAAAAAAAAAAAAAAGTTAGAATTAATATTTTGAAAAATAGGAGATATAAATAATTTTACCAGAGACTTAAAATTTACAAAAAGTCAGATGGAAGTTATAGAACTGTAAAATACTGAAATGAACTTATAAATTCAATATACTGTTTGTTGACAGGAAGCAAAATAAAAGACTAGTGAACTGAATGATGGGTCAGCATAAAATATTTAAACTGAATCAGTAAAAAGAAAAAGGATGAAAAATAAGAAAATATTTTCGGCCAGGCGCGGTGGCTCAAGCCTGTAATCCCAGTACTTTGGGAGGCCGAGACGGGTGGATCACGAAGTCAGGAGATCGAGACCATCCTGGCTAACATGGTGAAACCCCGTCTCTACTAAAAATACAAAAAACTAGCCGGGCGTGGTGGCGGGCGCCTGTAGTCCCAGCTACTCGGAGGCTGAGGCAGGAGAATGGCGTAAACCCGGGAGGCGGAGCTTGCAGTGAGCCGAGATCGCGCCACTGCACTCCAGCCTGGGTGACACAGCGAGACTCCGTCTCAAAAAAAAAAAAAAAAAAGAAAAGAAAATATTTTAAGAAACATACAAAACACAATAAATAAAACAAATCTAGCATGCATATAAGTGGAGTTGAGAAGGAAAGGAGAGGAGAGGAGGGGAGGAAAAGGGGATAGCAGGAGAGGGGAGGGAATATAAGGGGAGAGGAGAGAATGGAAGGGTAGAGGAAAATAGGGAAGGAAAGGGGAGTCAAGAGAAGAAGTAGGGGAGAGAAAGAGAGTGAAAGATAAAGCGATATAGAAAGAAATTCTGGCCATTTTTGAAAGCAGGTAATAAACATGAAATCACAGATTCAATAAGCTCCCTGAACTTCAAGCAGGCTAAAATCAAAGAAAAATATTTAATCAAAGAAAAATATTTAATCACCAAAAAAGGCACAACAAATATACATATAAGCTTATTTCAACACTATGAAACCATACATAGCATCTTTGACATCAGGATATCAGCCTGAAAACAGAAGTAAACCACTATCTCCAGCTGAATACAGTCCAGTGAGAATCAGAGGGCTGGGACTAAACTAGAATTCCGGAGCCAGCAGAGTGTTGGTGCAGCCTGGTCTGCAGTCCAGGATATACGAGGTCAAAGGAAATCTGAATGACCACAGTCACAGGTAAGGCATTCATCTGAATAGTCTGTGTAGAGACGGAAGTCAGAATCACAGAGTTTCTTGGATCTATGGGCGGAATCCAAAGGCCCCAGACAGTCAGCCTTTGGAGAATAGCAAGTTGAAGGCATATCTTAGAGGCATTTCCCAAGGATGGAGGCATAACTGCGAAGGCTTTTTGCAGGGTACCATAACCTTGCCCACAGCAAAGCAGAGGCTGAAGGATGAAGCAGGTTTGGATAATGTCCAAGCTCACTTCAGAGTCCTTCCTCCTCTCAGACCTTTCTTCATGTTTTCACTCTTAAAGTTTGTAACTTGCTTCAACATTATATTTACCTCCTCAGATATCAGTCTCCCTTCATCCACCTTTACTTCAAACTTTACGTTTATAATTACCTCATTGTTCTGTTTCTGTTTTCCTACTCTTTGTTCTTAGAATCTGCCTGCAAATTTCTTTAACTTGTGGCCAATTTCTTGCTACAACCAGCCACTTCACTTCCTCAACCTCATCCTTGTATTCAACTGGGCCTGGAAAGGTCATCAATAGTCTTGGGTTTCAGCTTTCTTTGAAATTTGTGAACCCATCAATTCCCATCATGTATCATGGCTTTGGACTTGTAACCACAGCCCGATTTCTCAGACTCTTTCTGTTCTTGCCAACCACCATCCTCATTTTGAAGCTGGAGTGCTTCAATAAAATAATAAATTAATAATATTCTTTCTTACAGGAGTGGAAGCATACCCAAAGTGAATAGTGACAGGAAGCCCAATCAGCAACAGGACAGTAGCAGGGACAGCGATCATGGCAGTCATGATTCGTGAGGTCTATCAGCTTCTTCTGCAAGCAGTTTTCACATTTGAAGATTAGGGAGTTTACCCAAGAAAAATCATTAATAGATTCTGTATTAGTAACCTGTCTTTTTTCAAGAGAGTTTCCTATCTCTAGGGATACAGAGAAAACACTCATATCACTTTCTTTGACAACTTGCTTTGACATTGCTTGCATAAAACCCTGGATTTGAAAATTGTTTGTTCACCAAGCTTTATACTTCATTTGATCTTTCCTCAACTTTATGTTTTAAATGTACTATATTTATTTTCCCCAATGAGTCAAACACTTTTATATCATTTGTATGCATACGCTCTGTGGGATCTTTTCAGTTATTATTGTTGCTGTTACAAGAATAAATTTTTGTATTTCAAAAATGGATACTATACCATTTCAGAATCACGTAAGTGAGAAATAATATGTTGAAGATGTAAAAACACTTATTTTTTTGAGAGTCAAAGATCTTGTCTGAGAATTAAACCAGTAATTTACTTTTGTATTAGACAAGTCCTTTTCAGCATCATCAACCCTCAGAAGAGTTTAACAAAACTTGTTGAATGTAATAAATACAAATAACCTACTCATCACTGTTGGGAAAGGGTGATCAATAGAAATGGATCGTGGATTCTAGTCCTAATTCTGTCTCTGGTTTGCCATGTGAATTTGTATAATGTATTTAACCTCTCTCGGCTTTAGGGTTTTTTTATCTTATAAAATGAGGATATTGATTGTATTATAGGTTAACATGAATTGTACACAATGCTATATGTCAGAAACAATTCTAAGTGTTTTACATGTATAATTCTTTAATTATTACAATGGCCTTAAGAGAAGTGCAGTATTGTTTTGTACCTATGTTACAGATAGAAAAACCAAAGCACTAAGGTAATTTCTCAAAGGTGTGACAACTAGTAAGTGTCAGAGGTGAAAGTCATATCAGGTAGACAAGCTTCCAGATCCATTCTCTTCGTTATTACACCCTACTGCCTCTTTATACTGTTTCTCCCACTTTAGATGCTTTCTGAATTCCTTATTCTAATTAATGTTCGATCTAGGACTACTAAAACTCCTTACTACCAGGTCAGTACTCTATTACTTGGATAAACTTTTAGGGATTTTACAAAAGTACATTCAATAAGAGTTGCAAAAAGGCATCTAAAGAACCTGGTGATTGTATATTTATATTTAATTTTCCTATTAGCCTTGACTACATACTTTGGAGGTCACCACAAATAAATTTTCTGAGATCAGCACATATATAAATTCAGATGTCCATTAAAGAGCATACATACCATCTGATACAGCTGTCTTTGCTATATAGAGAAACTAATGGAATCTCTAATCAGTACAACATGTACTGAATTTTAGTGTTGTGCTCCTATTACCTTGTGATTTGATATTTGCGCAACATGTTTGGTAAAAAGTTTACACTTCATTTTCTGCCTAGAAAGTCATTGCTGATTTTTAATCCCATAGTTGATGTTTTAAAGCCTTCTTCAGTTCAGGTTAGATGTGTTCTTTTGTATGACTTTGTTCTTGGGCCTGAGCTGCAATCTTGTGCATAGCTAGAATTTATGTTTTTGGAAAGTCTGAGAATTTCGTGGGGAGAGGGAATTTCAAAGTTTCTAAATTGTTTCCCTTTTAACACCCATGAAAAAATGACCACATGTGCTCATTTACTCTCCTTCAGAAATGTCCGAATCTAGCGCTCAGAAAGGCATTTCCTCATATGCCAGTGTCTGGTTGAGGTAAACTTGGATGCCGAAGACCAGGTGTTGTTTTGGAGCCTCCTGCTTTGGGACTACTGTATGTCATCCTGAATCTCCCTGGACACCTAAATTTCTAACTTGCAGATTGCTTTGGAAACCAGAGAGACTTTTACAGCCAAAGGGTTCATTGGAAAATTCTGAACTTACCATTTGGAGAAATAATCCTCATTTTCCTGGATTACTGTTTTATCCTTAGAATATTGAAAGTAATATTTGTCTGGTTGAACTGCTTAGCTTTTCCTCATTCATGAGTAGTACTGATTTTCACATTATTCAACTTCAGAGGTGAAGAGGGTGTTATGCTCTAAATATGTGACTTTTCTGAGAGCATATAGATCCATTTCCCATATTCGGTAGCATCCTAGTAAATTATTAACAGCTCTCTCCTGGGGAAGAAATGTGAGCTCTTATGGTATGTGTCCATTTCACACTATCAACATAGTCAACTTCCAGTTCCCGATAAGAAGTCACTGAAAATGGGATTGGAAAGAGTTGCCCATGTTGTGCTCTTCTGAGGCAGTGTGAGCTGACTCCAACACACTTCTGCTATCTCGATGGAAATTGAAACAACACCCTCAAGTGATACCTGATAGTAGTGAGTGTGAAAGAATGGGAATAAATATCTCTAGGTGTGTGTGGCTTCTAACCTACTTCTGCCACTGATCAACTGTGTGGCCTTAAATAATACCTTTAAACTCTCTACATCCCTCCTCTCTTCTCCACTGAAAAATGAGGACAATAACAGCTTTCTCACAGGCTTCGCAGAAAAAGCTAGGAGATACTTGAAGTGATAGTGCTGGAAATAAAATAAAAGACTAATTCAAAAATAGTAGGAGGGAGAGCATGTAGAAAATTATACATGAACAAAGTCATGTATGACCATGGCTTAGAAAGGCTGGCCACAATGTGTATAATAATATGTAGAAGAGAGATATTAATGGATGGAACAATGTCAGAAAGCCCAGACTTTCTGGAGTGATCAGTGCATCACAAACATTATCTTGGTCTTCTCATATGTGTTGAAGGAAGAGTGCAGAGGCTAAGAAAGGAGGAAGGAGGGAGGAGCAAGCCTGCTATGAAATCCCTTAGATCTTTTTTACAGGTGGGATTTGTGAAATGTGTTTTACATCTATAATTAGGGAATGAAGTAGAGCAGATGGCTACAGTGCAGTTATAATTAAAGTATAATGCACAGTAAAATCACCTTGTGCAGCCAGTCATGCATCCGAGCCAGCAAATATTCATTCTCTTTGCACTCTAAAGCCTCTTTTTTGGGCTGCAGGGAATGGTTGTTGCATCATGACACTGATTTCATACACTCTTTTTGTACCAGAAGTTCCGTTCACAAATTCTGGATTGTGCTGTAATAAATTATATAGTTCGTAGAGTCTGCTGTGTAATAATGAACACTCTATTTTAAAATAGAGGCATTGGCATTGCTTTAATGGCATAGAGCTAGTGTTCTGTAGTAGATAACTTCCCAGGTTAAGAATTCATTTATAAACTTTTCAGCTGCACTACTATATAAGTTCTGAATGAGAGAACATCTAATGCAAAAGAATGGAGTCTCTTTTACCCAGGACTCAGTTATTAGGATTATAAGAAGGTTGAAAACCAGTTATATTGTGGGACAGGCAAACGTTCTGATTCTCAAAATGCTGCATGTCCATTTATCTTACCCTCTATGTAAATAGTAATGCAGCAGTAGAACCAGCAATGGGCTCAAAGTGGATGGCTGTGTCCTAGTCCCAACTCCTTATGTGTGCCTAGGCCAGTCCCTGCCACTTTCTGGGCTTCTCTCTTCTCATCTATACGGTGAAGAAATTGGACTACTTAATTCCTGTGGTTTTTTGGGTTCTGTTTTCTTCTCCTTCTCCTTCTAAGTTTATTATAAGACCTATTTACTTCATAGTAGTTATACTATTACTAATTCTACTTAGTTTATTAAGAGCATGGGAAGCAGAAAGACTTCTTCCTTTGAGGGTGTATTCTGTTTTGTTTATCACAGGAGTTGAGAGATAAGTAGCTCAAACTAAGTTCTCCTTTTCCCTTGCCAGGAACTACTGGACACCCCATGTAAACATCAAGGAGTCACTTTTTGGAGTTTTATTCAACCTCAGTGGTTTTTGCCTTCATTTAAAAAAAAAAAGAAGCAGCACAATCCTGGAGTTGTAGATTTTTTTTTTCCTACCCTCTGACTTATTTCAGCATTTCACCTATATAATTTTACCTTTCAGTATTAAACTACTTTACTGTGAGAAAAGTATATACATCCATCAAGTCACAAAGTTTTAGCCCTCACTGGAAAATAAGATGTTTGCCTTTTCATTCTTCCATTAGAGAAACAAAACAAGCAAACAGAAAAGAAAAGGTAAATCAAAACAATTTTCTTTTCCTAAGATTAGCCCCCAAAAGTTAACACTCCAGCCAAGTTTCTATTGATAACTTTAATGAAACAATCTGCTAATGAATAAATGGGTAAATAGAACACTTGAAAAACAACACTTGAGAAAGAACACTTTTTTTCACAGAAAAATAATTAGTAGAAAAGACGAAATTATTTTACTGTCAGAGAAATAGTGTGCAAAGAACATGGTAATTGGAGTCAGACAATTCTGAGCCTGAATCTTAGATCTGCTACCTCCTTGTGTGTCTATTCCATACTCCCACCTCTAAACCATTAAGAAATTGTTTCGCTTCTCTTAGTTTTAACTTCCTCATCAGTGAAATAAAAAATTAAACCTAGATTGCAGGGTATGTGGAAGAATTAGAACAAATAAATGTAATATGTCTGGCAGAGAGTTACTCACTAAATTCTACCTACTGTTTAGCTCTCATTCATTAAATGGGTAGATTTGTAAAATATGACCTTACTCTTCTTCACCACCATCTCCCACCCAAATCTCTACCCATCTAGCTAAATTCAGACACTTCTCGGTAAAAATTAGAGATTGCTGTGAGGCCTGGAAATTTTCCTCACAAATTCAGATGAGTAAAGGATAAATCTAGGCCTCTGTAGATTTTCTTTCTTGGATATTTTCCTGGAGATAATCTCTAGGAAGATACAAACAAGGTCTTGGTTCAAAGTATTGTGGAACCCGACCCCTAGACAACCAGATATTTAAATTTTAACCATGAGTTTGCAAGGTTTAGGTTGCTGGGAGAGGGGAAAGAAGTTGAGATTGAGTTTAGAAAATGAGCCATTTAATGCAACTATATCTTATTTTATTAATTCTTAGGCAAAAACATTAACAAGGAAAATCACATTCACAGTCTGTAAAGCTGTTTGTAAAACTTTCATATTGATTATCTGATTCTTTAAAAATCTTGGGAAATAAACAGATTGATGTTCACTTTACATGGTTTATTTACCTAAGGACCAAAGAGAATTTTCCTAAGCCACCCAGGAAAGAAGTGGCAAGGCTTTCCTCAAAGTGACATCTCAATATCCTATTTCCCTTTCTCCTGAATTGTGCAAATGACAAGGTTCTGGTGTTGTATTCTTTCCCCAGTGACTCCCACTGAGGATCTCAGAGCTCTGTGGTGGCTTGGTTCTCTTCTAGCGGTATCTCTTCTCGCTGAGACCACAAACAGAGGAGAATGAAAAAGGCCTGTGACCTTCTTGGGGCATAATTTCCTACAAATAAAATAAAAACCAAAATGCCTGCCTTATCTACTGAAAATATTAAAGTCAAGAAGGAAACTCAAGCTCGTAATTTCAGGCCACTGATTATTCCGACTCAATAGACTGTTTTATTCATCTTTAACAAGAAGTTTCACATTATTAGTAAAAATTTTATCAGAGGTATGCTTTTGTCAAGGATCTCTGTATAAGTCATTGCTATTTGGTGAAGAGGCAAGAATATCTCAGTTATTCCCCAAAATGTGAAAGTCAGATATACACCATGGTGTCTTTTGGCCGATTTCTTTGTGCCTTTCTCTGTGCCTCCAGAGTCATATGTTTGCTTAACTGTGGAATTTACATTGCATTATATTACAATTTGCAGAATTGTTAAAAGGTGAACTCCTTGATGATACAAGAGTATTTGAATTTCTTTTTTTTTTTTTTTTTTTTTTGAGATGGAGTCTCACTCTGTTGCCCAGGCTGGAGTGTAGTGGCGTGATCTCAGCTCACTGCAAGCTCTGCCTCCCGGGTTTACGCCATTCTCCTGCCTCAGCCTCCCGAGTAGCTGGGGACTACAGGTGCCCGCCACCATGCCCGGCTAATTTTTTGTATTTTTATTAGAGACAGGATTTCACCAAGTTAGCCAGGATGGTCTCGATCTCCTGACCTTGTGATCCGCCCGCCTCAGCCTCCCAAAGTGCTGGGATTACAGGCATGAGCCACTGCGCCTGGCTAAGTTCCAATATAGATTCTGGTACCTGCTATGTGATCACTAAATATCTGTTAAATAAAATGAACCATTAGAGACCCTTGATGTTTCTATTTCTGGTAATATGATAGGCCAGGAAACTAGATCAAATCTTATTGCAAACAGCGAAATTCTTAGTAAAATAATGTGTTTTAAACATTTTTTAGTTTAGATCCACTAATGAGCTAAAAAAAAATAAGTCTTTTAGACAAAGCAGTAAGTGAAGATAAGAACTAAGAGGTATGATGGAATATCAAAGGCAAATTTTACACTGAGTGTGTTTATTTACTTGGGTAAATTTGAGCTTTAGTGTTCATAGTTTCAAAGGGCGGAAAGAATAGGAGACAAAATACCTATCCAATGTAAGACAACTACCAGTATATCTTCCTGCCATAACACTGTGGTACCAAAGACCATGTACAACATAAAATTTAAAACAAAAATAAACTTGTTCCCTCTCATCCAAGAGACATTAAAGGAAATTAAATATCACAAACCTAAACACATAGGAGAGGAAAGAAACATTACTATTCATAATTTACAATCTCAAGCTAACTCTGATGCAAGTTGTTGCTCTAAATTCACACTACTTTATTGATCCAAACACCTCAAGATGAAAATTTTAATTGCATACTAATTGATAATTTTCATAGGCACCTGGCAGAAGGAAACAAAACCCTCCCAAGAGAAATTCACTTTCATTCCAGGCCTCAGGAAGAAAAAAAATCCACAAATACAACATTAAAGTCAACAGTTCATGACCAGAAATAACAAAACACACAAGGAAACAAGGTACCACGAGTGTGAAGCAATAAAAACACCAGAGCAGAGGTAGGCCTGCATAAATTTCAAATATTGGAATTACAATGCATGGTCCATAAAATAGCTATGTAATTGATAGACAGCCTTCTAAGATGGCCAAATTTGTTTTTTTGAGACAGAGTCTTGCTGTGTCACCTAGGCCGGAGGGCAGTAGTGCAATCTCGATTCACTGCAACCTCTGCCTCCCAGGTTCAAGCAATTATTGTGCCTCAACCTCCCTTGCACCACCACAGCTGGCTAATTTTTGTAATTTTAGTACACAATGAGTAGGCATAGGGCTTTGTCATGTTGCCCAGGCTGGTCTCCAACTCCTACTCCTGGCCTCAAGTGATCTGCCCGACTTGGCCTCCCAAAGTGCTAGGATTACAGTTGTGCAGGCCAACCGCGACAGGATTACCGCGACAGGCCAACCCTCCAATGATCTCTTAATATTCCATGTACTTGTGTAATTATATTTCCTTGATTGGGAGGGCTGGGTGTGGTGACTCACTCTAATAAATAGCACCCATATAAATGTGATAGAATGTCACCACTATGATTATGACTGTGACTTCTGTCACATCAGTACTTTCTCTTTCACGCTTCCTTGACTTGTTTGCTTTGACGAAATGAGCTGTTATGTTGGAGAGGCCCATGTGGCTAGTAAATGACGTGACCTAGAACCAGTTGCCAGTGAGAAATGGTATTTCTGCAAAATGCCTGAGAAGAGTTCTTCAAAATTTTAATATCATGAAATGTAAGGTAAGTCTGAGGCTCTGTCATTGGGGAATTGACAGATCAGAGCCAACTGAGAAGGCGTGAAGACTTAATGCAATGTGATGTCCTCAATTAGATCCTAGAGCAGGAAAAAGAACATTAGTAGGAAAACTGATGCATCTGTTTAAAGTCTATAGTTTAGCTAATTAATTTTTAAAATATTGACAAATGTATCATAGAAGCTGAATGAAGAAAATGCAGGAACTTTTGTGCTATCTTTGCAACTTTTCTGTAAATCAATATTAATTTCAAAATAAAAAGTTTATTTTAAAAACTTAATAGAAAAAGGTTATTTGTAAGAAGGTATTGATTGCAGTTATTTATTATTACAAATAATATTTTTTCCCAATTGTGAAATTTTTTAAAAAAGAATTTTTATTAGAGTAAAATGGCTAAGTAAAATGAAGCATTTTGTCAATAAAAATGAAACAGTTTAAAATGGTAATTATGATGTAGTGAGTATATAAATTTTTTTATAAGATTAAATGAAAAATTTGAATATATAATAATAGTATATGTCATTATGAATATTACATATATATTTAAAATCATCATACATATAAAAATGTATACTTTTAAGCCAAATCCAGAAGGAAATGCCAAAACATAGAACAGTGGATAGCTATTATAGGATTATAATGTTTATCACCTTAATATATTTATATAGTTTCTAAGATGAGCATAAAATATTTTTGAATATCACATACAGTCTTTCAAAACTCATGACTCTAATATTCTAATATTCATTGGTAAAGTTAATGAAAGGCAAACATAACAGTATATCTAACTCAAAGAAAGTGTAGTGGACTTGAGAGGTTCAGCCCTTACAAACAGAGAAAAGGGTTCTTAACTTGTTTAAGATATAAAGATCTCTGATGACAACAAATTGTTAGGTTATAAGTTCATTAACTATAATAACCTGGCTTTAAAAAATAAAGTAATTTATGGAGGTGATCAAATTTCAGTTCATAATTAAAACAGATAAGAAAAAGTTGTGTGTACTGTGTGTGCCTGCATGTGTTAGGGGTAGATGGTGTGAGCACTCTTGAAAACTACTTGGAAATCTTGGGGAGAGGCATCTATTTAGTATAACATCAGACTGAGTAAAGAGGACTTTTGTAAAGAATTAGAGCATTGGATAATGTCTGTGTAAAAACTTCAGTTCATTAACTCCCATCCTCCTAGCTCATCTGTCATCAGAGTTCTAGAATTGAGTTCCTTGTGATTAATTCTTCAGCTCATGCACCAGAATTCTTGGACACATGATAAACTGGGATTTCTGAGGCCACGATATCTTTCACAGTCATAAACACAGAGAGATAAGGCAATGGCAAGGGCATTAGACAATGACAGATCAAAATTTCAGAGGACAGGTGATGCAAAAATTTGTATGGGTTTTATTTTCTTTGGCTGTTTTGTGAACTTGGCTTTATACTTTGTATCGCATTTCCAAACAAATTTAAGGCAGAATATGACTTAAATATATTGTCAGCTATTTACATAAATTGTTTCTGAAGTTATTTTACCCTAGGTTTCATTTTCAACTTGTAGCTAGAGCTCTAATCACCAATATCATAATTTGTTAGCCTAACACTAAACCCCCATTATTTTGTCAGGATTACAATTAATAATATTTTAATATATTTCCAAAGAAAACCCCATTAACAACAATTCAATATTAAAATCAAGAGTAGATTTTAAAAGCTTCACAAATCCCCTGCCTCTCAGTAATATGTAATAGTATTTCTTCCAAGATTTGGAGCATCAGGCACAAGTTTAATGTATGGGTACAAGTAATTTCAATCTTAGGATTCAGGAGAAAAACACTGTAGTTTCATACGATGAATTTTTTTCTTGACCTTCTCTTGCTATCTAATTGAGATATCTCCAAGCTGATTGTACCATTGTGTTCTTATATTATCTGAATTCATAACCACTGTGGGCAAGTTTCTGATGAAAAATACACACCATAAATGAGAAATCATTTGAGTATAATTTTTTGTTATCTCTTTAAATCTCCTTTTAGACATCTTTCCATGTATGGGTGATGGATGAGTTTCATGTAACATAGGCAAATTGTCAGCCAAGTTTATCTGTATGAATGCTTCTCCCTTTTCTCCTGAAAAACAGTAATATTCAATGTGTTGACACAATTAATAGTGCATAAATAAGAATCAAACCATGATGCTATCAATGAAGTGGGTATGTTACCATCACCCATTGACTGTTTTTTACTTTTATTTTTTGGTTTGAGGGTACATGTGAAGGTTTGCTACATAGGTAAACACATGTCATGGGGGGTTGTTGTACATATTATTTCATAAGCCCAGTAGCCAATAGTTATCTTTTCTTATCCTCTCCCTCCTCTGACCCTACCTCCTGAAGTAGACCCCAGTGTCTGTTGTTTCCTTCTTTGTGTATATAAGTTCTTATCATTTAGCTTCCCTTATAAGTGAGAACATGCAGTATTTGGTTTTCTGTTCCTGCATTAGTTTACTAACGATAATATCTCCACTACCATTCATGTTCCTGCAAAAGACTTGATCATGTTCTTCTTTATGGCTGTGTAGTATTCCATGGTGTATATGTACCACATTTTCTTTATCCAATCTCTTATCGATGGGCATTTAGGTTGATTCCATGTCTTTGCTATTATGAATAGTGCTGCAATGAATGTTTGCATATGTGTCTTTATAGTAGAATGATTTATATTCCTCTGAGTATATACCCAATAATGAGATTCCTGGGTAGAATGGTAGTTCTGCTTTTAGCTCTTTGAGGAATCACTATACTGCTTTCCATGAAAGTTGAACTAATTTACACTCCCTCAAACAGTGTATGTGTTCCCTTTTCTCCACAACCTCACTAGCATTTGTTATTTTCTGACTTTTTAGTAATAGCCATTCTGACTGGTGTGAGATGGTATCTAATTGCGAATTTGATTTGCATTTCTCTAATGATCAGTGATATTGAGCTTTTTTTCATATGCTTGTTAACTGCATGTATGTCTACTTTTGAGAAGTGTCTGTTGATGTAATTTGCCCATTTTTTAATGGGGTTGTTTGTTTTTCTTTTGTAAATTTTGTTAAGTTTCTTATAGATGTTGGATATTAGACCTTTGTCAGATGCATAGTTTGCAAAAATTTTCTCTGCTTTCCTTATAAAACTGAATGTCTTTAACAGAACCCAAGCCACCTCTTGAATGCTTTGCTGCTTAGAAATTTCTTCTGCCAGATACCCTAAATCATCTCTCTCAAGTTCAAAGCTCCATAGATCTCTAGGGCATGGGCAAAATGCTGCCAGTCTCCTTACTAAAATGTAACAAGGGTCACCTTTGCTTCAGTTCAAAACAAGTTCCTTATTTCCATCTGAGACCACCTCATCGTGGACCTTATTGTCCATGTCATTATCAGCATTTTGTGCAAAGTCATTCATCAAGTCTCCAGGAAGTTCCAAACTTTCCCACATTTTTCTGTCTTCTTCAGAGCCCTCCAAACTGTTCCAACTTCTGCCTGTTGCCCAGTTCCAAAGTTACTTCCACATTTTCAGAAATCTTTTCAGCAGTTCCCCACTCTACTGGTATCAACTAACTGTATTAATCCGTTTTAATGCTGCCGATAAAGACATACCCTAGGCTGTGAAAAAAAAGATGTTTAATGGACTTACTGTTCCACATGGCTGGGGAGGCCTCACCATCATGGCAGAAGGCAAGGAGGAGCAAGTAACATCTTACGTGGATGGCAGCAGGCAAAAGAGAGCACTTGTGCAGGGAAAATCCCCCTTATAGCACTGTCAGATCTCCTGAGACTTATTTGCTGTCACAAGAACAGCATGGGAAAGAACTGCCCCCATGATTCACTTACCTCCAACCCAATCCCTCCCATAACATGTGGGAATATAAGATGAAATTTGGATGGGGACACAGTCAAGCCATATCATCTCTGTTGATAGTTTCTTTTCTATTCTGTTAATAGTTTAATTAGATCTCATTTGTCAATTTTTGCTTTTGTTGGAATTGCTTTTGGTGTCTTTGTCATGAAACCTTTGCTTGTTCCTATGTCCAGGATGGTATTACCTTGGTTGCCTTCCAGGGTTTTTATAGTTTTGAGTTTTACATTGCAGACCTTAATCCATCTTGAGTTGCTTTTTGTATATGGTGTAAGGAAGGAGTTCAGCTGCAATCTTCTGCATATGGCTAGCCAGTTATCCCAGCACCATTTTTTTAAGTAGGTCGTCTTTTCCCCATTGCTTGTTTTTGTTAGTTTTATGAAAGATCAGATGGTCATAGATGTGAGGCCTTATTGCTGATCCCTCTATTTTGTTCCATTGGTCTATATGTCTATTTTTGTACCATGATGTTTTGGTTACTATCACCTTGTAGTATAGTTTGAAGTCAGGTAATGTGATGCCTCCAGCTTTGTTCTTTTTCTTAGAGTTGACTTAGCTATTTGGGCTCTTGTTTGAATTTTAAAATAGTTTTTTCCACTTTGATGAAGAATGTCATTGGTAGTTTGATAGGAATAGCATTGTATATTTAAGTTGTTTTAGGCAGTATAGCTATTTTAGTGATATTGATTCTTCCTATATATGATCATGGGATGGTTTTCCGTTTGTTTCTGTCATCTCTGATTTCTTTGAGCAGTGTTTTGTAATCCTCATTGTAGAAATCTTTCACATCCCTGGTTAGCTGTATTCCTATGTATTTTATACTTTTTTGTGGCAATTGTGAATGGGATTGCCTTTCTGATTTGGCTCTTGGTTTGGTTATTGGTGGTGTATAGGAATACTAGTGATTTTTGTACATTGATTTTGTATCCTGAGACTTTGCTGAAGTTGTTTATCAGCTGCAGGAGCTTTTGTGGAGTGAGAATATAGGATTTTCTAGATATAGAATCATGTCATCTGCAATCAAAGATCATTTGCCTTCTTCTCTTCCTATATGGATGTGCTTTATTTCTTTTTCTTGCCTAATGGATTGCATCCAGGATTCAGAAATTCTCTTGAGGACTGTGTTCCTTTGGGAAGTGCTACTGATACAGTTTGGCTGTGTCACCATTCAAATCTCAACTTGAGTTGTATCTCTCAGAATTCCCACATGTTGTGGGAAGGACCTAGAGGGAGGTTATTGAATCATGGAGACTGGTCTTTCCTGTGCTATTCTCATGACAGTGAATAAGTTTCATAAAATCTGATGGCTTTATCAAAGGTTTCCATTTTTGCTTCTTTTTCATTTTTTTCTTGCCGCTGCCAAGTAAGAAGTGCCTTTCACCTCCCGCCAAGATTCAGAGGCCTTCCCAACCATGTGGAACTGTAAGTTCAATTAAACCTCCTTTATTTGTAAATTGCCCAGTCTTGAGTATGTCTTTATCAGCGGCATGAAAATGGACCAATACAGTAAATTGGTACCATAGAGTGGGCCACTATTGAAAACATCTTCAAAAATGTGGAAGTGACTTTAGAACTGGGTAACAGGCAGAGGTTGGAACAGTTTGGAAGGCTCAGAAGAAGACAGGAAAATGTGGGAAAGTTTGGAACTTCCTAGAGACTTCTTGAATGGTTTTGCCCAAAATCCTGATAGCAATATAGACACAAGGTCCACACTGAGGTGGTTGCAGATGGAAATGAGGAACTTGTTGGGAACTGGAGTAAAGGTGACTCTTTAGCAAAAGAATTTTAGCAAAGAGACTGATGGCATTTTGCCCGGACGTAGACATTTGTGGAACTTTGAACTTGAGAAAGACAATTTAGGGTATTTGGCAGAAGAAATTTCTAAGCAGCAAACATTCAAGAGGTGACTTGGGTTCTGTTAAAGACACTCCATTTTATAAGGCAAATGGAGCACAACTTTGGAAAATTTGCTTCCTGACTATGTGATGGAAAATAAACTCATTTTCTGGGGAGAAATTCAAGCCAGCTGCTGAAATTTGCTTAATTAGCAAGGAACCTAATGTTAATCCCCAAGAGCAAGGGGGTAATGTCTCCAGGCCATGTCAGAGACCTTTATGGCAGCTCCCCCTATCACAGGCCCAGAGGCCCAGGAGGAAAAAGTGGTTTCCTGGCCTGGGCCCAGGGTCCCCGTGCTGTGTGCAGCCTAAGGACTTGGTGCCTTCTATCCCAGCTACTTCAGCCATGGCTGAAAGGGGCCAACACACACCTGCGGCTGTGGCTTCAGAGGATGGAAGCCCCAAGTCTAGGCAGCTTCCATGTGGTGTTGAGCCTGTAGGTGCACAGAAGTCAAGAACTGAGGTTTGGGAACCTCCACCTAGAGTTCAGAAGATATATGAAAATGCCTGGATGCCCAGGAAGAAGTTTGCTGCAGGAGCAGGGCCCTCATGGAGAACCTTGGCTAGGGCAGTGCAGAAGGGAAATTTGGGGTCAGAGCCCCCACACAGAATCCCTACTAGGGTACTGCCTAGTGGAGCTGTTAGAAGAGGGCCACAATCCTACAGACACCAGAATGTTAGATCTACTGACAGCTTGCACCGTGCGCCTGGAAAAATGGCAGACGCTCATGACAGCAGCTGGGAGGGAGGCTGTACCCTGCAAAACTACAGGGGCAGAGCTGCCCAAGACCATGGGAACCCATCTCTTGCATCAGCGTGACCTGGATGTAAGACCTGGAGTCAAAGGAGATCATTTTGGAGCTTTAAAATTTGACTGCCCTGCTGGATTTTGGACTTGCATGGGCTCTGTAACCCTTTTGTTTTGGCAAATTGTCTCCTATTTGGAACAGCTGTATTTTCTCAATACCTTACTCTCATTGCATCTAGGAAGTAACTAGCTTGTTTCTGATTCTACAGGCCTCATAGGCAGAAAGGGCTTGCCTTGTCTCAAATGAGACTTTGGACTGTGGACTTTTTGCTTAGTGCTGAAATGAGTTAAGACTTTGTAGGACTCTTGGGAAGGTATGATTGGCTTTAAAATGTGAGGACATGAGATTTGGAGGGTCTGGGGCAGAATGATATGGTTTGGCTATGTCTCCATTCAAATCTCAACTTGAATTTATCTCCCAGAATTCCCACATGTTGTGGGAGGGACCTAGGGGGAGGTTACCGAATCATGGGAACTAGTCTTTTCTGTGCTTTTCTCTTGATAGTGCATAAGTCTCACGAGATCTGATGGATTTATCAAGGGTTTCTGCTTTTGCGTCTTCCTCATTTTTCTCTTGCTGCTGCCATGTAAGAAGTACTTTTTGCCTCCTGCCATGATTCTGAGACCCCGTCAATCATATGGAATTCTAAGTCCAATTAAACCTCCTTCTTTTGTAAATTGCCTAGTCTTGGGTATCAGCAGCATGAAAATGGACTAATATAGCTGTGCTGTATTGACAGCACCCCAGGCAACTTTGCTGGCTTCCTAGGACTAAGTGGGAACTTCTTTCTTTCTTTTCTTCTGGCATTCATTCCCTTGTAAGACATCCTATGTATACAGTAATGTGTGTACACACATATTTAATTTCCTTCATTACTTTGTATCTCTTGCTTTACTTCAATATTGGATTCGGGACAGAGCCTCATGTGGAGTACATTTAATCTGAAGTTGACTGTACAAATTTACTTTCAAAATATAAGGTGTGGGGGCAGATATTTGAGAAGATGTGGCATGGGGGTAATCTTTGAATATTAACCTAGTACTTATCCTGCTGAACTATATGTATATCATACCACATGTATTTTGGGAACCGAACAGGACACTGGAAAGTCAGCTAGAAAAGAAAGGCTGTGCCATCCACCTACACAGCTACTTCCCACTGAAGGATAGACAATGGAATGCATTCACAAAGTAGGGTGAGGTCCTGGCTCAATTTGGACTGTTATTAATCCACAGGATGATTGTAGTAGCTTCCTAACAAATCTCCGTGTTCCACTCTTGTCCCACAGTCAGGCCAGAGTAATATTTTTAAAACATGAATTGGGTCATACCACATCCCTGGGTAATTTCAAAAGTTTTCCATTACTCTTAGAATAAAACCTAAACTCCCTTTCTGGCCTGGTATAACCTGGCTTCTGAATATGTAAGACTTTTGTGCCATCTCCCTGTCACTCACTTTAGCCCATGTGCACTGTCTTCTTCAGTCTCTTAAATATTCCTGGCCTTCCCCTACCTGACTTCAGAAATGTGCTGCTCCATCCACCTGGCATGTTCCTCCCTCATCTTTCACATCAGCCTTCAGATCACCTCTTCAGAAGGTCTTTCTCAACCATTTAGTGTCACGTAGGTTTATCACTATTGCCTCTCCCTCTCATTATTTATAATTGCAGCTTCTTTTCAGGTTTCTTTAATGGCACACATCACCATTAACATAATTTCATGTGTTTGGTCTTTTTTCCTGAGTTCTAATGAAAGTTAATGTGTGATACAAAATGTTCATGCTCAGTTTCCACTCCCATATATCCATATATTTGCTCCAGACCTCTTTGTCTCCAATCTCCCCATTCCTTTTATTCTAGGCCCTTGACAAGATAGGCAGGCCATTGGTCATGACTCAAGCATCTCTTAATTTATGTTGTTACCTCAGGCCATTTCTTCTTCCTCATGAAGTAGATGCCCAATCTCCTAAGTCACAACTCCACACTTCAGGAAGATTTCTTCTCTGTTGACTTCCAGTGCCATCCTCAGATGTTCTTGAAGGCTTTCACTGTCATTTTTGGCCTTCAACCACTTACCAAGTTAACCCATTTGTAAAGTAAGCCTGGCCTTGGGAAGGAGAAAAGCAGGCCCTGACTGTTAAGACCTGATCTGGCACTATTAGCTGAGCCTGGCATTGCTGAAGCTGGCCTAGAACTCACAGTTAGATTTTGGTGTGTTCTTACTGAACATAAAACTACTTAATGAAATCAGCATCAGACAAGCTCTCTTCATGAGTGTCATGGATCAAGACAAAATGAAGAGCATTCTGTAATCAGTTATAAACACAGTACAAAAAAAGAGAACATTGTTTAAACCACAAAAATATCCAAACATCCTCTCATCCCAGCTAATGTGGATTACTGCTGCTCCTTCACCTACTTATAACTAGCTTCACTTCCTGCATCCTGCCTTATAAGATTTATTATGATATCCAGTCATGGAATTATCCCACTTTCTGACAGCATGGAGTAGACAGCAAAGCCCTAAGTCCTTGAATTCTCTCCAAAATAAGCTCAGACGAACCTAAATCCTATATTAAGTTCTTTCTAACACCCTCTTATTGAGATGTTCCATGGATCCTCATGGTGTATATTCTTCCTTGCTACAACAAATAATGAATGCAACAGATAGAGCCAGTTGTCTTTGGCTGGAGGGCACTTTCAGACCTTTTTACCTCCTTCATCTAGTCTTACAAGCAAAGTAGGGAAACACTGCTCATATAACTGCAGTGGGTAATAGGGATGTTTGGGTTACTGCTCATGCAGCTAAGCTCTGGTCCTGCTTGGGCTCAATCTGGGCACATCATTTTCATCTTTTGGTTGACTTATGCGAGACTGATTTTATGACTTAGAAGAACTGAAATAATCCAGCTCATGATGTGTAGCTCCAGACATATGGTCATGTAGAGTCTCATGGTCAAGTTTTCATTGCTTTCATGAGCTGTTTAATCAAAAAAATGTATTATTTTCTCTGCTATAGATGGCATTGTCCTACTCCTGAATATCAGAGCTTGCATTGTGAGTCTCCACTGGGGCTTAGCATAAGTTTCATGCTACATCTTTTTCCATCAGACACCTGAAATCTTTCCTGTTACTCAGATTACGGACCAGAGCATTAGGCATAGAATATGTTGCCTCCAGAACACAAAAATAACTATCAGGCTTTCTGCTTCCTTCTTTGTGGCAGGGGATTGCAAAATATATATTCTGGCAAACTCCTGACCATTGGACCTGTAAAGACTTCACTGAAATGTCAGGAGTCTAAATCTTCATCGGAATTATCCCCCACCCTCTGGAATGCATGTATTAAATGTCTTTTCAAGGCCTCCTGTATGTATACTAGCCATCTGTTGTTTGCCCTGCCTGATCAGCATGATCTTATTGATGTAACGCATACAGTGCAATGTTCTGTGGTTTGACCAAACAGCCTAGGTATCTTCAGTCTACAACATGACAAAGAGTAGAACAGTTAACACAGCCCTGAGGAAAAACTATAAATGGGCATCGTTGTATATCCCACATGAAAGTGAACTGTTTCTGATCCTCTTTTATCATAAGAATAAACAAAAATATATTCATCCAAATCTATGGCTACCTATCCTGTACCTGAGATCTGTTTAATCTGCTCTAGCAAAGATATCACCCTCCCATAATAGTTATAATCAGGCTATTACATTATTGAGGTTGCAAAAGTCTATGCTCCAGAATTTTTCTGAGTTTTTTAGGGACCACATTGAGTCAACAAAGAGAGATATAAGGATACTCTACTTATCCCTGTTCAACATTCTTTGGCTGTTTAATGGTGGCATTAACATCGACCGTCTTCCTAGAATGTAACATTACCCTTTATTTACTCCCATGGCATAGTGAGTAGAGGGCAGATACAGAGGCTTCCACTTGGCCTTTCTGACTCTGATAGTTCTTACTCCAAAGGCCAGGACACAATGTGGGCATCACTCTGGCTGCCAAGTATATCATTTCCAACAAAACTCTTGTGGACTGAAAAAGTGACAACTAAGTGGGTCTTCAAACACAGTAAACTTACTATGAGTTGGATTGTAATAATAAATTTATTTATGATTTAACCATGAGAGCTTCCACAGGTCCATGATTACTCTTAAGGTCTCTGGATAGCAATGTTAACTCAAACTGTCTATACCCAATATGCAGTTACTCAAGTCAACAGCAGTAGGCTGCACAATGTGCGGCATCCAGTACAAATAAAAACGTGGGATCCTTTGTTTAAAGAATTTCAAGATGGTAATGGCAAAACACTAAACCAAGTGAGGGGCCCTTCTAAGAGCAGAGTTCAGTATATGTTTCTGAAGTGCCCGGCTATAGGTCTCTTTAGAGAAGCCTAACAGAATTGTGACAGTATATACTTACAGGTTTCTTTCACTGAGAAACCCAGCTACCTCTTCAGTCAACAAATTCTATATCTCAAAGTGGGCTCAGGTCAAAGAATCTAATGAGAAACTCTTTCTTTGTATTGGGGTGAACATCCTCAGCCTCCTACTGACCCATTCTTTCCTTTTCTTAGCTGTTAAGCAGCACCGTCATTGGCTGTCACTTTATTCTTCCTCTAGGGATGCCATATTCTATCAATCATTTTCATAACTCCCTGCAGGTCAAGTCTCCTGGCTGTGCCTCTGACCTTGCTGGTCATAATGGTAAATATGGCTTCCTAGCATGTGGTAGGTAAGTGCAACCCTTGGCCTCTGTTCTTGAGGGTAGAAGGGCATCATTTACATGGATATTAACAGTCCGAGGTCTAGGACCACCTCTCCTACCCCCAGCCCTGAGATACAGAGGAGAGCCAGGATTGAACTTCTTAGTGATCCCGCTACCCTTCCAACTAGCAAATTCCTGATGGCCTTAGTGAATCCTGATGACCTTCCCGTGTCCACTTGGCTCCCTCATCTAACATAGTCTTTTGGTGAATTTTCTTACTTCATATTATATATCCATTCTAGCCATGTCCTTTTTCCCTCAGACTCTTTATTTCTTGTCTACCATCTTGTAGGGAAACCTGCGAAATTTCTCTTCATTTAGCATTGATCATCACTTTTTCCAGACTTTTTCAAGTCACCCTAGCTGTGAGCTTGCCCTATGCACAGTGGTTCTTAACAGGGTGTTAAAGCCCATGTGATAAGAAAATGCCCCCAAGTCAATAAACTATTTCCTATGTGGACTTATTTTTTAGTCCCCTCAATCAAGTACCTGCAAAAATCAATTAGGGATGTCCATGGCTTCTGCTGATACATGCTAGCTAATTCTGGCAACTCTTTGGTATATTATTCATGCTTTACTTTGTCATGACCAGTACATCTTCAGCTGAGCTCTGCTGGAAATTAGCACTATCTGGGACCTGGCAGTAAAAAAAGGAAGTAAAGCATTCGAGAGGGGGGATATCTGTTGCTTTATGAAGTAATGCCTCTGTGACATCTGTCAGTGTGAGGGAAGCACTAGCTCTTACTAGGAAAGGATGGTCTATCTCTATAATCTCTGAGGATTTAGGAGAGTCTGCAAAACCAACTCATCAGGGGTATCCACTTCATGCTGCTATCTATATTTCCAGGTCTCAGGTGTTTCCAACCAGCCTTAGCTAAACAGTCAAATGTCTCTAGAGCTCTGTGACTCTAACGACCAGGTTTTAAGTGGGCTGCTTAGCTTTGTTTTTGCAAAGAGGGCCTTGTCTTTGTGTAAGACACCAAAGATGTCAACTGGCTCTCACACTTAGCCTTTAACTGCTTGCTAAGAACCCTAAGTTTTTTAATATCCCTCTTCAAGGTAGCAGTACAACTTAGCAGTAACTATAAAGCGCTGCTATCCTTGTAGGCACTGTTGCTACCATATCTGTAGGCACTGTTCCCACTGTATCTGCCAAAAGCCTGAATCTGAGGACCTATAAGCATCTGTCCCTCCAATGGATGTTTTTCCAGATCAACCTCAGTAAAATGTATAGCAATTATGCCTTCACCTTCGGCCCCAAACTGTCCGTAGTCCACATACTTCAGGAAGCCATCCTGTTTGCTTAATAACGGAGAGAGAGCCAGTCCCAAAACCCCCGTTTCTCCATTCTTGAACCTCTCTCAGGGCCACTTGTGTTACTTTGTGTACTCAAAGAAGCAGAGCTAAAGAAGGGATTAGATGTACAAAAGATATACTAGCGAGAATGCCGGTGGAGGAAAAAGAAAAAAAGAGTGGAAGAAGGGGGATGCTTCAGAGTGTAATAAAAACTCTTGGCCAGGCGTGGTGGCTCACACCTGTAATCCCAGCACTTCGGCAGGCCAAGGCCGGTGGATCTCAAAGGTCGAGAGATCGAGACCAACATGATCAACATGGTGAAACCCTGTCTCTACTAAAAATACAAAAATTAGCTGGGCATGGTGGTGTGTGCCTGTAGTCCCAGCTCCTTGGGAAGCTGAGGCAGGAGAATCGCTTGAACCCAGGAGGCGGAGGTTGCAGTGAGGTGACATTGCACCACTGCACTCCAGCCTGGCGACAGAGCGAAACTCCTTCTAAAAACAAAGCAAAACAATCCTCTCTCTGACAGCCATGAGGTAGAGGAGAAAAGAAGAGAATACAATAGAAATAGTTTCAGATTGAAAGCCATTTCAAGGAAGGTTTGCCCAGGCTAATGAGGCATTCTTGAGTCAAAATCATGCATCAAAGATGTACCATGTGCTGCCAGAATGGGCCTTGTTTGTAGCCCTACCAGGTTCAGTCCTTGGTTGGAAGCAGCCCAGAAGTGTGGCCTCAATAAACGTGACAGCAGAGTGAATCCAAGGAGCAGACATGAGGCTGCCATCAACTGTGCATTCCACGTTATGAGAGTTAAACTTTACATTTCCATGGTTCCCATGCTCCGCACCACAAATCTTTCATGACGGTCATTTTTTCTCTTGAACCAGAGGTTGTCCACAAGACAGTTCATCAGGAAATTGAGACACATCCTCTTAGCTTTCATTCATCTTGGCATAATATTTTTCACTCATCTATTATGCACACCTTTGAAAGACAATGGCTTTCACCTGTATAGTTTTTATAGGGTAGAGCCATCTAAGACACTTTTTTTCATGTACATTTATTCCATGACTAAAACTTCTCCAGGAAAGTATTTGTAATGGTTATTTCTTGTGGGTTAATACAAAAATTATGCCCATTCACTGTGCAAAATTTGAAAACTACAGAAAAGTATAAAGAAGAAAATATTATTTTCACTCCATAACTCAGAAATAATTACAATTAAAAGCTTATGAATTTTCTTTCTTTTCCTTTGCCTTTGTGATATGGAAAATCTACATTTTTCCATACCATGAAAATACACTGTGTAGATTGCTTTGCTTCTTCTATTAGATGATTTATTTTTGGTTTTAAAAATAATTTTTACTTTGATTATGTAGAAGACTTTAGTAAGAAAATTAGAGAATAAACTTGGCCAATAAATATTCTCTGTATATGCATACATATATACACACACACATACATACATGCATACTTATATGCATATTTATGATACATATTACACTATAGTATATTTTATATATAGAGAGAAATATACACATATGAGTATAAGTAAATATGTACATTATGTGCAATATATACATATACACACATATATATACATATAGATGTGCATATATACATACATGTCTATATAAATATTATCACTCTATATCTATTTATTCTCTCTCTTCTCACATTTCCCTCTCTATTTATGTATATTCAGGGTCTCGATCTGGAAAAGAAGGATTTTTTTTTTTACTTTGGAAATTTTTTTTGTAATTATTGTAATAATACTAATGGTAATTCAGTTCCATGGGGAAAATTATTTATTCTATCCAGAAGTATAATATAAGAGATAACTGAAGAGGAATTCAGATGGATCAGTGGCAGAGCAACAGAATAGTGTACTAACTAACCAAAGACAGTGAAGGTTAGTTGTGTTTTCAGACTGAGGTTATTCCTCCAAGGTAGCACTTTAAATTTACCTCGTAGAAACTTGACACAGAGATGTTGCTGTAAACAAGACCTACTCAGGGGTCACCCCATGGGGATTCCCCTGTAAAGATGCCCTGAGAACCATGTCCATCCCACAGAAGCATTTTAGCAGTGCGTCCACCCCCACATGCTTAAACTGTGCGCACGACCCAGATTTCAAAATAAGCAGAGTTAACATTCTTGACTCCTGGCCCAAATGTGGATGCTCGCCATGAGCTCATGCCTGCCTTTGTGGCTGGCATTTGCAGGGCTTATGTTATCATGCTAACTGGACCAGGAAAGAGACACTGAGGGACATGTGCTGGAAACCATGCATAGGTAGGACTCTGACATTTTTGAATGTGCACAAATGTATTATGACTCTTTCTTTGAGAGTCAAAAGCAAAAGTGTGGTCATAAATGTCAGGGAAATGAGTTAATTTGAGATCAGATCCTGGCTCTACCACTATCTGACTGAATGATTAATGCAGAGTCTCCAACTATCTCTTCCTGTGTAAAATGCAGTTAACCTAACTTGTCTATTTCCTAGGGTTTTCAGTAGTTATCTAAATAGGTAATGGACATAAAATATTTAGTAAGTGGCAAGCTATATAAAAGTTCTGGTTTTGAAGATGCAATATAAAGAGGAGAGATCTTTGTTTTATTTACCTTTATTTTCCTAAATCCCGTCTCAACACCAGTCATACCACAGGCATTTAATTAATGTTATTTAATTGAGTGGATGGATTCAGGTTTGGGAGTTAGAGCTGGGTCCATTACAGGCCACGGTGTCTGATGGTTATTGCATCGTGTGATCGTAGGTTTGTTTCTTAAGCCGTCTGAGTCTTAGCTTCCTCAGGCATAAAATGGAGGTAACAACACCACGTGTTCTAGCCATCTACTTCACACGACAGTTGAAATGTTGCAATGAGATAATGTCTGTGAAAGTGTTCCATAAAATAAACCAAGATACAAAGTCTTGTTATTTTTAAGTCATTCTGATTTCTGAGATTTTTTTTCTAAGTAAATGATCTCTAGATTTCTACATTTCTTTTTTTTTTTTTTTTTTTTTTTTGAGACCAGAGTCTCGCTCTGTCGCCCAGGCTGGAGTGCAGTGGCGCGATCTCTGCTCACTGCAAGCTCCGCCTCCCGGGTTCCCGCCATTCTCCTGCCTCAGCCTCCCGAGTAGCTGGGACCACAGGCGCCCCACCTCGCCCGGCTAATTTTTTGTATTTTTTAGTAGAGACGGGGTTTCACCGGGTTAGCCAGGATGATCTCAATCTCCTGACCTCGTGATTCGCCTGTCTCGGCCTCCCAAAGTGCTGGGATTACAGGCTTGAGCCACCGCGCCCGGCCTCTACATTTCTTTTTAACTTTCAGTATGGCTAATTTTCAAAAAGGGAAATTGATCAGCGTCTCCAGCCCCTCTTTTGTGAGCTGTGTTCCATAGGTAAACACTGTATTTCGAGAAGCTACACCCCTAAAAGAAATCACTTTGCATAGCCTTTGAAATAAACACAGTAGGCTTTTGTTTTCTTGTCTCAATTTCTTCTCCTTGCCTTCCAGAAACTGGGGCTTTTATGACTTCCTGATGATCAGTCCCAAATCAGCAAGGCACAAATTTGTGAATTTATGTCTGAAAGAGAGTTTCAGCAACAGCTGTCTGATGGGTTCACACTATCCAAGGGAAGGTAAATAAGAATGCTTCATTTTATTATCTCCCACCTACACACACGCTTCATGAATACTATAAACATATTCTTACTGCATCAGTATTCGTCAGGTACCAGATATTTCAACCCAAAAGCCCAGCAGGCAAACTGATCATTTGTAACTTAGGGTCACAGCCATGCCATAATTATCCTTTTGTCTATGAAGTTAAAGGTGATAAAAGGAAAAGAAAATCATTCTTGATTCTACTGGGATCTATTTGAGCACAGGAATTGGATTTTGTTGATCAACCTGCTACGAATGGCCTCTAGCACACTGATGGGAACACAGAGGAGGCCCTAAAAGAATATTCACGTTGAATCCATTAATCAACTGTCAAATCAATGAGTACTATGTAGTCTTGTGAGAGAATCATACTGAAACTCCACTAGAAATTTAGGTCTCATCACAACATCATGCATTGTAATGTATTTGCAATAAGCAATCAAACAAATGCATTATAATCAGAGACCAGACACACTAAAGGCCAATTTATTTGGAAGACTCAGTATGTATTATCTTTCCCTTTTATTCTTTCAAAACCTGGAATGTGCTATGTATAACAAGAGTCAAAGCTATTATTGGGATAAAAAACAAATAAATATAAATCCTCTGACACTGGCTGTTTAGAAGTTCACAGATAAATGCATGGCGCTTTAGCACAAGTATAGACCTTCACATTATACCGTTTGCGAATAAATACTATCCTTGATTATTGTCTTATTTTTCTTACCATTGTTGATTATGCTGAGTATTCATTTCCTCATATACCTACATATGTTTTTGAAATTATTTAGAAATCCATAGGTATGGTAAAAAGCATATATTAATGCCATGTACCATATTAACTGTTTTTAAGTGTACAGTTTCATAGCAGTAAATATATCTACATTCTTTTGCAGCAGATCACAGTAAATTTTTCACCTTGCAAACCTGAAACTCTACACTCATTATGCTACCACTCCTCATTACCCCGTCACCCCCGCCCCCATAACTTTACATATGTGTGGGTTTTTGATGTTATAAATATTTCATAAGCTAACTCAAATCATTTTAAAACAAAGTGATTTTATATAGATAGAATAATAGATGAATCATATATCAATATAGCCTTTAAGAAGTTTATACTCATAAAATCACAGACTCTTGGGGTTGAACAGAATCTTTAATATGACATATAACAGCCTTCCCTCCTGCAGCCCCAATCTAAGGCTTGATAGACATACTTGCTGTTTGTAGCAGTACCATGTTTATTTTCCTACAAACACAAGAATAGTGATAAATTCTGTTTCATGCATTCTCATCATAAATAAGCATATACTATGTGATGTATTTATAATTGCATATGCTAAGTAATAGACAGGGGGTTTTGATTAAATATTGATGATATTAATTTCTCCACTCACATTTTTCATGGTTGGTAAAAAGAGAAAAGCATTCATGTACTTCCCATGCCAATTACTGTAGGACATATTCATATTGTGATATAGTCTCCAGCCATAGTTGAACCAACACACATGGGCAGGAGGCATGTTCTTGAAAGCCATTCTGTACCAGGATGAGTAGCAATAATTTAGCTATTTGTGAATGTAACTGAAAAACACATAAATGTATCTTCTCAAACCCAAACTAAAAGTATTCCCTGTTGAACTTGCTCTTAGCTGGACCCTAAACATCCCACAGCCACTCGATGATAGCTCTTTTGAGGTAAAAGGTAATGAAAGGAGCATTGGAGTAGAAATGGATAATAGTATTAAAATATTGCAGATACAATATTTCACATTTGTCTATGTTACAATTTATGACAATGTAAACATATTGCTAAGCTACTTCCCTGGACCTCGGAAGGAACTCTGCAAATCTTGACATTTGAATGTTTAGAATCACAGTAAATCTGAAAGAAGGCCTGGGGAAAACCCGTTGGTAGGCTCTGAAAAGAGAGCAATTCCTGATATGATGCACTGAGACGGACACAGCATCACTTTTATGGTATTTCTGCCAAAAGTGCTTTCAAACCTAAACTAACGTATTATCTACAAACCACTGCCTTGTAGTTTACAAAAATACCTGTGTCATGAAACACAAAGAAGACTGGGAAACTGTTCCTAATTAAAAGATACTAAAAAAAAAAAAAAGGACAACTGAATGCCACATATGATCCAAGATTTTTCCTTGCTATAAAGGAATTATTAAGACAATTGTCAAATATGAATAAGCAGTGTAGAATAGATAGTTTATGGATATAATTTTTTAATTTCAATAATTGAACTGAGATCATGTCAGGTATTTCCTCATTTTAGGAAATACACGCTGAAACATTTAGAATAAAGGTGCATCATATCTGCAACTGACAAATGGTTCAGGGAAAAACAAATCTGGGGAATGCCAAATAAGGACTTCCTGTGTTTCTTTCTTTATCTCTCACTCACGTGAGCTTTGAGCAAAGGAGGGGTGGGAGTGAGGAGCGGCCCCCACACAGCTGTTCAGGGATGTCTGGAAAAGAAGCCCACCCACATTGCTTCTGGACACTGGGTGTGACTTGGAGGGTATCAGGTTTGTCTGTTAAAGAAACTGCCAACCTCTTCCTGCCCCAATTGGCCTCTGTTCCCTTGCATGCCTTCTGAACAGAAGAGTGCCCCTTTCCTTGGGACACTCCCTTAAGGCATCTTCTTGACATTAACTTAACTATAAATGTTTATTTGATGAATTTCAGTGACCTGAAGAGAGATGGAGGTTAAATCAGAAGAAGCACATGGCTAAGGTTGCAATTCTCTTGCTTTTTCTTTGAATTAAAGTCATTTGAATACCATTCAGGTTACTTAAGTTCTAGGTCGAGCTTCTCTCCTAATCGATGTCTGACTGTAGCAAATATTGGGTCCAAAGTTGGAAAGGTTAGCAGACTCCTCCCCATGACAGAACTTTGGTTTCCACTCTACTAAAATAGAGATTGTGTGGTTGGGCTGCAGCTGTGTACAGAAAAGGGTCATACAATCAAAAATCACCAAACTCAGTCTCTTCAATTTGAATGATGTTGGCGAACTTGCTCCACCACCTCCTATCCTTGAAGGTTCTTTCCTGCTCTCCACACTATAAATGCAGGATGACCTGGAAAGTCTAGGACCTGAGGTTCAGTTACCCTGACACAAAGGAATTCAGTTTCTCTGATCTCATAGTCACAGGCTGCCAGAGCTCTACGGAACATGCAAGATCATCTGCTTTAAGCCTCTTGTGGTGGCATCTGTTGTTTTCCACTGCCCTATACCTATTGCTCTTTCCTGGGTTAACAGAACCTTTATTTTCTTCTGAAAACTCTCTGCTAAGTCATGGTAGGGCTATCAATCGAGACGATCAGGCCTCTCCTGGCCAAACACGGCATCTTTCTTTTGGGAAGTTGAATCTTAAGCTGAATAGCTCAAGTTCAAAAAAAGCTGTTGAATCTGACTTATGCCTACAGTGGCGTTGTGAAGTGACTATTCATTCCTATTTCTTAAGCCCCTGAGTTTATCCTTGTTCCAGCCTTTTCCGAGATCTGCTTTTGTTTTTTTTTTCCACTGTCTCCTATTATCTGTGAATTTTCATATTTCTTTTCATACATTTTCATGTTTTGTTTGTTTGTGTGTTTTTTGGCTTTACGTAAGCAGAATCAGTTTCTATTGTTTATACCCAAGGAATCCTAATTGATACATCCTTCCCCTTTAAAAATAAAGCATCTAAGTCTCAAAGGGAGTAGGCTACCTGCCTAAGGCCTGGGAGTAAGTTAGTACCAGAGCTCATACTAACCAGGTTAGCCAACTTCTTTACACAGTATTTGCTCTCTCCATCAGAGTTATAGCAGTCATGGAAGAAAGAAACTACTATTTTGCCAAAGACCTCAGGAGAACCAAGAACAAGTTCTGGGATATGTGATGATTGAGCTCTTAAAAAGTTTGTTGGACTTCTGGCCATAATTGTGTATCTAAGACCAGATTTCATTCTTAATAGCTAAACAAACAAACAAACAAACAAGAGCGATCCACAGGTTCAGCAGCTATAATAAGAATGAATTACTGATACAGTTGACAATATGAATGTAGCTCAGAAACAACAGCATCAATGAGCAAAAAAAAAAAAAAAAAAAAAAAAAAAAAACAAAATCCAGACACAGAAGAATACACACCATATCCCTGCATTTATGTGATATTCTAGCATTGTATTGTCCAACATAGTAGCCAGTAGCCTCACATGGCTATTCAAATTTAAGTTGATTAAAATTAAGTGAGAATAAAAATTTAGCTCTTCAGTAACGTTAGCCACATGTAGCTAGTGGCTACCACATCAGATGGTGCAAATATAGATTATTTCCTTTAAAACAGAAAGTTCTATTGGAAAACAATGCTCTAGAAAATATACGTATAATCTACAACAACAAAAGGCAAGTCAGTGATTGCCTAAGGCCAGTGGTGAGGGGAGCCTGATTGCAAAGTGGTATTGACTGCAACGTGGTATAAGGAAAGTTTTGGGTAATAGAGATGTTGGAATCTTGATTGCGATAGAGGCTACGTGGTGTCTAATATATCACCTCCTCAAACTGAACACTTGGAATTGACAAATTTCATTGTATGTAAATTATATGTCAATAAAGTAACTCTAAGAGGTCAAGTGTTTTATGGAAATTATTTTTAATCAGTTGCAATACTTATTATGAGATGATTTTTGCAAATATATAAACATGTTATTCATCTACTGTGCAATATTTTTGCTAGTCCCTGACAACACAGAGGTGAATTAGAATAGCAAGCCTGCCCTCAAGCTGTTCACAATCCAGTACAGGAGATGAGTCTATTCAAAAATAGCTAGAATCCAGGAAGAAAGTTATAGGTGACCTTACACAAAAAAGTGCAGATATAATTATTTAGGACAGTAGAAGTGGGGAAGGTTTCTTTTATATGGAAAAAAAAGGGAGATTTTTTGGTCTTTGAAGGATGAGCAAGATGTGAATATGTGCAGATGGGGTTTTAAAACATTCCTGGTGGAGGGCAAAATATGATCCAAGGCACAAGAACAACCAGAAAAATATGCAACCTAGAGGAAAGTGCATGAAGGAGAGCAGTTGTAAAATAATTTTCATGGATGTAAGTGAGAAGAATTTGTATCTAGACACCTGAGTTTGGCAGAGTGCATGTTCTTGGGTCCTAGGAGTCAAGAAGTACAAGTGTCCCTTTCTCCTACATTGTGCTCGGTGGTCCAAGTCCAAAACACCTTTCCTTCCTTAAGTACTTTCTTCTCCCCTCCATACAAATCTAAAGTCTTCACGAACATCATTTAAACAGGCAGGTCATGGTCAGAAAGGCAATTACTTTTCCTAGACTTCTATGTACATTATTATGTTACAATCTCTGCCTGAAAGACTCAAAGTCTTGGGAAAGCTTCCACCTTCCACACCAAAGATATAATTTATGCATTTGCATAGTAACCTTAGTCCCCTAAGAGAAGAAAGATAAAATATAAATATAAGAGGCAATTATGGTAATTATAATAAAATTGCCACTCATTTTTCACTTGATCATGTATGGTTGTGTGCTATTGATGTTCTGTTGAATTCTAGAGAGTTTGCCTCTTTTTTCTTGGTCAACTCTCTCCATTTGTTTCCATAATGCAATAGGAGCCAATCTGTTTCATAATCATTTATTTAAAATTTGTTGCCATTTAATTTCTGTCCCTCTTAGCTTAGCAAATTTAGGATTTTTAAATAACAACTATTGAAATCATGACATACGTTTAAATGATATTATTTAAATAAGTTAGGCTAGAATCCTTTTAAATTAAAAAGAAATAGATGAGTGCAGTGGCTCATGCCTGTAATCCCAACACTTTGGGAAGCCAAGTCGGGAGGATAGCTTGAGTCCAGGAGTTTGAGATCAGCCAGGGCAACATAGCAAGACCCCATATCTAACAAAACAAAACAAAACAAAATTACCTGGGTATGGTTGTGCTCACCTGTAGTCCAAGTTATACAGGAAGCTGAGGCAGAAGGATCACTTGAGCCTGTGAGGTTGAGGCTGCAGTGATCTGTGATCATGCCACTGCACTCAGTCTGGATGACAGTGCGAGAAGCCGTCTCAAAAATAATAAATAAATAAATAAATAATAACTTTTAAAAAGCAAAAATTAATTAAATTTAAAAAACACAACACACTAGAGATGTTTGCAGATTGATTATTTGGGAGTCTGTATCCCTGGAAGTTAATGTAAAATATTTAGAATATATGGTGAAACCCCGTCTCTACTAAAAATACAAAAAAATTAGCCGGGCGTGGTGGCCGGCGCCTGTAGTCTCACCTTCTCGGGAGGCTGAGGCAGGAGAATGGCATGAACCCGGGAGGCGGCGGAGCTTGCAGTGAGAGGTGATCGCACCACTGCACTCCAGCCTGGGCGACAGAGTGAGACTCCGTCTCAAAATATATATATATATGTATATTTAGAAGAGTTCTTCCTCATTTCCTAGGGATGTCAAATTGTAAATATCAGACCTGGAACGAACACTAGGGCTCGACACTCCAAAGTATGGTCCAAGGACCAGCAGCATCAAGTAACCTGGGAACGTGTTAGAAATGCAGAGTCTCAGGTCTCACCCCAGACCTACTGAACCAGAATCTGCATTAACCAGATTTCTAGGTGCCTCACAGGCACATTAAAACTTGAGAAGTTCTGCACTAGAAATCATCAGTCCACCTTTCATTATAAATGGAATCACTTGGCTGTGGTCACAGGAAACTGATTATTTTTAATTTCAGAACCTTATATTTAGGTCATCTGTATTTGCTAATAGCAGAGAAGAAAGCCAAACTCTTTAACTCCAATTAACAAATCTATAATTAATTAGTTAAATAATCTTCCCTTTTAGTTTTACATTTTGTGGAGCAAGCTGTTTGATTTGGCTGGGGTTGAGGCTGGCCTGTTTGTGAATTTCACAATTCACAGATGTTAGCTGCTCTCGGGCTAAGTAAAGGAAGAGAATGTCAAGTTTTAAATAGCTTCTCCCTTCCATCCTAGCTGAAGCAACAAATAAAATATTTTTATGAAACACATTTTGAGTCAGATTTACTTACAGGGAAATGTCAAATTTCTCTGAAACGGCTTTAGATTGTCTCACAACTTTGACATTTACTGATGTCACCTGTTTACAGGTGTGTCCTGTGATTAGGCAGTGAATGGAAGATATGAACTTGCCATGTTAGTGACCATTAGATACACAGAGTGTTTTTTTTTTTCCTCCTGTTGGAGTCTATCCTAATTTAACTTCTGAATCATATTTCATTCAATTTCCAAATCCACAAAACCAGGATAAGTTTACAGCCCATATTCAGAAAGGAAATAAACTATTTTGTATGTAGACTTTCCTGGTATTATACTGATTTGGGAATATATGAACAATCTTATGATTTCCTTTCTAAGTAGGTCAAGTCAAAGCAAAACCAAAAACAGCAAAAATTGTAAGACATAAAGAAGAGAGTGGAGCCGACTGATAGAGATTAAAATAAACTAGAATATTTTTATTAACAGGCAGTTTGAAATAATTTGTGCATTTCAAAATATTCTACAATAATATATTATTTCCCATTTTAATATCTTTAAGAAAATTACTATAGTATATGTAAGTATATGTGCATGTGTTTGAGGTAGGATATTTAACTCAATAAAGGTTATTTTCTTTTATTCGGGCCAGGCAAAACTTCTAAGGGGATGTGAAAGGGATATCTCTTTCTCTTAGCTGAGAGGAAGAGTGAGTTCTAAGTTAAATATAATCAAGGAATTTCCCTGTCTTTGCTATTTGAGATTGTGACCACAACAGGCGGTTGGCTGAAAGGGAAACTGAAGGGCGGGGAGGGAGGGAAATAGATGAAAAAAACAAAACAAAACAAAACTTCCCTAAGCAGCTCTACAAAACATTTTAGCCCCAGAAATAGTCACAGAAATCCTCAAATCAAATCAGTATCCAGATACAGGGAAGTGTTATGTAGCTGGAGCAGGGTGGACACTCATCGGCTCAGTTCGGTTACAAAAGTCCAGGCTGCTGAAATTAAACTCTGATGCCATTCATGCCAGCATCCAATCACGACAGAGATCAGAAGTTCAGAGATGCCTCCAGCTCCAAACTGCCAACAACAAGTGTGGCTACTATACGTCAAGGACTCTGAAGCCGTGAGAGAGGGGGAAGAACAACATTAGAGAGGATGCCCAGCTGGTAAGAATCGAGCCTTTATGAAGTTTTAGTCACTTGATGGATCTCATTGGCTAAACTCAAGAAACGCTCCGCCTCTTTGCAAATATGTGTGAAGGGGAGAAGTGCCTAAACTTCTATGTCTGATAGCATTTGACCCTATTGCTTTTAGCCTCCCGGCTTTATATCTATATATACACAGGTGTATGTGTATATTTTATGTAATTGGTCTCCATTTGTTGACATCAAAGACAGTTGAAGGAAATGAATTTTGAAACTTCACGGTGTGCCACCCTACAGTACTGCCCTGACCCTTACATCCAGCGGTGAGTTTAAATGTGACATAACTTCTCTCAAAACTTAATTGAAGTGCCTTGTGTATTATGAATGTTTCAGCTGTGTACAAAGAACAATTCCTCCTTGTTTAGTGAGCACAGTGATATTATTTTGGACTTTCTGTGGACTTAAAGTGGTCTGTGGGCATATTTTCTAAATGTCTTTTTTGGTTGATATCTGGATCTACAAAGTGAAAAAATTTGAAGCTAATCTTCCCATTTAAAAAAATTATCACACCATTTAAGAATGTTTAAAATATATTATTTGCCTTGTTCAGCACCTACTCACTCAATAAGAATTTCACTGGGCAGGGATATAAAAATATATGGATAATCTTCAAGTCAAAATAAACACCAAATAATTTTGATTTATACATTAAGAAATGGATAACTAGCCATTGTTGTACCAAAAAGATTGTGGCTTGTCATGGTGTTTTCTAAGGAATTTTTTTTTTATATGTTTGATAACGAATATCTTTTAACAAATCTGACTTTTAAAGCCTGTGATTGTAGTAAATTTTATTTAGAAACATTTGCCTAGTACCAAGAGAGAATATTAGTGAGGGTGCACAATTGTGTGTGTATGTGCTTCAAATTAGACTTTGCTATTTTTAAACTGGTAAATGAAATCTGAACAGTGTTTTTCCAGTCATAAAGTTATGGGAGATATTCAAGTCATATGTAGCAATGTGATGTTGCTAGTTTGTACAGCATGAGATTTCGTACTTTATTTTATAAGACAAATGAGATAGGTCCTTTGCGTGTTGAAAATGATGGGGTTACAAAGGGTTAACTGGTCATTTACCACCTGTGTCTGTTGGAGCTGGATACAAGAAGCAGATTCTGTTCTCTCTGGGCAGGACTCACTTACTGTAGACTAGCAGAGTATGAAACATGTATGATCTTCTTTCATTAACATGATTTGCCACCATGTAGAACACTAATGTGGGATATGTAGACTGTTTCTCTTCCTGTGAGGTTTGTGATGGGTTGTGTGAGAAGGCAGAAGAGAAAGAGCAAGGCAGAGAAGTAAATGAAATAGAGGAGAGAAAAAGAAAAGGGTGCAAAAAGAGAGAGGGGAAGCAAGCTTGGGGTCTCCAAGGCTTCAATGGAAAATGGTGGTGGTGGCTTGATTTGTGTCTTGCTGTTTGCCGCGAACAACGATATTAGCAAAAAATGAATGGCTCTAGAATTTATGTTCTTGTATTACGTGAAAATTAGATTTAGCTGGAGTTGGGGATTGGGTTGATTAAAAAGAAAAACACCAAAGGTTTTTCTGGTTCTCAAAATTGTTTCTAATCGCAAAATTATCTATTCCATTACACATCATTGGAAATAATAGTTCTAAGAACGTAATTGTGATGAAACAGTAATTGTGTAATGCTGCTCTTTAGGCCATCTCTCCTAAAGTAGGTGCTTGGATCCAGGGAAGCTTTAGAAGAAACTTCCTTCTATTGACTAATAACCCACACTTCAATCCTGCATACATCTCTGGAAGCATTTCTAATGATTAATAAGAGAGGCCTATAAATATAAAGAAATAGAGAAAATACTTTTTATATTACCTTGATGATCTCTTAGTTCATGGAGCAAATGTCATCTCAGTTTTTGACATACTGTAACATTCTAAGCAATCATAGTATTTTTGTTTTTTTTTTTTTAACCTTTATTTTAAGTTCAAGGGTACAAGAGCAAGTTTGTTACACAGGTAAACTTGTGTCATAGGGGTTCGTTGTACAGATTATTTTATCACTCAGGTACTAAGCCTAGTACCCATTAGTTATTTTTCCTGATCCTCTCCCTCCTCCCACCTTCCAACCTCTGAAAGGCCCCAGTGCATGTTGTTCCCCTCTATGTGTCCATGTGTTCTCATCATGTAGCTCCCACTTACACGTGAGAACATACGGTATTTGGTTTTCTCCTCCTGTGTTAGTTTGCTGAGGATAATGGCCTCCAGCTCCATCTAAATTCCTGCAGAGGACATGATCTCATTCTTTTTTATGGCTGCATAGTATTTTTAAGTAGTTTTAATTTTTCCTAGAATGCCCTGGGCTTTGATCATGGTGCTTGATACTTTTGGGGAGGGGAGGGGGTCATGTTGAGAAGCTGTGAGACTATGGTTCAGGATGGCCAGGGAGCAATTATTTGCCTAATAATTTTAGGCAAGAATATGTACTTCTCATTTGTAATGCAAGCTTAACCAGCAAAAACATTAAGGTGGTGAAACGTAGCTCTTACTAAGCATCTGCTCTGTGGAAGGCATTGCAAATACAAAAATGAATTAGATGTGACTGTTACATTCATTTATTTAACGTTACAGTACTTATATATTTAATCTGAAATATATTTTCCTCAAATATTTTAACTGTTTGTCATATATTTTAAGGACTGAATTATTACTATTTTCCAACTTTTACTACTTAGTGAATAAATGAGTAAGTGAAATATCACTAAAGGAATTAGTATGATAGTGTATATTGTCGAAACAAGGATCAAACAATATTTTCTTTGATACCTCATGAGTGAATGGGTTTGAGCTGATTTTTCGAAGCAGACAACCGTTGTAGTTCTCAGTTTACAAAAGCTATTTTAAGAAAGACCAAATTTAATCATTCCATAATCATAGTCATCTACATATTTAAATTTGTCTTTACTGACCTTGTGTTTAGCAAAAGTCATGAAAGATAATTTTTTAAAGAAAGAACAGGGTATCTTGATATTTTTAACTCCAAGCTACCTTAATTTATGAATTCCCTTACAGAATAGAAAAAAATGGCAGATGTTATCTTTTATTACGAAATGTTAATGCCATTCCAAAAAAAGTGTTTAAATGCATGTTTCAGAGGACGATGGTCATCATTCTCTCAGTTAAAATTGGGACTTCGTCCTCTGTTTTTTTCCTTTCCACTTAAACATATTAGCGTGTTGAACATTTAGTTGTGCCTTGATGACAATGCTAATTTACTTTAGTCTTTGCAGAAACTTTTCTGAAAACCAAAAAGGCAGTTAACACCTTAGAGCTGATTAAGTTCCCCTTCTGATAATATTAACAATACCAAGAGGAAAAAAAGTTGGATAAAATCACATTACCATTTGATTACTAACTTAATTTTTAAAATATTGATGTATAGATAAAATTATAAAAGTTCAATAAATAAGTCAATGGGTTAGTTACCTTTAATTTATGAATAGAAACTTGTACAAAATAAATTGTTTGTTGTTTATTTTTATTAGGTGAATATTGAAAATGAATCTAAAATTTAGCACTTCAGAAGATACATCCTTGTTAATGTGTTGTTTGGGCTAAAACTTGGGCAATTTTCCATTCTTTAATTTCTAGAATTTCCATATACTTTGTACAATTTATTTTTTAACAAAGTAATTTTAATAGATTAAATTTTCAAAGTATTTTTACAAAAAATAAACCAGTTAAAATGGTAAACATGAATCAAAATTAAATTTTGAAATTATGTGATAACTGAGGGCTAAAAATTAGAGAAAAGTAAACATCATTTCAATTTGAACCACCAGTAAAATATTTTGTATTATTTTTTCTTAGTCATTCCAAAGAGGCATCAAACTATTAAAATACTCTGTGGATGATAAGAAGTGTTTTTTGTGTGAATTATATATTTGTTGTGAATTGTACTCTTTACTGGCTTAAAGGTCAACTTTATTAGCTGTACTTTCTAAATATATCCCAAAAGGAAGAGTGATGACAATGAACTTATAGTGGAAGATCCTTTCATTTGTAAGATAAAATCACCTAAAGGCAGATGCACTTCTGTGTTGGGAGTCCTTCACTTGCTCCTCCACATCTGTTCTTTTTCTTTCTTGTTCTTTTCCTCAAGAAGCTGCTTCCTGATAATTGCATTAACAGGTCTTTTCTTCTCCGGTTTCCTGTTGAATTCAACGAGTGGCAATCTCCTGCAGGAGAGTGAAGTTGGAATATTAGCTTCCCTGGCTGACTCCCTGTTGGTTTTTGGCTAAAGGTTGCAGATCCTCTCAGAGGCCCTTGCTGCAGGTCCAAGTCCCCTGACTTTGAGTAGTTTATTCCCTCCCTTTCCTTTTCTTCAAGCTTGGGAGGGGTAACCATTTCCAGCCATTGCTAATTCTAGGGAGCCACATCATATTCCTTACTCTTCATTAAACTTTCTTCAATTTCCTTTTTTCTTGCCAGTATCATGCTTTTTTTCCTGCCAGGATCGTGACAACTACACTCATTAAAAAAGTATGCCGTGATGTTGTTTATGTACACATGAAGATTTCCAAAATAATTGATATAGCAATTAATAATATAACAATTTTTGATATAAGGTAAATGATGTATCCATCCATTTTAATGAGCACACTGGCTTTTAGCCATCTCCATAATCACCAAGTTTCTCTGACTGAAAGGAATGAGCCAGCACGCTACAGTCTGCATATGTTGTTTATACACAGTTGTTTATACACACTTATAAAGAAATATTAAGTTACAGTTTATCTTCAGGATCTAACATATCTATCAGTTGTAATCAAGAAAAAATTCTTCAGTATCTAATGGATAAGCTTCAAAATATATTTATGGCCAACTGTGGTTAGCTAAAAGCATAATGCTGCTAGTTTTCCGTGTGCTGCATCTAAGCGGTGAGTGCATTTAAATAGCAGAGAGTCGCATTAGCAGAGTGCACATAGGATTTGCAAGAGATCTGAATTGTAGTAAGTAAACTCCACCACTAAATGATTATGTGACCTTCATGGAATCACTTAAGCTATCTAAATCAAAGTTCCTCATGAGTTAAGTAGGGATGAAAACCTCTCATTTACTGTTCACTACTAGAACTTTGAGAAATAAACTCAACTCAACTCTGAAAGACACCCCCTTAGTGTATGGTAAGTTCTCACCTAACGTTATTGATAGGTTCTTGGAGATTGTGATTTTAAGCAAAACAGTGTGTAATTAATGAAACCAATTTTACCGTAGGCTAATTGATACAAACAACAGTTAAGTTTCTATGGCATATTTTGGGTCACAAAACCGTCACCAATCTTCTAAATATAGACCCCCAAGATTTCTAATATTAAACATTAAGATAAATGTGAGCTACACATATATTTAAGAAAGATTAATACAAAGAAGTAAGATAATTATTTACCCAATTTTTGGTGAATCAATGAGTGATGGTCATAGTGGTAGTATGTTAAATCAAGGAATAAATCTTCACAAAGCAAAAATTGTAAGGAGCACCCCCTACCACCACACAATTCCAAAGCAAATAAAAATATAGTAGGCTTGCTGAGCACTTTTCGACTGCATCATTTATCATCATGTATTTTATGATTATCATATACTTTGTGAATTTTTATTTTACGATGATATATATTCATTCATTTAATTATTTTCCAACCTGCTTATTCCAGTTCAGGATCTCAGTGCCAGAGCCTATCTCAGTAGCTCAGGGTGGAAGGTAGAAACCAACCCTAGACTGGATGCTATTGCATTGCAGGACACACACACACACACACACACACTCACTCACAATGGGGCAATTCAGACACACCAACGAACCTAATGTGTGTATCTTTGAAATGTGGGAGGAAACAGGAGTACCTGGAAAATCCGTGTAGACATGAAGAGAACACAAAAACTCCACATAGACAGTGACCCCAGTTGGGAGCTGATTTCTTTTTTTCTCATCAGCGTTATATGGAAAAGATGTTAAACAAAACATTTTCCATGACCTGCTGTATTGTTCAGTTCTACTATCATATTATGTGTACAGTGTGCCAGTAAACTGGAGCTGCCTTCCAACAATTGTGTTTTCATGTAAGCATACCTCGAGTTCCACTTTATATCAACTTTCAGAAGAAAGATAATTTGGGGTCTTGACATTATCTTGGCTTGTCCCCCTCAGTTCTTATACTTTAGAATTAAGGAATCTGAATCCCAGAGTGGTTCAGTGAATTGTCCAAGATCACACAGCAAAAACAGTAACAGAACCAGGATGATAATTCAAGTCTCTTGACTACCAGTTCAAAGCTCTCTTTAACACAAAACATAGCATTATATTAGATTTGTATAAAATTTTGTAGTTGACAAAATGTTTCCCAATACATTGCACATCTGACCTACCTGGGAGACAGGCAGAATAATAGTCTCTAAAGATAGCCACATCCTAATCCTCAGAACCTGTGAATATGTTGTTACACGGCAAAGCAGAATTAAGGTTGTAGATGGAATTAAGGCTGCTAATCAACTGACTTCAAAACAGGTGGAATAACTCAGATTATCCCTGTGGGCACCACGTAATCACAAGAAAGCAGAAGGTAGAAGAGTCAAAGTGATGTGTTGTTAAAAAAAAGACTTGACAGGCTATTGCTGGTTTTGAAGGTGGAAGTGGGTCAGGAGCCAAGGAAGTTGGAAAGGGCAAGGAAACTGAATTTCTCCTACAGTCTCCAAAAGCAACGAAGTCCTGCCAACACCTTGCTCTCAGCTCTGGGAGACCCACATCAGGCTCTTGATCTACAGAACTGTAAGATACTAAATTTGTGCTAGTTTAAGCCAGTAAATTTGTGGTAACTTGTCATGGCAGCAATAGGAAACTAATCCACCAAGGTAGGAATTGTTATCCCCAAATTGTAGATATGGACACTAGAAAACTGAGTTTTGTTTTGATGCGTTTAACTAAACTGTTCCATGAATTTATTATGTTTTTATGGTGCAAAGTGGAGAAGGTAGAATATATGAGTGAAATACAATCCTAGACCTCAGGGAATCCAAGGTAAAAGTAACTGTATAGAAATAATGCAAGGTACAAGGTGGGGTTGAAAAACACTGGACAAGCTAGCCTGGGGACTGCAGATGCAAGCATCTGCTCTTGAGGCAGTAAATTGAAACAGTGATTTTTATTACTAGTTTCTGTTAAAGTTCCTCAAGCTCTTTTACACGGAGATATATCTGACTCTTAGATGGCAGCTCTAAAATTTTGAAGGCGAAATTTAGATCCAGGAAACACAGGCATGCACGTACTCACTTCTGATGTCAGGTATTGAGAGGGCTTGGGTGGAGCCTTGGAAACGCACTGTAAACTATAAACAAACAATTTTGATTCAGGTGGTTATCAGACCACACGTGGAGAAATAGTTCTACACTTTTTGGTGTTGTAAGGTTCTCAGTTAATTTGGGGTTTGAGATTACATCGATGCCTCTCTCTGAGAAATCGGGAGCCAAAGGAATGAATGCAAGGTCAGCATTTTTATCAGACATTTCAGATAATTCATTTGTTTGCACACCCAATTTTGAAAACCACTACCTACAGCGAGGCAAACTTAGACCCAATGCCCCAATACACGCTCATAAAAAGGTAACCAGAGATACTGAAAAACAGAGACACATGCTCCCAAAGAAAGACTTCACGTTCTCACTTTATTTCAAAGCCAAATAGATTGTAAGATTAAAGTGACAATTTTCAACCTCTGTTTCAGGACAAGAGAGCCAAGTTTCTGATTAGCTATTTTGAAGCTCAAATTTGTCCTGACAGGGTTTCTATCTCTTTAAATAATTCACCAAGGAAAAAATCCTCAAGCAACAAGTGATGGATGGATAAAACACTGTAATTACGATCAAAGTGCACAGACTCCATCTATGTAATTACACACTTCCCAACCTCTGGAAGCCACTTTGTTCCATTTAAAATAGAATAAGAAATGGACATAGGTGATGTGTACTTATTGGTTAGTCAAGGTTTTGGAAATGACAGTTATTAACATGTGTGTTTTACCATAAACCATAATATTTGGGGGATCACTTAGATTGTGGGAATTAATTCTCACTCCATCCTTATTCTTATTTTTATTGTTTGCCTTCCATTCTCTACTTTATCTGACTCTCTTATGATAAATTAGATTATTTGAAGTTCAGAATGAAATCATTAAGCTTAGAAGAATAAATTTCAGGGTTCAAAATCTCTTGCCACTTTCAAATTTCCAGTTCTTTTTTCTTTTGTTACAAATGGGTGAACCTAATCTGTTAAATTGAACAGCAAACACTCATTCTCAAATTCCATTAGCTCAGGGAGGTTTCTCATAACTGAGGGCAAAACCAGTATCTTAATAATGTTAAGACTGAGAAAGCATTTTGAGTCAAGAAATACAAAATTGAACCTAGAGTGATTATTTAGTCAGTCATTTGACTAGCTAGATGTTTAATCTTTTTAAACAGATGTTGATTTATCATGGGAATAAATAATGGAACATATACAAATATATAATAGTGAACTATATGAACTCTTTCTTTTAAAGTCAAGTATGTCATGCCTTAAGACTGTTGACTGCATTTAACTTAACCAACAAATGCTGACATTTTATCAATGTGTTCAATTTTTAAAACATCAAACTTTAAATATTTTTTTTGAAATTCATCCTTAGCTTTTCTTTCTTCTTTATTTTCTGACTCAAAGAAACTTCTGTTTTTGCACTTGAATTTAATAGTGTCATTTACTTCTTAACTACATAAACAATGAATATATTATTCATTAAAGCTTTCAATGAAGAAATATACTTTCTTCCAACTTTTCCATGACACTGCAACTGCCTCTATATAAAAAGTCTTAATAAGATGTATTTTTCTATTTTATTATTTTCCTTTTAACACTTTTGTTATCTCAGGCAATAAATGAGACTTTATACTTGACAGAATTTTCCAAACTAAATGATGAGCAATCAAAAGTAAAATTGATGGGTTTTCTTTCAGCATCTTAATTGATACTATCGAATATGATAAATCTTTGTACCTGCATAAGCTCTTTTTTTAGTATCCTATAGAGGCTGATGTGGCTGTAATTGAGAATTCTGCAACAAAATGTGAAATATTAATGCATGATTTATCTTCAAGTTAGTAATGCTGCAAATGTGGTCCGTTGTAAATGTTGCTGTCACACTGACACGCTTTATACAGTCAGAGGTTCAATCATTTTTTTCTTGCTGAACAAAAGGCTTCAGTGATGCTCTATGAATGCACTACTGAACCTCCTGTATGGTGTGCAAGGTGCCAGCTTGTGTTCCTATATAAAACGTATATACAATTTTACTTCTATATCTTCAATCCTTTAAAGGAGTGAAGTGGAAAGCTTATTTTTCCCTTCAGTTTTTGACCTCCCTTCTTTTCTTTTGCTCTTTCTTTCTTTCATAGAAACTCTTCTTTCTTTGCTGCTTGTTAGTAAAGAATATACCTGAAAAACTAAAAATATTATAGAACACTTTTTAAAAACAGTCCAAGCTTTGCTTTGCAAAAGTAAAATTGGGCCGTTGTGTAAACTGAACTAAGACATTGAAACAGCAACATATCAAAAATATAAACACATAAATAAAACTGGCAAAACATGCCTCTTGGATTTTGTATGATATTTGTTTTTAATACCTAGCCTCTCTGAATTAAGTACATTTAACAAGATTTGTAAATAGCTAATCTTTAAATAAATTCAGAAATTCCGTTTGGCTGGGGGGACAAGGAACAATAGGAGAAGGGAAATAGTTCACTTTCATTGTAAACTTAGTAGTTGAGTTTGTAGTTTGAAAGCTATAAAACTATTTAATAATGTTCTGCATGTATTTATTAAATACTCGATACTGGATATATGATGAGAAATTTACAACTTCAACATTTTTATGTATTTGTTTTTACTGTAGCAAATTTGGTTCTGAAATAATCTTAATTAAGTGTGAGGTAAAGGAAGATCTTTGAAGCTCAGGTAGAAATATAAATGTCAGAGCGTTTTAGGTATTCTCAGATAAAACATATTCAGATAAAAGTAATTGTGACTTGCTACTACTTATATCTCAATAAGTATTTATTACACAAGTGATGTGTTTCTAATAATCATGATGCCAACTAAGAAAACTTTAGTAAAACATTTGTTTTCCATACCGTCTTCTAGGTTTGTAACTTTTTAAAAAACAAGTTATAATCATAAATAGTTTCAATGTGTTTTTCATTAATAAATAATCTAATGAGCACTTTCCAGTTATAATGTAAGTGACTATATCAGTATCTCATCCTATCTGTGTAATCTACTACGATTATTTCACTTATTTTTGAACATTTGGTTTGGTTATAATTTTTATTATTGATTAAGAATGTTATACAACCACCTTTCTTTTGAATTATTTCCTTGGGATAGTTCAATGGTCCAAATATTTAAGGAAAGCAAACTTATACATGTTCAATCTAAACAAGGTATGTAACTTACCTAAATTGTCTCTTATAACACAATTCTTAATATTCCCAATTGCAGATGAGAAAAATGATGCTCAGAGATAACTAACTTAACCAAGGGTGACCTAACTAATAAATGGAAAAACCTGTTTGTACTATCATTCTCATCTGAGTCAGGGCTATCTGACCCAAAGATTTTACTGCATCCCCCACAACGTCCTGCCACCTAAGAAGCAAGAGGGTTGGGTAGTAAATGAGGGTACACTTTTTCAAGTTTCTGGAAAACTTTACTATTTAAACAGTATGCCAATGTATTTTGCCAAAGAGTTGCAGCTTTGAATAGTATAATTTTTAAATTTCATTAATAGAGGTAAGATGATATATGGTTTGATTAGCACTTTTTTTAATTAACTAGGACAACTACAGAAACCACAATTACTAATTTTAAAAGACCTCAACGTTTGACTTTGTATTTTTAGAAAATGAAAACAGATATGAACAGCAAAATATCGAGTATTTATTGAATTTTAACTATGCATCAGGAACTGTTCCAAGCACTTTACACATTTAACTCTCAAGCTATCTTAAAAAGTAGTTACTACTATTGTTTATTTCTGACCAAGAGACAGTAGTATAATGTTTAAGAGACTGGATTCTGGGGCCAATGCGCCCCAGAGTGAGATTCAAAAATCTCACCCTGGCAAATGTTATACCTCCTAACTTAATCTATATGTCTATTTTGTTTTTGTTTTTGTTTTTGTTTTTTCATGTATAAAGGAGCATGATAATAGTAGTACCTACCTGATTGGATTGCTTTAAGAATTAAATGAGTTAATTGTACAAATGACTTAAGACAGAGTCTGGCATACAGTAAGTACTATAGGATGTTAGGTCTTATTATTGATATTTTGTAGGAAGAAATTGAGGCAGAGAGAGGCTGTGTAACCTGTTCAGGGTAAAATAGTTGGTGATTATGGGTAGGATTCTGATTTCTATCACATTTTCTTTAATAGTAAGTGCCTTAACTCTCAGTAAATTCTATATAGAAATGATTTTAAAGCATAAATGAAACTTATGACAGAAAACTGCAAAAACTAATAATTTAACATTGTGGAAAAATGGTCTGAGTCTAAAGAGGAAATATATTTCCAAGTATCACTCACACCTGTAACTTAATCCAAGACAGCCTTATTTATTTATTTATTTATTTAAATATTTATTTATTTTAGATCGAGTTTTGTTCTTGTTGCCCAGGGTGGAGTGCAATGGTGCAATCTTGGCTCACTGCAACTTCTGCCTCCCAGGTTCAGGCGATGCTCCTGCCTCAGACTCCCAAGTAGCTGGGATTACAGGTGCGTGCCACTATGCCCAGCTAATTTTGTATTTTTAGTAGAGATGGTTTTGCCATGTTGGCCAGGCTTGTCTCGAACTCCTGACCCCAGGTGATCTGCCCACCTCAGCCTCCCAAAGTGCTGAGACTACAGGCATGAGCCACTGCACCTGGCCCCAGACAGTCAAATTTGAGGACAGTGTATTCTACCTCTGGAAATAAATGTTTCCATCAGAACCCTTGCAGGCAGGGGCTTAACTTTGAAAACTTAGAGTTGCCCAGTTTGGAAACTTGGGGTCACTTACTTCAAAAGCTATCCTTTAATTGATTAAAAAACAAACAAACCAACAAAAAAGCCTCAATGCTTTTGCTCCCCCATTTCTGTTGATAACTCAGAAATCTCTCAGTTACCAATTTCTGTTACTGAAATTTGGTGATGTGAATCAAGCCCTCCTCCTTGAACTCTCGACACAATCCGATTAATTCATTTCTACTCTACCTATGTGACTGTTTTCCCCCTAACGTGGTGCTTTGACTCATCATCATGTCTTTCCATTTCCGTCCTTCTTTCTTCTCTGCTTTTGCTAGCTTGTCTTAACTGAAGGCTTTTCTTTCTCTGAAAGCATCTACATTGCCCAGGTTCTTTAGCAGAAGCAATGCCTTCTGCAAATACTCCTTTTCATTCAGGTGGACGAGAGAAGAAACTGACATATTTTTTTAGACAACACTGCTGGTTCTGGATCATAGTTGACCCAGGGTTACTCAATAATCTCATGTTTTCTGAAATCCCAACCATCGGAGTAATTTACTGACCTTTATGACAATATACTGACCTTCAGAAAACTCTCCTCTGTTACATGGCTCCTTTTCCTTTTCACTGTAGCATCTGCCATTTCTTTGGGAACTCTATTTCCCTTTTGATTGCCTTCCCACGATGTTGTCTTACAGTCCCTCTGCCTTTTCAGCTTAAGAAGCTCCCATTTCCACTTCAGGTACCAATCCACACAAATGCCCTGGGTTGTTCCTCATTACGTGAAATTATCAGGCCCAAATCATACAGTCTTAATGTGTGATTTTGCTCCTTTCTGGCCACAATCTCCTCTCTCATACCCCTAGCTTGCACCAAGTCCCTTCCCCTCTCTCATACCCCAAGCTTGCACCAAACCTGCTCCCTCTGCACATCCTCACAATCTTTCCTATAAAAATTCATTCCTTTCTTCAAAGTTTTTCTTAATTTCTATTTATTTCATAATGTATTTTGTGCATATTCACTTACAAGTTTCTGTTCACCTACCAGACCCTCACTACTTAAAGGGAAATGCACAGAATAATACAAAATTTGGTGCCCATATCAGTCCTGCTAAATGAGAATCTGCATTTTATTTTTTTTTTATTATTTCAATAGTTTTGGGGGAACATGTGGGTTTTGGTTACATGGATGAGTGTTTTAATGCTGATTTCTGGGATTTTGGTGTACCCATCACCTAAGCAGTGCACACTGTACCCAAAAGTGAGTAGTCTTTTATCTCTCACTTCCCACCCACTCTTCCCCTTGAGTCCCCAAAGACCATATATCATTCTTATGCCTTTGAGCCTACATAGCTTAGCTCCCTCTTACAGGTAAGAATATACGATATTTGATTTTCCATTCCTGAGTTATTTCTCTTAAAATAATGGTCTCCAATTCCACCCAAGTTGCTGCAAATGCCATTATTTCTTTCCTTTTTGGCTGAGTAGTATCCCATGGTGTATATACACCACATTTTTTTTTTTTTTTTTTATGGTGAAATGGAACTTTTATATTGGACCATACCTTTTCCCACCCAATTCAGTTTGAGACAGACCAACAGAGGCACTGTAAGAGACTATGGCTGTCTTCCTTAATATTCAGACATCCCAGTTTCCAATAATTTATTATGGACATGTTACCCATGAATCAGTATAAACCTATTCATATTTAGGAATTAGTTTCCACAAGTATAAAGTTGAATTTCCTTTTATTTATCCTAAAATGCTTACTTTCAAACTTGAAGGGACTTCAATTATTCCATGTAGTTTTCGATAACATTCTTTTATCTTTTCAGACCAGAGTCAAAATATTCGTACAGTATTCATACTGCAGCACCTTCCACACACCCTTTGGCCACTTGAACTGCCCTTCTTTGGTTCTTTTTCCACTTTCAGATCTTTCTTGAAGTCTAGTAAGCAGAACTGTACTGGGTATTCCAGCTGCAATTTGGTCTGTCATTGTCGGAATGACTTCTGCTACTCCATGGTCTTCCAGCCAGTCTATTTCTAGGATTGTATGATCTTATTTTTAATTTTTTTATTTTTTATTATGTATTTTTTATTTATTATTTATTTTATTTATTTATCTTATTATACTTTAAGTTCTAGGGTATATGTGCACAATATGAGGGTTTGTTATATAAGTATATATGTGCCATGTTGGTGTGCTGCACCCATTAACTCGTCATTTACATTAGGTATTTCTCTTAATGCTATCCCTCTCTCCTCCCCCCACCCCATGACAGGCCCCAGTGTGTGATGTTCCCCGTCCTGTGTCCAGGTGTTCTCACTGTTCAATTCCTATGAGTGAGAACATGCAGTGTTTGGTTTTCTGTCCTTGAGATAGTTTGCTCAGATTGATGGTTTACAGCTTCATCCATGTCCCTACAAAGGACATGAACTCATCCTTTTTTATGGCTGCATAGTATTCCATGGAATATATACCACATTATCCACTTGTTGGTTGCTGGGCTCTTAAGCGGATTCCATATTTTTGCATTCGTGAATTGTGTTACTATAAACATGTGTATACAAGTGTCTTTTTCATATAATGACTTCTTTTCCTTTGGGTGAGGATCTGTATTTTAACAAGAACTCAAAGTGATTTGTGAACACATTCAACTTGAGAAGTATGGATCTAATCCAGTGGTTCCCAAGATGTGATCCCAAGAGTACAACTGTAGCACCTGGGAATAGTATTAGAAATGCAGATTCTCAGGTTCACATGTGTACTATTGAATTTAAAAACCTGAAGTTATAGTTCAACAATCTGTATTTTAACACAGTTATCAGGAGACTCTGATGCACATGTAAGTTTGAGAACCTGACTATACAACTGACAAGGGAAGGGGCTGTCTTGTTAATTTTGGTATTCTCTGTAGGTATAGGGTATGCATTTTACAAATCCATAGGAAGTGACTTAGCAAATGGATGAATGAATGAGTGAAGGACGCTCTTGCTTATCTCACAGATAATGTGTATTTTTTTCAACTCTGATACAACTTTATTTATACTTCACATATGGTATTTAAATTTACTTAAATGACCAAACTTTTAATTATTTCTGAATATACATTATAGCTAACATTGAGTCATGTATATTACAGATATTCAATAAATGTTTAACTTGAAATAATTCTGTTATACATTTTTCTACTTTTGGTTCCACCCCCAACCAACACACACCTTTCCCTTTCATGACACATTGTTTCAGACCAAGTGAAGGACCTAATATAAGATATAAGGCAGGTGGGAATTGGACCTATTGGAATTTATCTTCTCATAATAACAAAAATAAATCGTAAAAACAAAGTTGAAAATAAAAGTGACAAAAACAAATAAATCTGGTTTGAGACTACATGTAGTTGGTGGCCACACCCATAATTTATTCTTTTATAAAATGCCTTTGGTTGCAATGTTGAATCATGTGAGAACATGTGGAGTGCAAACACTGTTGGAAACCAAAGGCAGCTTGGGGTGAAATAGGCTTTTCCAGTCATAAGAGAATGCCACGATTTTCATTGCTCAAAGCATGCTGCTTAGTTTCAACCAGTGAAATGAAATTGTCAGGCTGGATAACTAATGGTGACTCTTGGCAGCAGTGTTTTGTGGATCCTTTTCATTGAACAGGGACAGACTATAAATAATAGCATTTGTTTAGCACTTTGTCACTTCCAAGAACTCCAACAGCCTTAACAGATAGGCATCAGTGTTCTTTGCCAGCTCACAGGTGGTTAGTTTTTAATACCCAGTAAGGAGGGGTGCTGTAAGTAGATAGCAACACAAATACTGATGAGATCCTTCAGTTCAAGATCTTAGGCTAACAATGACTATTGTGTCATTCTAGACTTTTCTTAATTAGTCATACCCGAAAACAGTAAGTCTTCCCTGATGCGCTAAAATGTCTGAAAGTTATCAATATCTGTGTTAAGGCAATGATTGATTAATAATATCTAAGTTTCGTGATGAGCAGTTAACCAAAGTCACTAAATATGACTCATATTTCAGCAACCTACCTCTAAGATGGTCCAGTTCAACAGGTCCTTCTCTGATGCCTTCTTTAGTCACACACAATGATCCAGAAGGTTGACAGAGGATCTGTTGATTATATTTATCTGGAAAGCCATCACAAGCTCTACATGGATTGTTTTTAGGGAGATGGGGTGGTATCTCTCAGGAAGCCTGATATCTCTTTTGTAGTTATGTCATGCTCTAAGACACACAAGCTGCCTGATCATTGTGTATGCAACCCTTACAGGAAGACCAAAGCCAGATTACCAAAGAACATTGTCTTAAAGAAAAGAAATGTAAAACAAGCCTCTACCCTCTTTCTCCCATCCATTGCTATAGAAGTTTCCATGAATAGAAAATTTAGTAATGAAAATCATGAGATTCAAAACAAGTGGACTAAAAATTATGCATACATTTTAAAGACAATGCTTTTTATTTCACTTGCAATGAAAATGTTGCTTCTTTTGAAAGCAATTGCTTTTAAGAGAGCCTACAATATAGGCTGTATTTCCTTCATAACTAAGGTTAAAGATTTCACATAGAAAGATTAAATAAACTAATTTTAAAAGATTTTACAGTAATATTTTTAAAAGATATGTTATTATAACTGGTTACTCCAGTAGAAGTATGTAGGCTCTGTAATTTTAAGAAAGCATATTTATAAAGAAACCAAAACTAATGAGAAGTAATGGAAGAGGAGGAAAGTCTTTAAATGGCAGTGTGTGCTCCAATACCATGGCCCCATATTTATTGCAACCTGACCCCATTCCCTTCACACGTTCTCAATTCCTAGTTTCTTATTTATGTTATTTTGTCCATGTAACACACATCACCTTTGAAAATACAATTTAGTTTACTTTTTTTTAAATTATGCTTATTGTTTCTTATCTGTCTCTTCACTCTGGAAAGTAAGCTCCATAGAGGGCAGACAATTGTCTACTTGGTGCCCCAATGCATCCCAAGCACCTGGGCCAGAGCCTGACACACAGAGGTCCTCAGTCAATAACTACTGACTGAATTAATTATGGAGAAATAATTAATAAATAATTCTTAGTCATGTTTACTTATATTGCTTTTACTGACCACTAGGATACAATGTCTTTTAAATGAGTAAAAAACAAGCTTATTGAAAAAAAGAAAGTTTTCTCTCTCATTAGGATAAATGAAACTTAACAGGATTGAGTAATTAACTCCAAATCGCAAAGCTGGTTAGTGGGAGAACCAAGACTTAATAGCCAGAATGTCACACTCAGAATTCAGTGTTCTTCCTAAATCTTACCATTATCCTGTTTATACATCTAGATACCTTGTTTGCTCAAATCTCTCATAGGTGTTCAGGACTTATCATGTAAAGCCCTTTCACATATAGTATTTGAGCCATAGAACTATTATTAATTTCGTTTTATAGATAAACTGAAGATTAGAGTGCTAATGACTTGCTGAAGATCACATAGATGCCTAATTAATGGCAATGGCAGGATTAAATTCCTGGAATCTAATCAAATAGTGTTGTTGTTATTACATAGTTCTCTCTTGTTATTGTTGATTTTAAAAATGTACTAAGCACTATCTATGTGCTAAGCCCTATACCAGGCACTAGTTAGCAAAAAGTTATTCATGCTATTATGGAAGTGTATCTACAGTCCATAAAAGAACACAGGATATATTGGGTGGTGGTATGTCTGCATAAAAATGAGGCAAAATAACAGATATATACAGAGAAAACGACAGGGTTGAAAACAATGCTATTCACAATAGCAAAGAAATGGAATCAACATAAATGCTTATCAATGGTAGACTGAATAAAAAAAAAATGCAGTACCTATAAACCATGCAACACTATGCAGGGTAAAAAAGATCATGAGATCATGTTGTTTGCAGGAACATGGATGGAACTGGAGGCTATTATTCTTAGCAAATTGATGCAGGAATAGAAAATCAAATGGCATTATGTTCTACTCGTAAGTGGAAACTAAATGATGAGAACACAGGGACACAGAGAGGGAAACACAGACACTGGAACCTATTGAAGGATAGAGGGTGGGAGGAAGGAGAGGATCAAAAAAATAATAATTAATGGGTACTAGGCTTATTACCTGGATGATGAAATAATATGTACAGCAGAGCCCTGTGACATGAGTGTGCCTATACAACCAAACTGCACAGGCACCCCCAAACTTAAAATAAAAGTTAAAAAGAAAGGAAAACAGTGCTATATTAACTGGGATGGTATCTAATAAGACCTGTCAGATTAAGAGACTCCACGAATTCAGCTGCATTTTAGAGATCTGAGTGGCTTAGATCTGAGGGGAATGAGGATGGAATTTGGTAGAGAAAGAGCATTCCAGACAAGGAGTGTAAGATCAGAGTGGCTGGAACAGCGTGAACAAGAACAGGGAAATAGGAGAAGAGAGCAACTGGTGAGGAACAGGGATGTGAAGTATAGGGAAAAGTCATGACTAATTTTTTTCCAAAGGGTTTTATTGTCTCATATTTTAAAGAATGACTTTGACTCTATGCTGTGTGGGAAATAGATGTATAGACCAAGTTTAGGGGCTATTGTTCCATATAAGAATTTATGGTGCTATGTACTAAGGTGGGGAAGCATGGTAGTATCAAGGACCCATTTCAAAAGTCGACCAATGGAATAGTTGATGTTTATAGAGATTGACCTTACTTAATTCTTGGGTGTCATCCATAGGAGGGTATCTGGTTTTCACAGCTTGGCATTACCTTACTCGAGTGAATACATGTCAATCCAAAGCTGGTTCTCAGCCTAGAGAACTTAGAAGCCTGATATGTCAGCAAAAGATCAATTTCTTGTTTAACAAAACACTCAAAGATTGATATGTGAGAAGGAGAAAACCAATCAATGCATTACCTCTTACAATGAGAAATGTAATTTATCTTGAATAAGCTTCTGTTGATGGATGAGTGATATGGTTTGACTGTGTCACCATCCAAATCTCATCTTGAGTTGTAGTTCCCATAATCCCCATGTGTTGTGAGATGAACCGGGTGGAGAAAATTGAATCGTGGGGGCAGTTTCTCGCATCTTGTTCTCATCATAGTGAGTTAGTTCTCATGAGATCTGATGGTTTTATAAGGGGCATCCCACTTCACTGGACACTCATTCTCCTTCCTGTCACCATGTGAAGAAGGATGTGTTTGCTTCCCATTCTGCCATGATTGTAAGTATCCAAAGGCCTCACCAGCCATGCTGAACTGTGAGTCGATTAAAACTATTTCCTTTATAAATGACCAAATCTCAGGTGTGTCTTTATTAGCAATGTGTGAATAGACAAATACATTAAATTGAAACCAGGAGTGGCGTGCTGCTATTAGGATAGCCAAAAATGTGGAAGCAACTTTGGAACTGGGTAACAGGCAGAGGTTGGAACAGTTTGGAGAACTCAGAAGAAGACAGGAAAATGGGGGAAAGTTTGGAACTTCCTAGAGACTTGGAGGCCTCAGAAGACAGGAAAATGTGGGAAAGTTTGGAACTTTCTGGAGACTTGTTGAATGGCTTTGACCAAAATGCTGATAGTGATATGGACAGTGAAGTCCAGGCTGAGGTGCTCTTAGATGGAGATGAGGAACTTGTTAGGAACTGTAATAAAGGTGACTCTTGTTTTGCTTCAGCAAAGAGACTGGCAGCATTTTGCCCTGCCCTAGAGATCTGTGTAACATTGAATTTGAGAGAGATGATTTAGGGTATCAGGCAGAAGAAATTTCTAACTGGCAAAGTGTCCAAGAGAAAGCAGAACATAAAAGTTTGGAAAAGTTGCAGCCTAATGATGTAATAGAAAAGAAAAATGCGGCAAAGCCAGGTGCAGTGGCTCACACCTGTAATCCCAGCACTTTGGGAGGCCAAGGCAGGCGGATCGCTTGAGGTCAGGAGTTCAAGACAAGCCTGGCCAACATGGTGAAATCAAATCTCTTCTAAAAATACAAAATTTAGCTGGGCATGGTGGCAGAAGCTTGTAATCTCAGCTACTTAGGAGGCTGAAGCAGGAGAATCGCTTGAACCCAGGAGGCAGAGGTTGCAGTGAGCCGAGATCATGCCACTGCATTTCAGCCTGGGCAACAGAGTGAGATTCCATCTCCAAAAAAAAAAAAAAAAAAAAGTGAAGAAAAGAAAAACCCATTTTGGGGGGAGAAATTCAAGCCCAAGCTGGCTGCGGAAATTTGTACAAGTAATGAGGAGCCAAATGTTAATCACTGAAACAATGGAGAAAATGTCTCCAGGGCATGCAGAGACCTTCAGAGCAGCCCCTTGCATCATGGGCTGGGAGGCCTAGAAGAGGAAAATGGTTTCCTGGGCTGGGCCCAGGACTTCCCTGCTCTGTGCAGCCTCAGGACATAGTGCTCTGCTTCCCAGGTCCCAGACGCTTCAGCTCTAGCCGTGGCTAAAAGGGGAAAAGGTACAGCTAAGGCTATTGCTTCAGAGGGTGCAAGCCCCAAGCTTTGGCAGCTTCCATATGGTGTTGGTCCCGTTGGTGCACAGAAGATGAGAATTAGGGTTTGGGAACCTCCATCTAGATTTAAGAGGATGTATGGAAATGCCTGGATGTCCAAGCAGAAGTTTGCTGCAGAGGTAGAGCCTCATGGAGAACCTCTGGCAGTGTGGAAGGGAAATGTGGGGTTGGAACCCCCACACAACATCTTCACTGGGCCACTGCCTGGTGGAGCTGTGAGAAGAGGACCACAATGGTAGATCTACCTACAGCTTGCATAGCTCACCTGGAAAAACCACAGACACTCAACCCCAGCCACAAAGGCAGCCAGGAGGGGGGCTGTACCCTGCAAAGCCACAGGGTGGAGCTGCCCAAATCCATGGCAACCCACTTCTTGTATTAGCATGCCCTGGATGTGAGATATAAAGTCAAGGAGCTCATTTTGGAACTTTCAGATTTAAGGACCGGCCTATTGGATTTTAAACTTGCATGGGGCCTATAGTGCCAATGTTTTGACCAATTTCTACCATTTGAAATGGGTGTATATATCCAATGCCTGTACCCTTATTGTATCTAGGAAGTAACTAGCTTTCTTTTGATTTTACAGGCTCATAGACAGAAGGGACTTGCTTTGTCTCAGATGAGACTTTGGGCTTGGACTTTTGGGTTAATGCTAGAATGAGTTAAGACTTTGGGGGACTGTTGAAAAGTCATGATTGTGTTTTGAATTATAAGGACATGAGATTTTGGAGGGACACAGTGCAGAATGATATGGTTTGGCTGTGTCCCTACTGAAATGTCATCTTGAATTTTAGTTCCCATAATCACCATGTGTCATGGGAGGGATCAGGTGGAGATAATTGAATCATGGGGGCAGTTTCCCCCATCCTGTTCTCATGATATTGAGTTCGTTTTCATGAGATCTGATGGTTTTATGAGGGATTTGCCACTTTGCTGGGCACTCATTCTTCTTCCTGTCACTATGTGAAGAAGGATATGTTTGCTTCTCCTACTGCCATGACTGTAAGTTTCCTGAGGCCTCTGAGCCATGTGGAAATGTGAGTCAATTAAACCTCTTTCCTTTATAAATTATTCAGTTTCAGGCATGTCTTTATTAGCAGTGTGATAATGGACTAATATAATCAGCATGTTCTTTTTCTATAGACATAGAGGACAGCAAATTAGGTCCAGAATGTTGCCAGACAAATATGGCATAGTAGAAAATAGAAAATAAATGGAAATTTTAATAGCATAATTCATCCATCTACCTATGGCTAATGCCATAAAGATATACCTATTAAAAGGACCATATAGTTACTCACATTCCTGGTCCAGAGCGTACATATGCCAGGACAGAGTGGGAGAACCTAGAGTCAAGATATCTCTCTCTCTCTTGTGGTTTCTCCACCCTGACCGAAGACCAAAACATCCTCCAACAGGCTGACTCGCACATCTCTACTTTAGATATGTTAATATATTTGATAGGTTCACTCTATGTTTAACCTGAAATTAGTCTGTCTGTTTGATGACTTTGTCAATCAGATCCAGTGTATGTATATTTTTCACTCATGAGGACAGTTGATCTTATTTCTGAGTTTCTATGTTGTAACCCTTATATGTCACTATTATAAACTATGTTATATAATTTTCCTAGATTTCTACTAAGTAGACTTATCTGCTAAATTCAGCTGGTTGTACCAAAACAAGTGCAGTTTCTTTTCAAATTTTAGTACCTGGCTTTGTTTTTTGTTTTGTTTTTTTTTAAATCACTGTACTCAGACTAATCTTCCTAATGTGTCAGTTGAGTCAACCTAAAACTAAACCTTTGTGAATATATGGCACTCAATCTTTCATAAACTGCAATTGTTAACCAAAGATTCATTGAGTATTTAATTTTCTTAAAGCTTTTGTCACAAACCATGTTTAACTTATAATAAAGGTGCTTGTCTAGTTTTCCATAATCTTTATATTTTTAAGGGATTAAATCTAAACAGAGTTCTTACTGTTTGTTATTTTAGCACCAAAACAGTGTTAGAGAGAAGCATCTTAAGTCTTTCATGGGGTCCTAAGTACTTAGGGGAGAAATAGTTGAATTTCAATTCATCCTCACTATGGCTGAAGAGATTTAAAGATTCAAATAATGACTAGAACCTCTCTCTTCATGCATTTATGTTATTCACAGTAAATACTGTATACCTAATCTCCCATTTATTTGTGAGACAACTTTGTACTTATTAGCTAAAGCTGAGAAAACATGTATCTCATTTGCTGACAAAACCAGTTGAAGTATCTCACTAAACATGTGAAATAAACATTTGAGTAAAAGAATCTTAATACCAAGCCTTTTGTTAAAAAAAGAAAAATTGCAATCATTACAAATAATCAAAATGGCAGGAATTGTGGCAGAATGAAAACATATATAGATTATTAAACTGAAATGTATGTGAAAAAATCCATTTTCCTCCACATGCTATAGGACAAGAAAACCGGTTTGGTTTTAGATTAACTAATTATTTTGCTTGCTGGCTTTGATATTAGAACTAAAGAATCTCATGTTACTATTTATGAATTTTACTAAAGAGTAAAAAATAAACAATTTTTTGATGTTATACTTTCATTATTGCATAAATTAATTTTAAGAAGTACTTTTTAATGGAATATTTGTGGGAGAGATATATTACCAACGTTTACCTTAGGATAGCCTGGGGTTTTCAGATATGCTAATGTTATAATGGCTTTTTATAAAAATATATTTTAAAACCCTAAAAAATGATCAATGGAATATGCAAGCTGAAAAGAACCAATTAATTACAACGTCCTTTTATATATGTATGAATGATCCAGTTATGTAGAAATTTTTGTGTGTGCTGAGTTTCACTCAGATTTCAGCATAAAATTGCCTGGCTCAACTATTTTGCCATGTCATTTTATTTTCCATTGTAACATGCCCTCAATGTAATGTCTTGTTCAACTTGTTGAGCTGGAAGGCATTTTAATTGGGTTAGAGGAGAGAAGCCAAATTTTAGGTTTTGCATTCCACTGAGAACACCTGGATGGAAATATCATGGAACAGTTCTTGAACTATATAGGACTCTGCAGTGACTACTGCAGTGCTGTTAAGTATTGATCATCAGCTAGAAAGAAATGCCATAGTTAATCTCTTTATGGACTCACAGAATTTGGGAGAATAAAAGGAAGACTAGAGATAATTTTTAGCTATTTTTAGTCTATTGGAACACAATGTAAATGAAAAGTGAGATATCTGCTTCAATAAAAGTTTTTAAAAATTATTTAGGGAGACTTCTCGTTTAGCCCTAAAATGCAAGGATCTTGGAGGTTGTCACTCCTCTTACAACAACAAAAAGCTGCACAAATCAACAACTTATTTTGAACCCACCAGAAAACAGAGATTGTAGGACAAATGACCACAAACATATCTGGAGAGCGGGCATGGTGGCTTACGTCAGTAATCCCAGCACTTTGGGAGGCCGAGGTGGGTAAATCACCTGAGGTCAGGAGTTCGAGGCCAGCCTGGCCAACATGGCAAAACCCCATCTCTACTAAAAATACAAAAATTAGCTGGACATGGTGGCACATGCCTGTAGTCCTGGCTACTTGGGAGGTGAGGAAAGAGAATTGCTTGAACCCAGGAGGCGGAGGTTGCAGTGAGCCGAGATCATGTCACTGGACTCCAGTCTGGGCGACAGAGTGAAACTCTGTCCCAAAAAAAAAAAAAGAAAAAAAATAAATCTGGAGAGACAGATGCACACAGAGAAACTGCTTAGCTAGAACAGAAGCCATAAAGTGGTAAGAACACTTAACTGGTAAATTTGATAAATTGTTTGAGGCTGTGTAGACTATCTATCTTAAGAGAAACCCCTTGGTGCTTCAGTCTTAGGAAAAAAACAATACATTGTTGGGCTTTTCTGTCATTAACTTATCAGGTTCTCACTGTGGGGATCTCAGTACGAGGGAAGAGGAAGTGGAACTTCTGTGAAATATACACAGAATTTTTTCATAACCCCATAAGTGACCTATTCTCCATAAGAAAAGACATTGACAGGGACTCATTGATTTTGGGAGAAGGAAATTCTTCCCAACTCTGACTTATCCAGGTTTAATGCCTGAGTAAGAAAGAAAAATAACATAATCAAGATTGTATAATAATTGAAGAATAAACAAACATAAAATAAAATATTTACTTTTTTATTCTTAATTGGCCTGAAAGAAAACTGTTTAAAACAATAGTAAGTAATAATGTATTAGATGATTAAAGCATATAGCAGACTGAAATGAATTACATCAATATCTCATGGGATGAGAGAAGAATTAGGAGTTCTCTATTATAAGACAATGTGTACTACACATAAGATAGTGTAGTGTTATTTGGAGACACACTTAGATTAGTTAAACGTGCATATTTCAACTCTAGGGCAATCACTAAAAGAATGTTTAATTGTAATTTTTACATAAATAGAGGAGACAAAATGGTCTTATATAATATGCTTAGTTAAAACCAAAGAAGGCATAAGGATATGTATAGGAGGTTGGGAACAAAGAACATATGAAATGAATAAAAAGAGTTTCAAACATGGTAAGTACTAATCTACCTCAATCAATCATCACATTAAATGTGAATGGTTTAAACATACCAATTAAAAGACAGAGATTGTCACGATAGAATAGTAAAAAGAAAAGCTCAAATATAAGTTGTCTGTAAAAAACCCACTTTAAATATAAGGACACAGATATTTTAAAGGTAAAGAGATAGAATATATATGCCATGTTAACACTAATTTTAAAAACAATATAGAATAGCTATATTCATAAGGGACAGAAAACAGATTTCCAAAGTCTGAGGTGCACGTAGTAACAACAAGGTTAATTCTCCAAGAATACATAGCAGTACTAAATGTGTATGCACCTAACAACATATCACCAAAATGTATGTCTCCAAAACGGAAAGAACTGAAAGGGAAAATAGACAACTTTATTATTAGGGTTTGAAATTTTAACACCAAAAATTGGAAGCAACCAAGATGTTCTTCAACAAGTGAGTGAATAAATAAACTGCAATGCATTCCATTCATACGATGGAATATTACTCAGCAAAAAGAAAAAAAAAGAAAAAATATTATGAAGCATGCAAAAAAAGACAAGAATCTCAAATGCATATTGCTAAGGGGAAGAAGCCAATCTGAGAAGTCTTCATACTGTATGATTGTGATTTTACGACATGCTGTAAAAGGTAAAACTATAGAGAGAAGAAAAAGATTACATGTTACTAGGGGTTTGGTGTTAGGGGAAAAATATTTAATAGAAGGTACATAGGAGATTTATTTTTTGGGCAATGAAACTATTCTGTATGATACTGCAGTGATGCATACGTGATATTATGAATTTGTCAAAACCAAGAGACCATTATGGAATAAAAAATGAACCTCAATGTATATAAATTTTGTGAAAATTTGGAGATCAAGGATTCTCCAGTGGAAGGCAGAATGTAGTAAAACAATTTTACTATATTACACATTAGTGAAACAACCTCACTGAAGGAGATAAGAAAGGTGCTGAGCTAAGTAACTTTAGAAATAGAGACTATAAAATGAAGACAAAAGAACTAGACATAAAAATCGTACTCTCACTGATGAAGCTTTTACCTATGGTGATACAATTTAACAATATTGCAACAACAAATGTATACTGGAATTGAACAATTAAACAAATGGATGGTACAGGGTAAGAACCATATTTCTCAATATTGGAGTAGGAAGTTACAACAGATAAGCAATGAGAGAAAATGAGAGTGATTCATGTGGTAATGGATTAGAGTTAGAGATGTTAATGTGAATTTATATATATTTACCTTATATTAGATATGGATGGTTATACATAGAAATATCAATATGTGTATGTTCAAGGATTAGTATACTTTCATAATTCCTTGCTCAACCAACTGGTGGCCTCGGAGGAGTGACGTCCCAGGAGCAAAGGGCATATTCCTTGATTCTAGGACTGGTATAGAAGCAAGGACACCCAAGTAGTTACAAGCACACTTTCATCTAGAATTTGATTTCTAATACCAGCCTCTTGTATCTGTTCCTACTATGGGAGCTTCTTGGAAAAGTGGCAATTCTCAAACTAGGGTAAGACATATACAAGATAAAACTGATGCATCTTGTGTTTTCAAAAAGTAAAGCTTTTCTAACAACAGAAACAATCCACAGAACATAATAATGGGGATACGTTGATGGTACAAAGGCACCAGCTGAAGAGCTCCTGAAGCACAAAAAGGGAACGATTTCAGTAACAAAATTAATAAAGTAGTATTGGGTTGTAATACAAAATATTAAATGAATATTCATGATTCCACACTAATGTGAATAAATTACTGAGTAAGTAAATTAATACAGGAGAATAGAAACACTTGCACAAAGGGATTTCAAATAATTTTTGTAGATATTCTGCCCTCAAGGAGGTGAAGCACTCACTCCTTAAGTACAGGCTGCACGAAGTGACTTCCAACCAAAAAGTACAGCATGCAAAGGGGAAAAAAGAACTTAAAAGTGAGAAACTTTGCAAACACTCCTCAGACAGGTGATCAAGAAAAGTATCAGCAGTGACAATTCAAATAGATAGTGTGTAGCCTTAACAAGATGTAATAAAAATGCTTTCCCCCCACCCCCGGTTTTTCTTTTAAAAATCTATAGCCCTAAGTCTAATCATGAGACGACATTAGACAACTTTCAGTTAAGGGGCATTCTACAAAATATATGACTAGTGCTCCTCAGATTTTTAAATGTCATCAAAACAGAAAATTTGAAAAACTGTTGTAACGAAGAGCCAAATGAGGCGTGATGAATAAATGTAATGTGGTATCCTGTTTAATTGTTCAATTCCAGTATACATTTGTTGTTGCAATATTGTTAAATTGTGTCCCCATAGGTAAAAGCTTTGTAGAAGAAAAAGGAGATAAGCACAACTAAGGAAATTTGAATAAATTATGGGACTTTAGCCCATCTAACTCAGTTGGCAGAGAATGAGACTCTTCAGTTACGGACTTTGATAATAATGTATCGGTATTGGTTCATTAACTGTGTCAAATGTGCATACTAATATATGATGTTAATAATAGGGAAACTGGGGTCAGGGTAAAGGGAAACTGTCCTATCTTTCAATTGTTCTATAATATAATGCTATTCTAAAATAAATGTTTATTAACTTATTTATTCATTTATTTTTAATTATTTCAACTTCTATTTTAGATTCATGGGGTACATGTGTGGTTGTGTTGTATGAATATATTGCATGATGCTGATGTCTGGGTTATGATTGATTCCGTCACCCAGGTAGTGAGCATAGTACCCGATAGTTCATTTTTCAACCCTTGCCCCATCTCTCCTTCCCCACTCTAGTAGTCAACAGTGTCTACTGTTGCCATCTTTATATCCCTGTATACCCAATGATTAGCTCCCACTTATACATGACAGTATGCAGTATTTTGTTTTCTGTCCTGCATAATTCACTTAGGATAATGGCCTCCAGCTGCATTTATGTTGCTGCAAAGAAGACGATTTCATTCTCTTTTATGGCTAGGTAGTATTCCATGTTGTATATGTACCATATTTTCTTTATCTAATCCACCATAAATGGGCACCTCAGATGGGCACCTTGATTGATTCTGTGCCTTTGCTACTGTGAAGAGTGCTGAGATGGACATATGAGTGCATGTGTCTTTTTAATAAAATATTGTTTTTCTTTTGTGTATGTACTCAGTAATGGAATTGCTGGGTCAAATGGTAGTTTTGTTTTAAGTTCTTTGAGGAATCTCCAAATTGCTTTGCACAGTGGCTGAACGAATTTACATTCCCACCAACAGTGTATAAGCATTCCTTTTAGTAGGTAGCATTTGTTACTTTTTGGCTTTTTAGTAATAGCAATTTTAAATTGTATGAGATGGTATCTCATTCTGGTTTTGACTTGCATTTTCCTGATGGTTAGTGAAGGTAAGCATTTTTTGTTTCATATGTTTGTTGGCCACTTGTATGTCTTCTTTTGAGAAGTTTCTGTTTACATCTTTTGACTATTTTTAATGGATTTGTTGGTTTTGGCTTTTCCAATTGTTTAAGTTCCTTTAGATTCTAGATATTAGACCTTTGTCATATACATAGTCTGTGAATATTTTCTCCCATTGTGTAGGTTGTCTGATTACTCTGTTGATAATTCCTTTTGCTTCACAGAATCTCTTTAGTGTAATTAGGTCCCACTTGTCAATTTTTGTTTTTGTTGCAATTGCTTTTGAGGACTTTAGTCAGAAATACTTTCCTAAGGCTGATGTCCAGAAAGATGTTTCTAAGTTTTCTTCTAGGATTCTTATAGTTCGCAATCTTAAATTTAAATCTTTAATCCGTCTTAATATTTGTTTATGATGAAAGGTAGGGGGTCCAGTTTCATTCTTCAGTGTATTGGTTAGCCAGCTGTCCCAGCACCATTGATTGAATATGGAGTCCTTTCTGCATGCTTATTTTTGTTGACTTTGTCAAAGATCATATGGCTATAGGTGTATAGTTAGATGTCTGGGTTCTCTATTCTGTTCCGTGAGTGTATGTGTCTGTTTTTGTACCAGTACCATGGTGTTTTTGTTACTGTAGCATGCTGTTTTGGTCACTCTAGCCTATAGTTTAAAGTTGGGTAATGTGATGCCTCCAGCTTTGTTCTTTTGCTTAGGATTACTTTGAACGTTCAGGCTCTTTTTTTTGGTCCATGTGAATTTTGTAATTTTTTTTCTAGTTCTGTGAAAAATGACTTTGGTAGTTTGATAGGGATAATGTTGAATCTGTAGATTGCTCTGGGCATTATAGCTATTATACCAATATTTAGTCTTCCAATCCATGAGCATGGAATGTTTTTTTCTTTTTTTTTTTTTTTTTTTTTTTTTTTTTTTTTTTTTTTTTTTTTTTTTTGAGGCGGAGTCTCGCTCTGTCTCCCAGGCTGGAGTGCAGTGGCGTGATCTCCACTCACTGCAAGCTCCGCCTCCCGGGTTCACGCCATTCTCCTGCCTCAGCCTCCTGTGTGGCTGGGACTACAGGCGCCCGCCACCGCGCCCGGCTAATTTTTGTATTTTTTAATAGAGACGGAGTTTCACCATGTTAGTCAGGATGGTCTCGATCTCCTGACCTCGTGATCCGCCCATCTCGGCCTCCCAAAGTGCTGGGATTACAGGCGTGAGCCACCGCGCCCGGCCTGAATGTTTTTTTCATTTGTTTGTGTCATCTATGATTTCCTTTAACTGTTTTGTAGTTCTTTTAGAGATCTTTCACCTTCGATGTTAGATGTAGTCCTAGGCATTTTTGTGTTGTTCCTATTGTAAATGGGATTGCATTCTTGATTTGGGTCTCAGCTTCAACATTATTGGTGTATAGAAATGCTACTGATAGCATTTCTATCAGTATAACTATACATTTATTTTGTATCCTGAAACTTTACTGACATCATTTATCAGTTCTCAAAGCCTTTTGGTGGAGTCATTAGGGTTTTCTAGGTGTAAAATCGTATCAGCAAAGAGAGACTTTGACTTCTTCCTTTTCTATTTGGGCGCCTTTTATTTCTTTCTCTTGCCTAATTGCTCTTGCTGGGACTGCCAGTATTATGTTAAATAGAAGTAGTGAGAGTAAGCATCCTTGTCTTCTTCTAGTTCACCAGGAAAATTCTTCCAGTTTTTGCCCATTCAATATGATGTAGGCTGTAGGTTTGTCATAGATCACTCTTATTATTTTGAGGTATATTCCTTTGATGCCTCATTTCTTGAGGGATTTTATCATGAAGGGGTGTTGGATTTTATCTAAATCTTTTTCTACATCTATTGAGATGATCATGGGGTTTTTGTTTTTAATTCTGTTTATGTGTTAAATCACATTTAGTTGATTTGTATATGTTGAACCCAGCATGCATCCCAGAAATGAAGCCTACTCGATCATGGTGAATTCACTTTTTGATGCGCTGCTGGATTTAGTTTGTTAGTATTTCGTTTAGAATTTTTGTGTCTATGTTCATCAGAAATATTAGCCTTTAGTTTTCTTTTTTCATCTTGCCTTTGCAAGCTTTTGGTATCAGGGTGATGCTGGCTTCACAGAATTAGTTAGGGACGAGTCCCTCATACTTGATTTTTTAAAATAGTTTAGATAGAATTGGTACCTTGCCCTCTTTGTATGTCTGGTAGAATTTGGCTGTGAATTGATGTAATCTGAGGCTTTTTTGGTTGGTAGGATTTTTAATGCCAATTCAATTTCAGAACTCCATATTGGCCACTTCAGGGTTCCAATTTCTTCCTGCTTCATTCCTGAGAGGTTGTGTTTCTAGAAATTTACCCATTTCCTCTAGATTTTCTAGTTTGTGTGAATAGATATGTTTATAATGTCTTTGAGAATATTTTATATGTCTTTGGATTGGTTGTAATGCCACCATTGTATTTTTGATTGTGCTTATTTTGATCTTCTCTCTTTTTTCTTTGTTAATCTAGTTAGAGTCTATCAATATCGTTTATCCTTTCAAAAAACAATTTTTGGTTTTGTTGCTTCTGTGGGTGAATTTGGGGGTCTCAAGTTTCCTAAGCTCTGCTCTGATTTTAGTCATTTCTTTTCTTGTACTAATTTTGGGTTTAGTTTGTTTTTGTTTTTATAGTTCCTTTCGGTGTGATGTTAGATCATTAGTTTGAGGTCTTTCTAACTTTTTGAGGTAAGTGTTTGCACTATAAACATTCCTTAATCCTGCTTTTGCTGCATCCCAACGATTTTGGTATGCTATGTTTCTGTTTTGATTTATTTCAAAAAAACTTTCAACTTCTGCCTTAATTTATTTGTTTACCCAGAAGTAATTCAGTAGCAAGTTGTTTAATTTCCATGTAAATTGTCTAGTTTTGAGAGATCTTCTTGGTATTGATTTCTACTTTTATTCCACTGTGGTCTGAGAGTATCATTAGTATTATTTCAGATTTTTTTAAATTTATTGAGACTTGCTGTATGGTTAAGTATGTGTACATTACTCTAATCTGCACACAGAATAGCAGTTTATTTTTAAACAAATAGGCTTCTTTCTACACTTGAGTGGAAGATCTTTAGACATCTAGTGTTTATGTTCTTCATAACATGTAGAATTTATTTATAAAACAAATTATTAGGTTAGCTCTGTGTTTAAAATATATAGTACAGTATTTCAATTCCTTAAATAAGCTAATTATCTTAGTCATTGAAAGAAAAAAAATTTAAATAAATATATGACTTTACATCTCTACTTTCAATTTGTCTTTTATGGGAATGAAGAGAACATGTTCTTTCCTCTATTTTAGTTTATTAAACATTTATGGATATATGATACAGTTTATGAAGAATACCAAAGATAAGGAAACTGTTGGAATCCTAATTTGATCACTAATTATTTACATAAGATTAAGACAGCCTTTCTGGGACTTATTTTTGTTTCTATGTATATGATGTGGTCTGAATAGATTAAGTGATTTTAACCTATTATGTGGCTTTCATAAGTGCTCTGAATATTTTTTGCAAATTTAACTATTGCAAAATAAACATTTCTCTGGAGTGAAGGTTTAGAGCTTTGATCATATTCTTAAAATTATCAGTTACCCACAAAGTGGTTAAGATCCTCTGGCCTTACTGATATTTGTAGCTGGGGTATTAATTCTGTGGAGACCTGGAAGATGGCGCTCTGACTACTGTTGACAAGTATCAGTAAGTATCAAAATACTTTTACAACATTGAGTTCTGTACAATAGTGATTATAGTTAAAAATATAAGATAGGTTCTGGAAGGACTTCAGAGTCATCAAGAACCATGGAGTCCTTACCATTTAAGTTCTTTTTCGTCAATGAAAGAAGTTAAGACCGAAAGGAAAAGATTTATAGAAACATAATCTTAAAGCATCTTATAGAATCATTTAAAATGATTATGCTATCCTTTGCTGTCCACAAAGATGAGCTCCTACAATTTCAGTACAATTTCAGGCAAGATGAACTAAAACATGGAATTCACAATTTAAGAGGCTTATTTTATTTATTTATTTATTTATTATTTATTTTTGAGAAGTGTCTCACTCTGTCACCCAGGCTGGAGTTCAGTAGTACAATCTCAGCTTACTGCAACCTCCACCTCTTAGATTAAAGAGATCTTCCTGCCTCAGCCTCCCAAGTAACTGGAATTATAGACACATGCCACTATTTTCAGCTAATTTTTATATTTTTATTAGAGACAGGATTTCACCATCTTGGCCAGGCAGGTCTTGAACTCCTGACCTCAAGTGATCCTCCCACCTCAGCCTCCCAAAGTGCTGGGTTTGCAGGCATGAGCCACCGTGCCAGACCTGAGTACCGCACCCGGCCATTTCATTCTTTCATTCTTACTCTTTAATTCATTTACGCATTTAGCAAATAATAATGTTTTAATATATGTCAAGCTCTGTGTTAGGTGCCTTGGACACAGAAACAAATATATATCTATTATTTCTTGAGTATCTGCTAAGTCCTTTAGCTCAATTGACTTCCAAAGCATTTTAAATTTCTAAAAACATGGAGACTGGGAAAGAGTACATTACTTATCCAAACCTATATAGAGAGTAAGCTGCAGATTTGAACTTAAAACTTAGGTCTGACTTGCCCGTAAACTGCATTTCTTCATCTTTCCTATCCCACCCAGAGACTAAGAGCTTTTTGGTAAAAATAGACACATGGAACATTATTAGACATGTAAACAGCATCAAGAATATCACAATATGCAGCAAAGTAATTTAACAGAAATCTGACATAATTTATTGCATGCCTATCTCGTTACTAAAATCTTTTGTAAATTTGAAATATGAAGGGCAGTACTATGCTGAAAATTACATAGAAATATTTTTTCAAAAACATTCAAAATGACCAACTTTAAAGCTAGAGATGTTCAGTATTTGGTACTGCCATCCTATTTCCTAACTGAGGAAAATGATGCTCTGTGATGCAACATGCCTTGCAACATGCCACATTACATAGACATCTGAATCCAACGGGAACCAGAGCCCGAGTTAAAAAAAAAAAGCAGTGACTCAGAATTCAAGACTTCTGGCCTTAGTTGATTCAAGATGCCATTTTTTCAGTTTGTATTTTTTTTCCTCCAGATCAAATTTCAGTAAAATGTGACAGTAAGACTTCATTGTATGTGCCTCTTATTTCTCCTTTAGTTTATAAAATATTTTGGTGTTCTCTGACTATTGCTTAATTGTGTGCTTGGATATTAAACATAATAAAGTTCCATCTACTTTCATAGTGAAGGAAATAGTAATATTTGTTTTTTTGTAATGTTTAAGAAAATCCGTAGCCTTTTATGTGTGTACATGGTAGAAAGCGATAATTTCACTAAAAGCAGAAGAGATCTAGCTGGTGGGGAGACAGCACTGTATTGGACCTAGCGTGAACCTGCTCATCCCATCTGGTTATTAAATATTCAGGAATTTTGCAAACCAATTGTGAAATACAACCATTATTAAAAAATAAGCTGTATAGACTTATAACCAAGTAAATAATATTAGAATGAAAGCATAAATAACCAAACTCATCACTTCTTAATTCTTTTACTACATCTTACTATTACCTGTGTTCTTGTTATTTTACACTTACTGCCTTTGCATGGTAAAACGACTCCTTATGAGAGGGTACCCGTGGTTTTCTTCACTCTATGTTCAATGACGTAATTTTTGTAGCTTAAAATTAGCCATGGTGGGAGTATTTATGCTGTAGAAATTGACGTATGCTACGATTCAGGGATTTTTATCTCAGATATCCAGTTGTTAAACATGTGTCAGCATGCCACTGAGAATAGAGGAATATCACAAATATCGATCAGCTTCTGCTATTCACAAATTCAACCTTACTTCAACATTATAACCGTGTGTTCAAACCTGATAAACTGCTTTTTTTCAGGATCAGGTCCTACTTTGATATGTTCTGAGTAAAATTCCCAAATCGATTAGAGTCTATGTAGTTTGAGGATGAAGTGAATGTAATATTTGAAGTTATTGATATTTGCAACTATGAGGGGATACGTGTGAAGGCAAAACCTAACATGCAGAGAATGGCTGAGCAGGAAGAGAAGAATGAATCCTTGATGATGATATTGAATCACAACAGTAATTAATTCTGGAGTCACACTTCAGGCATCTTGTCATGTGGAAAATATATTCTTTTAAAGCCACTTTTAATTGTGGTGTGTATTACTAATACAGCAATTACCCTTTTTATAGATAAAAGTCAGCTAATTCCTACAGCCACAACATTTAGGGAAGTTCATGTAAGGTCTTATTAGCACTTCTATTTTAAAGGCTTGTCTTTTTTATTTTTATTTTTAAGTATAACTTTGACTTAATTATAGATTCCAATATACAAAAGTGTAATTTGAACCTGGGTCAATGTGAAATGCAACCAGAAACTTTAAAAAAGTGTAAGCACTGCAGATATATATTTGTATAATAATGAGTGCTAATGACTATGATGGATATCCAATATCTAACTGAAAATAAATATAGTTTTCCTTAGCAAAGGAGAAGACATCAGAACCCAGTTATTCAAACATGTACTAGGCCTTTCTTATGTGGGGGGGTTGTTTATAGCCATAAGATACTTATCAAACATGTAATAAATAAGCACATTTCCAATTATAAACGAATGAGTAGCATCTTATTAAACATTGTTCTTACAATTCGTTGAAAACTCTAGTAGTTATAGAAAGAGCACAAAGTATTCTGATTTTATGCTTTTAAAAACGTGACCCTTTAACAGAGAATCTTCCCTTAGGTTTAACAAGACATATTTGACATTCTACTATAGTTCAAAACCCCTGAGATTGATTACACAAAAGTTACATCAACCAGTACAAAAAGAATGATTATATGACGTTATTTCTTCTATGTAATGAGTAAATACTAATTAATGAAATAGACTTATATTGTAATTATGACTTTTTGTATTCTAGCAAAAAGAATGAAATTGGGAGGTTTTAAATTAAACCTATAGTCTGAAATCCAATATTATTCTACCAAAAGGAGAGAAAGAGAATGAAATAGAGAAGAGATAGATGAATAATAAGAGATGATTTAGAATAGGTAAACAGTAAAATAGTAATAAATAATAAAGCATTGGTTAATATGGCGGTTGATTTACCTTGTGAGGTGTCAAGAATCTGAAAGGTAGCTGAAGAAACTTTTGGCAGTTTCTTAGAAGTGAGTTATTCATTCTCCTAAATTCAAGCTTAGTGTATATGGGTAGTTCTCAAGTAATATGAAATGAGTATAATACTATCATTGGCTTAATATCTATTAAAAGGTAAATTGTGTGTGTGTATGTAAATGGGTTTATATGCATTTACAAAATAAAATGGATTAGACATTTTTAAATGACAGTAGAGAAACTTATACTTGTGACCATATATAAACACGCCAGTATTGGACAAAATATATAAAACTTTTCAGGCCTTGTACAAAAGACAGCACAAGCTTACAATTTTTGAAAAAAAGAAAAACTCATAAAGTCTATCTCATGATTGAACCTACTCTTTGCCTGAGAACAATTTCCTAAACTGTGAAAGAAGGAGCTGACACACAAGTATAGCACACCAGTCCCACTGAAGTTAAGGCAGAAGTTAGATTTGTTTTTTCTTTTTTTTGAGTTGGAATCTGGCTGTGTCACCCAGGCTAGTGTACAGTGGTGCAATCTCCACTCACTGCGACCTCCACCTCCTGGATTCGAGAGATTCTCCTACCTCAGCCTCCCGAGTAGCTGGGATTACAGGCGCCTACCACTATGCCTGGCTAAGTTTTATATTTTTAGTAGAGACAGGGTTTTACCATCTTGGCCAGGCTGGTCTCAAATTCCTGACCTCTTGATCTACCTGCCTCTGCCTCCCAAAGTGCTGGGATTAGAGGCATGAGAAAGCAGATTTCAGAGTTCCTGAAGGAGATGGAATCTGTGGACTAGGGCACCAGAGAGCAGGGAGCTAATCTGAGTGGGAACCTCAGAGTTTGTGTGGGAGCTCTTGTAGGGTGTCTGGCTATGGGATAATCTTTATAAGCTCAGGAAGAAACTATGGGAGGCTGCAAAGCAAATAAACATTAAAGACTTGAGAGTAGAACAGAAGCTGAAGCTTGCAAGGTTACGGAAGAACTCAATGCCCCAACTTAGCTAGAGTGAAAAAATCTTGTTAATATCCTGAGTATTCAACTAAGACATCAAAAAGGTCAATCCTTAAGTATAGACCATGTTCTACAGCAAGAGGCAGCAAATGTTTTCTGACCCTGGTCCCTGTAGTCTGTTCCAACTTCTCAACCTTGCTTTTGAGATGTGAAAGCATCTCTAGAAAATACGTACATAAATAGGTGTGACCGTGTTCCACTAAAGCTTTAATCATGAAATTACTCAGTATCGATGCAGATTTGACCCACAGACCATACAGTTTGCTGACCCCACCCTAGAGTAAGGCCTGTACAACACTCACTTATTAAAGCATGAAACTCAACTTTGACAATATCCACAGGAAGACAGAGTTTAGAAATTAAGCCGTACCAAGTTACAGGGGCTTGAGAAAAAAATTTAGACATTACGCAGATATGTTCAACAAAGCATAAAACTAAGCTAATACAAGTTTGAGGTAAATAGGCTGTGATAGAGCTACTTATTTGAACAAAAATCAGCAATTTTCTGAAAGAAAAAAACAAAAAATCCAAAATCCAGTTTATCTAAATTATGTCATCCAAAATGTCAAGTATAAAATTGAAAAAATGAAATAAATAAAAACATATTTTAAGGTCATCCTGATGTTTAATTTATCAAATAAAAATTTAAAGGGAACTATTGTTCCTTTCAAGGAATAAAATGAAAATATGCTTTTAACGTTATATAGATGAGGTATCTAAATAGAGACATGAAAAGTATAAAAGCAAATGAAATAGAAAATCTACAACAAAAATGGAATAACTAAAATCTTAAAATTTCATATGAGCTTTACAGATGACTGAAGGTAGAAAAAGAAAGTGTCAATGGATTTTAACCAAATAAATAGAAGTTATCCAATGTTAAGAAATAAAAAGATAGAAGAAAATATAATAGCAACTCAAGCAACTCAATATCAAAGGATCTTAGCAAATGTTTAATATCCTAGAAAGACAAGTGAGAATGGGTGAAAAAAGTATTTGAGGAAGTAGTAGCTGGCCGGACATGGTGGCTCACGTCTGTAATCCCAGAACTTTGGGAGGTCAAGGTGGGAGAATTGCTAGAGGCTAAGAGTTCAAGACCACCCCAGGCAACACAAGGAGATCTTTTCTCTAAAAATAAAAATAAGTAAGTAAATAATAGCCGAGATTTCCCCCACATTTCATGAAAAACATTGATTTACAGATCCTTAAGGAACTCAGAAAAAAGCAAACAGAAAAATACAAAGAAAGTCACACCTAGACGTATTGTAAATTCATTTCTTTAAAGCTAAAGATTAAAGAAACAAAAAAAGAAGCAAAAAAAAAAAACAAACTTAAAAACCACCAAAGAAAGCATAAAAAACAATTATTCAAGGAATAAATGATACAAATCATGACTGACTTCTCATCAGAAAAATGGACAACAAAAGTTAATGGAGTAGCATCTTTTAAATAGCAAAGGAATGTGGTGGCTGTTTAGCTCAGTTGATTAGTGTGGTGCTAATACATAGCAAAAGAAAAAACAATATTAGTGTGGTGCTAATACATAGCAAAACCAAAAAACCTATAAAACTGTGATTCTCTATCTAGTAAAAATATTTTTTAGAAACAATAGCAGAATGAAGACATATTTGATAAAGCAAATTGAGGATAATTTGTTGTTACCAGGTGTGTACTATCAAAAACAGAAAAATTTTAAAGAATTTTCTTCAAGCTAAAAGGAAATTAATCCAAATAAAATTAATTCAAATAAAATAAATAATCAAACCTATAAGAAATAATAGAGGATGTAAGAAATGATAAATAATTGGGCAAATGGAAAATATTTTTTGTTTCTCTAATTTTCCTCTAGAAACAACTGTTTGTATGAAGCAAAAATAATAACACTGTAAAGTGGGCTTATAAAATCTATAGGTAAAAACTGTGACAATAGTGAAAGGAAAGACAAGGGAACTAGAAGTATACCCCATAAGCTTATTACATTTCTGAACAGTGAAGTGGGAAGTTGGAAATACGGGCTCTGAGGCTTAAATCTAAAGTGATAATATATTGGCTCTAAGTAGACATTAATAAGTTAGAGATACAGAATATTAGTCCTAGAGCTATTATCATAAAATAATAAAAGGATATATAGTAAAGCAAGCCAATAGAGAAATAAAATAAAACAAAACTATATGACTCACCCAAAAGTGGCAAGAAAGGAATAAGAGAGCAACAAAAACAGAAGGGACTAGTGGAAAACAAAGAGCATAATGGTAGGTTTAAACACAGCTATATCAATGTTTGCATTAAATGTTAAACATTCCTGTTAAAAAGTAGAGTTTGTCCTATTGAATTAACAAAAAGGGGCCAAATATACCATATAAACTATATTAATAAGAAGCTGAAATGAACAAAGTATAAACCAATAAGAAGAATATTATTAGAAATGAAAATAGATATTTTATAATTGTAAAGAGACAAGAAGAAATAACAAGCCTGAATGTGTATGTACTTAATAACAGATTTTTGTAAAGAAGAATCAAAGACTGACACATCCAAAGAAGAAATGGACTCATAAACAGATATAGTTGGTTATTTTCATCCTTTCACAGTAACTGATAGAAAAGTTGAGTTCAGAACAGGTGCAGAAGATCTGAACAACATTACCAACCAACTTGAACCAATCGATATTTGTAGCGCACAATACATGACAACTGCAGAATGTACATTCTTTTTACCTACCAAGATAGACCACATGTTGAGCCATAAAATCTCTCAATACATTTCAAAACATGGAAATCATGCAAATTGTGTTCTTGGAGTCTATTGTTATAAATTATAAATCAATCAAAATTAAGATTTTAAAATTCATAAAATATCTGGAAATCAAATAACAATCTTCTAAATGACTCATGAGTGAAAAGTAGTCATAAAAGAAAATTTATTGAACAGAAATAAAAACAGAACACATAAAAAATTGTAGGATGCATGTATTACCCAACTTCAAAATATTCTACAAAGCATTAGTAACCAAAGGAGCCTGGTGTTGGTATAAAACAGACAAATAGACCAGTGGAACAGAACAGAGAACCCGGAAATAAATCTATGTGTTTGCAGCCAATTGATTTTTGACAAAAGGTGCCAGGACATACATTGGGAGAATAACACCCTCTTCAGTGAATACTACTGGGAAAGTCATCAAACTAGAACCCTTTCCCTGGTCATATATGAAAATCAACTAAAATGAATAAAAACTTAAATATAAGATACAAAATGATAAATCTACCAGAAGAAAACATGATAAATGCTTTAGGTCGTTGGTCTAGGCAACGATTTCATGGGTAAGACTTCAAAAGCACAGGCAACAAAAGCAAAAAGTAGACAAATGAGAATATCTCAAACTAAAAAGCTTGTGCACAGCAAAGGAAATGATCAGCAGAGTGAAGAGACAACCTGTAGAAAGATAGAAAATGTTTGGAAAGTATACATCCGTTAAGGGATTAATATCCAGAATATGCGAAAAATTCAAACAAAAGCAAAACGAACCCCCAAAATATGATTTTAATAATGCGCAAGGGATTTGAATAAACATTTCTCAAAAGAAGACGTACAAACTTACAAAAAATATGAAAAAGTGTTCGACATCACTAATCATCAGAGAAATGCAAATCAAAACCACAATGAGATATCATCTCACTTCAGTTAGAATGGTTATTATCAAAAAGCAAAAAAAATCACAAATGCTGGTGAGGATGTGAAGGAAAGGGAACTCTTACACACTCTTGTTTGGAATATAAATTAGTACAGCCATTGTGGAAAAGAGTATGGAGGTTTCTCAAAAGATTAAAAACAAGACTATCATATGATCCAGTAATTCTACTACAGGGTATTTAGAAGGGAATCTTCCTCAGTCTGATGAAAGGTATCTGTAAAAAACCTCCAGCTAACATTCTACTTAATGATCAAAGAAATCTTTCTTAAGAATAGAGAAAAGGGAAAATTTATTCTTGGCGATTATTTTCAATATTATTCTAGAGGCTCCAGTTAGGACAATAAACCTAAATAAATAAACATGCAATGTAGAACATAAAGATTGGAAATATATATAGTAAGCAAAAAAATCTTTTAAAATTACAAAAATAAACCTATCAGATATAATAATTTAGCAAAGTCACATAATATAAATACAAACAAATGAATTTTATCTTTGTATATATGTCGTTAACAATTGAAAAACAATATTCTTTACCATAGCATTAAAATAACACCACAAAACAGGAAGAAATTTAACACAAAGATAGGCAGAACATTTATATTGAAACATTGATAAGAGAAATTTAAGCACATATTTTAATGTCTGTTATACCTTGGGTGGAGGAGTGGGAATCACAACTCAATTCAATTATTTGCAGCTGTTTCACTTCTGCATTTTACTTAGCTTAAACTCAATTTCTAAATCGCTGTCATTCATAAAATTCACTTTCTAGATAAGTCATTAATAGAATTGGAAACATGTAAAGTAATTGGCATAAAGCCTGAACCTAATAGAAGTACAGCAAATTGAAATAATTTTATTACTGTTATTATGAATAATGAGTTATAAACTGAGATACATATATTTATTACTTTAGCAATAAAGAAACCCTAGGCAAGACTTTGAATAAAGAAAATAACATATGATTGATAGCATAAGTGAAGAGTAATTTTCATAATGGTGAAAAAGCCAGGTTTCTTTAGCCTTTTATTTACTAATAAATTCTGAAGACAAGTCATAAAACAATGTATGCATAGTAGATACACCCGTATACATAATTTCAGCTCTCTGCAGAAGTGGCAATAGCTCAAAAGTACGTTAGTATGAGAAATTCTTTTTCAAACAAAATGAGATAGCATTGTTCCAGGACTTCTGACTGGGATCTATTCAATCCTGAACCATTCCACCTAAGTCTGTATATCTCCAAAACCGCAGTGGTCATTCTTGTTTGGGATGATATTCTCAAATGTCTTAGTTCTGGTTCCCTCAAAAGCAGAGACCCAGACGGGAACTTTGGTTCTGGTAATTTATTCAAGCGATGATCCAGGAAGCAAGAAAGGGGAGCAGATAAAGTAAGTCAGGGACATAGAAGTGTCAATATAGAATGATTTATTGAGGTTACACTGTGGGCAATGAGGGATTTTTTCCAAAACCTGAGAAACATACAGAAAGCTTCCCAAAATTTTCCCTTAACCAAAGAGAAATCTAGAATATTTGTCCACAAGCTCCATGAATTGAAAATTACATGAAGGCATTAACTCCCCTAACACTCTGCCTATCTAGGCTGCATGTGTACCAGGCTAAGTAGATTCCCAAAGTGTCAGAGAAGGCACTGAAGCAGAGTACAGATCATACAAAATGAGCTTTAGATGGGACTCTATCAATGTGTGGCATATCTGAACTGGCACAGAACTGCCCTTTGTAGCTAAGGCTGAAGTCAGAAATGAGCTAAGGTGACAAGGACATTAAGTAGAAGACCCTACGTAGGACATCAAGTCTAAAAATAGGTTAGGTTTTGTTCATTCTACTAGTGCTGAGAAGTGAATCATCTGTTTTGTCAAGTGTCTTAATCTTTTCAGGCTGTTATAAGAAATACCATCAACTAGTTAGCTTACAGACAACAGGAATTTCTCTCTCATAGTTCTGGAGAAGGGAAAGTCCAAGGCACTAGCAGATTTGGTGTCCAGTGGGGAATCATTTCCTTGTTCATAGACGGTACCTTCGTACTGTTCCTTCACATGATGTAAGCGACTAACTGGCTCTCTGGAGTCTTTTAATGAGGGCACAAGTCCCAGTCATGAGAGCTCTGTCTTCATGACTCAATCACCTCCTCCATTACCTTAGGAGTTAGGATTTCAACATGGAATTTGAGGATATACAAACATTAAGACCATAGCAAGAAGACTTTCATCAAAAGACAATTATTGAATTTTAATATTTAATCATCATACAAAATAGAAAAAATGACTGTCTATAGGTCATTTTTAAAAGATTATAAAAATATAAGGTCAAAAATTTAGATTGCCTTTAGAATATAACCTAAACATCATAATTTGATAAAGTCTAGATTGGCAGTGCTATTTGTAACAGGTCACATATTAAACATATATAAGTCACATATAAATTTAGAGGTCATAAATATTCCCCATATTCCCAACCCATAGATTTTTTTCACTAGTCTACTCAGTCTTTATCCACATCACCTGCTTTGATGCCTGAATCAATCTTGACTCATAAATGGATTGATAGGAAAGAGTACTGTGGCACGGTTATGTCTCCGGCTCCCCCTCACCCACCACCGCTGGGTGGGCTGCATCAAATAAAATGAAACCAGCTACAGCCTAGAAATATGGTGTCATGTGTGTCTGCTGTTCTCCTAAATGTTATCGCATTTAAAAGGTTAAGGACAGAGGCTTAATTCTTACGGAAAATGTTCTTCTGGTTTGTTAGTTCTTCTGAGGAACAGAATAAGCGTGTGCTCCCACAAATCCATTTTTTTCTAGTAGAACCAGAAACCCTTTGCTGCCATTAACACATTCATTAAAAAGGACTGTGAACCCTTTGAAAAGCCATTAGTAAAGATTTTATTTTGTTCAGCTTTATTTATTGTGGTATAATTGAAATATAAAAATTATATAGATTTATGTTGTATAACATAATGTTTTGATATATGCATATATTGTTAACTGAGTACCAAAAGCAAGCTAATTAAGATGTCTATGTCCTCATATACTTACTGTTTTTGTGTGTGTGATGAGGACACTTAAGATCTACTCTCTCAGCAAGTTTCAAGTACACAATATAAAAGTTTTAACTCTACTCACTATACTGTACATTAAATCTCTGGAATTTATTCATCCTGCATAACTGAAACATTGTACCCTTTCACCTATATCTCCACATTTTTTGTACTCCCAAACTCTTGGCAATACCAAGCTACTCTCTGTTTCTGTGATTTGACTTTTTTTAAGATTCCATATGTAAGTGGGATCATACAGTATTTGTCTATCTATGCCTGGTTTACTTCACTTAGCTTTATGTCCGTCAGTTATATCATGTCGCAAATAACAGGATCTTCCTCTTTATGGCTGAATAATATTTCAATATGTATTGTATTATATACAATATATCATATATGTCTGTGTGTGTGTATCCCATATGTTTCTTTAAAAAAATAGACTTAGGGAGTACACGTGGTACAGTTTTGTTACATAGTTACATTGCATAGTGGTGATGTCCAGGCTTTTAGTCTAGCCACCACCCGAATAGTGTACATCAGAAATCCGCAGCCCCCTGAACACAGACTGGTACCCATATGTGGCCTGTTAGGAACCAGACCGCACAGCACAGAGATCTAGTTTTTACACTCTTCATGAGAATCTAACTAATGCCTGATGATCTGAGGTGGAACAGTTTCATCCTGAAACCCCCCATCCCCCAACATCAATGGAAAAATTGTCTTCCACAAAACCGGTCCCTGGTGCCAAAAGGTTGTGGGCTCCTGGTATACATTGTACACATTAAGCAGTTTTTCATCCCTCACTCTCCTCCCACTCTCCCAAATCTCCAGTGTCTATTATTCTGCTCTCTATGTCCACGTACAGGGTATTTAGCTCCCATTTATAAGTGAGAACATGTGGTATTTGGCTTTCTGTTTCTGAGTTATTTTACTTAAGATAATGGCCTCCAGGTTCATCCATGTTACTGGAAAAAACATAATTTTATTCTTTTTATAGTTGAGTAGTATTCCACGGTGTGTTTGTGTGCGCGTGTGTGTGTATGTGTGTGTGTATACATATTGCATGTGCATATATATATGTACATATAATGTGTGTGTATATATATATGTACATATAATGTGTGTATATATATACACACACACTGTGGAATACTATATAAATGTTTTATATATATTATATATACACACATATAAAAATATATAAATATGTGTGTATATATATACATGCAATATGTATGTGTGTGTATATATGTGTGTGTGTGTATATATACACACATATATAAATATGTATGTGTGTGTGTGTATATATATAAAGTATTTTCTTTATCTAATCATCAGTTGATGCACACTTACGTTGATTCCTATCTCTGCTATTGTGAATAGTGCCACAGTCAATGTACAAATGCAGGCATCTTTTTGGTATAATGATTTCTTTTCCTTTGGGTCAGTATCCAGTAGTGGGGTTACAGGATTTAATGGTAGTTCTATATTTTCTTCTTTGAGAAATATCCATATTGTTTGCCATAAAAGTTGTACTAATTTATATTCCCACCAACAGTGTATAAGCATTTCTTTTTCTTCCCAGCCTCATCAACATCTGGTTTTTTTTTTTCGACTTTTTAAAAATAGTCATTCTGACTGGTGTAAGATGGTATCTCATTGTGGTTTTAATTTGCATTTCTCTGATGATTAGTGATGTAGAGTATTTTTTCATATATGTTTTGGACATCTGTATATCTTCTTTTGAAATGTGTCTGTTCATGTACTTTGCCCGTTTTCTCAATTGTGATTATTTGTTGTTGTTATTGTTGTTATGATGTTGGAGTTACTTGTAGATTTTGGATATTATTTCTTTGTAGGATGCATTGTTTGCAAATATTTTCACCTGTTCTGCAGATTGTCTGTTTACTCTCCATTTCTTTTGCTGTGCAGAAGCTTTTTATTTTAATTGAGTCCCATTTGTCTATTTTGGATTTTTTTTTCTTTTTGTATTTGCTTTTAAGGCCTTAGTCGTAAATTATTTGTCAAGGCCACTATCCACAGTGTTTTTTCTAGATTTTCTTCTAGCATTTCTACAGTTTAAGATTTTACATTTAGGTATTTAATCCATTTTGAGTTAATTTTTGTGTATAGTAAAAGATGAAGAAGCAGTTTCATTCCTCTGCATATATACAATTTTCTCAGCACCATTTATCGAATAGGGTGTCCTTGCCCCAGTATGTGTTTTTGTTGACTTTGTTGAAGATAACTTGATTGTGGATACGTGGCTTTATTCCTGGGTTCTCTATTCTGTTACATTGATCTATGCATCTATTTTTATACCAGTACCATGCTGTTTTGTTTACTAAAAACCTTCTAGTATAATTTAAATTAAGATAACATGAAAGCTCCAGCTTTGTTCTTTTTGCTAAGGATTGCTTTGGCTATAAAGGCTCTTTTTTGGTTTCATATAGGTTTGGGGATTGTTTTTTCTAATTCCGTGAAAAATGACATTGGTATTTTGATAGGAATTGCACTGAATCTGTAGATTGCTTTGGGCAGTATGGTCATATCAATGATATTGATTCTTCTGATACATTAGCATGTGATGTCTTTCCATGTGTTTGTGTCATCCAAAACACAAACATTTCATTAAACACATTTCATTTATCAGTGTTTTATAGTTTTCCTCACAGAGCCTTTTCACTTCCTTGGTTAAATGTATTCCTCAATATTATCTTTTTAGCTATTGTAAATGAGGTTGACTTCTTGATTTGTTTCTTAATTTGGTTGTTATTGATGTATATAAATGCTACTGATTATTGTAAGTTGGTTTTGTACCCTGATTTTAAAATGAGCAAAGAGCCCAAATTTACTGAAGTTACTTATCAAATCTAGGAGTCTTTCCTTAATTCATTCATGCTTTGATCAACACAGGTTGATTCCATATCTGAGCTATTGTGATTATGCTTCAGTGAACATGGGGGTGCAGATATCTCTTCAAGTTACTGATTTCATTTATTTTGTGTATATATTATGAAGTGGGATTACTGAATCATGAGGTAGTTTTATTTTTAATTTTCTGAGAAACTTTTATACTGGTTTTCATAATGGTTGTACCAATTTACATTCCCACCAACAATAGGTTTGCTTTTCTCCACATCCTCACCAGCATTTGCTATTTTTTGTATTTTTGATAATAGCTATTCTGTCAGATGTGAGGTGATATCTTACAATGGTTTTGTTTTGCATTTCCTTGATGATTAGTAATGTTTACCATTTTTTTTCATATACCTAGTCATCGTTTGTAAGACTGTTTTTGAGAAATGTCTTTTCAGGTTCTTTGCCCATTTTTAAGTTAGATTATTTGTTTTCTTGCAATTGAGTTGTTTGAACTCCTTTTATATTTAGAATATTAACTGTCTGTCAGATGTCTCACTTGCAAATATTTTCACCCATTTCCTAGGTGAGCTCTTCATTCTGTTGACTGTTTTTTTTACTGTGCAAAAGTTTTTCATTTGATACAACTTCATTTGTCTACTCTGGCTTTTGTTGCCTGTGCTTTTGGTGTCATATTTAAAAAATCATTGCCCAGACTAATATAAAGAAGACTTTCTCTTATGTTTTCTTTCAGCAGTTTTACAGCTCCAGGTTTTATGTAAAGTATTTAATTGATATTTATATTTGGCATAAAATAAGTATCCAGTATTAATGCTTCTTGATGTGGATATTCAATTTTTTTCAACATTTATTGAAGAGGCTATCTGTTTCCTATTGTGTGTTCTTGGCACTTTGTGGAAAAAAAATTAACTATAAATGCATAGATTTATTTCTAAGCTTTCTATTCTGTTCCATTTGGTATACATGTTAGTTTTTATGACAGTACCATACTGTCTTTATTAGTATACCTTTGCAGCATATTTTGAAACCAGATAATGTGATGTCTCCAGCTTTGTTTTTCTTCCTGAAAATCACTTTGGCTATTTGGGCTCTTTCATGGTTTCATATTAATTTTAGTGTTGTTTTTTTCTCTATGTCACTGAAAAATGCCATTGGAATTCTGGTAGGGATTGAATTAAATCTACAGATATCTTTTGGGTGTTTGAATATTTAAATATTAATTATTCCAATTCATGAACATGGGATATATTTTCATTTATATGTGTCTTCTTCAATTTCTTTCATCAATATTTTGTAGTTTTCAGTGTACAGATCTTCAGTCTCCTTGGTCAAATATGTTCCTAAGTATAAATAAAATAGTTTTCTTGATTTCTCTTTTATATATTTTCTTGGTAGCATAGAAATCACTAGAGATATGCTACTGATTTTATATGTTTATTTTATATCCTGCAACTTTATATAATTTGAGTTCTACCACATTTTTGATAGTCTTTAGTGTTTTCTATATATAGATAATGTTATCTGCAAACAGATGTAGTTTTACCTCTTCTTTTCTGATTTTCATGCCAATGTCTTTTTCTTGGCTAATTACTGTGGCTAGGGCTTCCAGTACTATATTGGATAGAATTGCTGAGAGTGGACATCCTTGTCTTGTTTCTGATTTTTAAGAAAATGTTTGCAGTTTTTCACCATTGAGTATGATGTTATCTGTGGACATGTTACATATGGCCTATATTATGTTGAGGTACATCCCTTTTATTTGTAATTTGTTGAGAGTTTTTATCATAAAAGGATGTTATATATTGTCAAATGCTTCTCTGCATCTATGGAGATCATATAAGATTTTAGCTTTCATTCTGTAAATGTGATATGTCACATATATTGATTGGCATGTGTTGAACAATCCTTGTAATTCCTGTGATAAGTCCCATTTGATCGTGGTGTATGATGCTTTTAATGTGTTGTTGAATTTGGTTTGCTTGTATTTTGTTGAGAATTTTTTTTATGTCTGTGTTCACCAGGGATATTGATCTGTTATTTATTTCTTTATTTAGGCAGATTTAGTATCAGTGGAATGCTGGTCTCCTAAAATGAATTTGGTGGTGGTCTCTCCTTTTCAATTTTTTTGAAGAGTTTGAAAAGGATTGGTATTAATTATTTTTTAAATGTTTGATAGAATTAAACATTGAAGTCTTCAGGTCCTGGGATTTTCTTTGTTGAAAGGTTTTTTGATTATCAATTCAATCTCTTTTCTCAATCCTGCCCTATTCGGATTTTCTATATTTTTATAATTCAATGTTAGCTAATTGTATGTTTCCAGGAATTTATCTATTTGTTCTAGGCTATCCAATAATTATCCATATAATTATTCATACTGGGCTTTTATGATCCTTTTTAATTCTGTGGTATCAGTTGTAATGTCTTTTCTTTCATTTATGTTTTTTGACTTATCTCTTTCTTCCTTAGTCTAGCTAATATTGGTTTACTTGATTGTGTTCCATAAATCTCATGTTTCTGCACTGTTTTTCTTTTTCTTGATTTTTTTCTCCAACTGGGCAATTTCAAATAAACTGTCTTCAAGATCACTAATTCTTTCCTCTGCTTGATCATGTATACTTTCGACACTCTGGAATTTTTTAGTTCAGTTATTGTGTTCTTTAGTTCCAGAATTTCTATTTGGTTGTTTCTTATTTATTTAAATCTATTTATTCAATTTTTTATTTTGTTCATGTATTAGTTGCTTGACAATTTAGTTGTCTGCTTTCTCTTGTAGTTCATTAAGTTTCCTTAAGATGACATTTTGAATTCTTTGTCAGGGGAATTATAAATCTCTATTTTGGGGGAGCAAGTAACTGGTACTTTATTTTGTTTCTTTGTTGATGTCAAGATTCTCTGATTATTTGTAAGCTTGTGACCTTGATATCTGTGCATTTGACAAAGCAGTTACCTTTTCTGATTCTTACAGACTGTCTTCAGTAGGGAAAATCCTTCACCAGTCAGCCCACCCTGAGTCTCTGAGTGAGCTAACTGATTAGGCTTATTGCTCGAGTTTCCAGGGAGGCTAACCCAGTGCCTTTGTCAGTAGGTAGGTGGGTCCTGGTTTCCAGATCCACAAGGGCCTGCCTAGTATTTGGATTAACAGGACAGACCTGGAGTGTAGGTCCACAAGGACAGGCCTGTATCCTGGTTCTATGATGGCTGGCATGGAGTCAGTGTCCACTGGAGTGAGTTTGGTGACTGGGTATGCTGACATGGACCTGGAGCCTGTGTCTATGGGAGCTAACTGAAGCCTAGGTCCAAGGGGTCCATCCTAAAGCTGGGGTGGTTCTTGAGCCGGAGTTTATGTTAGCTAGCCTGATGTTGAGGCAAGTTTGGAGCCAGTAACAACAGAGATGGGCCTGGAGTCTTGGTCTGCAAGGGCTGGCTGGCCTGGTGTAAGGGTACACTGGTGAAGGCCTGGTGTTTGGGTCCACAGTAAAGTCAGGTGCTTCCTTCACTTTTATCCCATCACACAGCTAGTATCTCTTTCCATGCAGCACTGCTTAGGTGTGAGGAAGGGGTGACATGGGTAATTGTAAAAATGTCCTTCCAGTTCTGCTAAATGTATCTTTTCTTACTTCTGTGCTCCTATCATCTTTCACCTGGATTTCTCAGCTCCTGTTAATATATTTTCATATGTGACTAGTCACCCAAATTGTAACCGAACAAGAGCTGGAACCTCCAATTTCACTATTTTGCTGAAGTCACTTCCATTAGCATAAATTTTAAAATTTGTAATTAGGTAGGTTAAAAATAATACTTAAATATTTAAAAATTGACAGCTTTCCCTTATATTAACAAACCACATAAAGTTTTAATGGGAAAATATATATTATTTAAAACAATAGCAAGAACATAAAATACTCAAAGATAAGTTAACAAGAAAAGTGCCAGATATATATGAGGAAAACCTCAGAACTTCACTGAGAAATGTAAGTGAACACTTGAATAAATGGAGAAAAAGCAATTTCTGGATGGAAATATTTGACAATGTAAAGATATTAGTTCTTTCTCATAAAAGGTACAAATGCAATGAAATTCCAGTGACAATGCTAATGATTCATTTTGCTGTTAGAATTTGACAAGACATCTTAGAGAAATAAAAGGCTGAAAAAAAATGTTAAAAAGTCAGATTTTTCCATTACTAGATATTGAAACATATTACAGTATCATGATAATAAAACTGTATAGTAATACAAGTACAAGAATAGACAAGCAAATCGATCAAACAGAATGGAAATCCAACGAGTAGATTCTGTATTTGCTGTTACACATGAGAGTGCTAAGGGGAAATTAGTAGTGACCATGCCTGTGAGAAAATAAAAAGGTCTAACAGCTAAGTACCAAAAACAAACTAAACAAAAACTAGTCCCTTTAAGTGGGTGTTTACCCTAATTTGAGGCCCTTGCTAAATGAAAAAGCAAAGATAGAAGCCATTGAAAAATACCAATTGATTTCACTAAGTAAAAGTTTAATTGCTTGTATATTGAAATAATACCACTATATATAAATTGAAAAAGCAAACTTGGAAAAATATTCTAATATATGGTGGAATGATGATATTCTTAATATCTACATTCCTGTATCAATGCAACACAGAAGACCTCAAATGAAAATTAATGAAGAGCATTAATAATTTCCCAAAGAAAGACCACAAATGACCAATGCATATATGAAAAATTCTCAACTTTGCCATAAATCAAAGAGATGAAAATTAATAATAAACTTCCATTTTCTGTTGAATAAATCAGCACCTTTATTTTCTTTTTAAAAATTACTAGTTAGTGTTGAGAAGTTTCTAGGAGGGGGAACCTTTCTTACACTGCTACCTTAAAAGTGTTACATTATCCTGGAGAAAAATAGGATGATACTTTGCAAAAGTCTCAAGAATGCTGATCATTTGAACCCAGCAGTTTCACTTCTGGGACTTGGTCCTAAGGAAAAAAATCATGTATATACTATTCACAAGGTTGTTTATTGAAGTATTATTTATAATAGCAAAAAAATCCAAGGAAATGACTTTTAGCTAGTCTATTTCACCTAGAAGGTCTTTCACCATTAGTCTGCACTGAACATTTCTACTCAAAGGTAATACAAGTATCACTCCTGCCTCTGTGACCTAATGGCCTTTTCTGTATAGTGCCAGGGTTCCTTTTACTTCATTGGCCCCAAACTGTAATTTTACTTCCTAAAATTTACTTCTAGACTAGAACTCTTGGGGAGAGTGAATCGTTGGATCTCTGAAGTCTTCATTTCTGAACTATACAGAGAATGGTTTATAATTGATACTAATAAGCACTTACATCCATCAAAAATCATGATAGGGACTTCACTTAACATGCTATTTAATTTAATGATTACAAAACCTTATGCTTTAGATGCTTTTATTATTTCCATTATACAGATGAGGAAACTCAGGATTAGCAGATAATTAGCCTGTCAGTTTCATGCACCTATTAAGTGGCAAAGTTGAGATATAAGCCCGGGTTCACCTTATTCTGTGGCTCAAACTCTTAATAATTATAAAGACATTACCTAAAGGATTAATAATATCTAACATATGTTAGATAACTATGTGCAATGTACTGTATTAAGCACTTTATATGCATCTGTTCATTTAAGCTTCACAACAACTCTGAGGTAAGTATCATTATTATCTCCATTGTACAGAGGAGAAAATATGCACAACGCAAAAGATAGGTTGCCCAAGGCTTATGTCAGTATGTGGCAGAGCTAAAATAAAGCCACATGCATTACACTTTGCTGCCTTGTGAAGCTCGTACCATCTACATGATGTTTTGATAATAATTTAAAACATATGCTTAATTCATTCACTTTCTTTTAGAAACAATCTTTCTTTGACAACTAAGTTGCTAAAATACAAGATGCTGGAGCAGCAGACACAGGAAACAGGAAAAATGCCATTTCTAAAGCATGAAGAGCTATATTTCTTCCTTAACAGCCAGTGAATCAGTTCCATCCCCTATCATATTTAGCATATTGAATGTCCCACCATATAGTTGGACAATTTCAGTTCCCAAACACAGCCAAGATGATTTCATCCTCTGCTCTTTTGTCGGAAACTCGGTCTCCTCTTTATACTTGAACATGAAGTCATTGCAGTAGCCTGCCAATCCTACCCTCTCCTCACTACTTCAGAATTTATAGAATCTCTGTCTTGCATGACCTGGAATAACAACAACTCAGCACCTGCTCTCAAAGTGTTAAAGTGCCCAGTGTTCTCACCAGAAGGAAATTTGCAGCATTCAGACATGTCACCTACGATGAAAAATAGATGCAGTAAGGTTTTACATTCAAAGTTCAAAACTAACAAGGTTTGATTACATCCTAGACATCTGCAGCTTCAGCAACTGCAGGAAAGCAGTTGGTAAAATATCATTATGACTGTAATACAAGGTGTGAGTGGGTAAAAGAAAACCCATAGCATGATGTGGACTTTATGTACAATTATAGCTACACCTTAGGATTACAGAGATTACTCAAAAGAAATACTTTCCTTTCAATCTTTATTCTTTAATTCAGTAATTCAACATTTATATGGTACCTATGGTATGTAAAACACTTTTCTAGGTGCCAGAAATATAAAGCCGAATAAGATACATTCTTCAAAACCTAGGTCTTTAAAACTTATCATCCTGTAGGGAAGAGTGATAGTTAATCATCATACACATTATAAATGTGATGGTGGAAATCTGAACAGAGAGTTTTGAGGGTTAAAGAATTCAAAAAGTGATCAACTCCACTTTACAAAGTCAAAAAGGATAACAGAGGGAATTTCAGAACAGGAGAATTGCATGCAAATATGCGTCAAGTATGAATAAGACTGTCTTCTGAGAATTGTGCGTTGTTTAGTGTACCTGAAGGTAAGGGCAGGAAGTGAGAGTAGATTAGAGCAGAAGAGAAATATGATGCCTATTATTGATGTCAAGGGGTCAGGTGGGTCTTGAACTCCTGACCTCAGGTGATCCACCCGCCTCAGCCTCCCAAAGTGTTGGAATTATAGGTGTGAACTACTACGCCAGGCCAAGGATATACTTATATATTACTTGTGTAATAGATATAATCAAACAAATACATATAGAGTAGAATAGTTTAGAAAAAATTGAAAGAGCCAAAGGAAGACTATAAAGTATGGCAGACCCTAGACAAACCATAAATGAGAATAGACAAACAGAATGTGATGGAAATTATGACTTTTTCTAAACGTATATGAGATTGTTCTAAATGTGACCAAAGATAGAAATCAGTGAGTAGATTACCATAATACAAAAGGTACTTCAAAAAGGGGAGGAGATGGCAAGGTGGTGGCAGGAGATGGCACGGGGAGGATGCTAAGGGGCTTGGTTGGGTTAGAATTGATAAAGACAGAGTCAAAGGAACTGGAGGGATTTTCATTTCTTCTTAGGTTGATCTTTCTCCTTTTGCCCTGAATCGCAGGTTGCTTCTTCCTCTGCCTCACTTAGTTTTGGATACATCCAGTATTTTCCTTTTTTCATCCTCAGTGTTACTTTTCTTTCACTTCTCCTGCCTTTATTCTTTTCACCCCAGCTTCTTTTGTTCTCTAAGGCCCAGTCAAGATGAAGCTTTCTTCAGCCAACCTCTGTGGCACTTACTTTAAACCTCTCATAACATACGGTTTCCTGTGAACTCCATAAAGGCATAAAAGTTTTAACTGTATATTTCCCACACTGGTTTGTATAGCAAGTCTTTGATATATATGCGTTCAATGGAAGAAAGGAGGAAGAATAAGAAAAAGAAAAGAAAGCTTTTTCTCTCACAGCTGATTTTTCTATAGAATTAGAAATTTGATAACAACATTGATATTAAATTTGAAAGCATTATTTGGTAGCAATAATGCATTTGTATCTTTCCAGTCATCTTACCCAAGACCTGTAGGATGTGAATCAGAGGTCATATATTTCTCCTTCTTAAAACAACAACAACCCCGGGACAATATGAGTTTTTTAAAAGAAGGGAACTATCTGAGAAACAGATGAACAAAGAGAAGGGGGATAAAATGGTGAGAAGAGTACTGCTTTGCTTTGGGAATCAGAAACCCTGCATTCCTGTCTTGACTTTGCACTAAGCAGCTCTGCTGTCTTGAATATTCCCCTTCATATTTCTGAGTCACAGTTTCTTCTCTTGTAAAATGAGGAGTTTGGCTCAAAGTTCTGTTTGATTGTGTGGCAGGAAGTAAAGTAGAGAAGGTGCAGAGCTGTGACTCGTCATTTCAGGAGAGAAAAGAAAGCACAGAGGAATGTGTACTCTTGGTGTCCAGGTTCAGGCCTCCATCCTGAGCACTAATTTTTGAGTTTGTCCCTTGAACTTTTACCTGTTTTTCTTTTTAGACTTATATTTTAGATTCAGTCTTTGCAGTTTCTCCTCCTTGATGCTGAAGCTAGCAATAGAAGACAGTGAGTGAGTAAGAAGTATCATAAACAAGAATGGCTGGACATAGAGCTCTCTCATAGGCAGGGTGGTAATGCCATTCAAAGAAACTAAGATGTGGCACCACAGGATGTCTCCAGTTTTTGGGGACCGTGGACCCTCACATCTTGGCTTTCAAACAGTGACTGATAGGTGGCTGTTGACTGAGGCGTTTTTAGAAACATAATTTCATGAACTACTGGAGCTAGACAGGAACTTAGAGTCTACCCAGTGGAAAAAGAATAAATAATAAATAAATAATGCCCAAGAGCTTAAAAAACAATAGCAAAGTTTACAAACTTGCCAGGTAAGGGAACATACCACCAGTCAAAGAATTCACTGAGAACTTTACTCAAGGGGTGGGGGGCAGGGGCAGGGTTTTTTTTTTGTTTTTTTGTTTTGTTTTGTTTTTGGTTTTTTTTTGAGACAGAGTCTCACTCTGTCACCCAGGCTGGAGTGCAGTGGCATAATCTCGGGTCATTGCAACCTCCGCCTTCCAAGTTCAAGAGATTCTCCTGCCTCAGCCTCCCGAGTAGCTGGGATTGCAGGCACCTGCCACCCTGCCCGGCTAATTTTTGTATTTTTAGTAGAGACGGGGTTTCTCCATATTGGTCAGGCAGGTCTTGAACTCCTGACCTCATGATCCACCCGCCTCAGCCTCCCAAAGTGCTGGGATTACAGGTGTGAGCCACCACACCTGGCCGAGGGTCAGGGTTTTTAACGCTAGGAAGAGGAGGTCCTTGGTGGTTGGGTGAATGAAGGATTGAAAATTCACGCTCTAGATAAGGGAGAAGGGGCCTACAGATCTGTACACAATTGGGCAAAATAAGCTCCATTGTCTTCAGTTAGGTTCAATCCAGTCTGGAGCACCCAGATCATTCAAGTCCATGGTCAAATCAGCTCCACTTGATTTGACTCAGTTATGATCAAACAGTACATAGTTTTGCTATTTTCTAGGCGAGTGTTTACATAAATGCAAAGTTTTCCTTTAATACAATTCAATACCATCATTTTAGAGATGGGAAAACCAAGACAAGAAATGGAAAAGCACTTGCCTAGTTTGAATGATCCCACAGTTGTGTCAGAAATCAGCATTATTTTATCTTTGATGCTCGCCTGTTACCTGAGCTTGATACCTTTACAGCCCTGCCTCAGTTGAAGTCTTACTTCCTGAGTAAAAGGGGAACCTAGTTTGTAGTCTCCTTGTGTAGTTTCAAGGGAATATAGAATTGCAAATGAAAATGAAGTGGGCTGCTACAGAAAACAGTGAGACACCCAGTTATCTAGGTTACTTAAAGAATAGCAAGACAACCATGGAGTAGGGCCACTAGAGGGAAATACCAAGCTTCAAATGGGTGATTGGACAACGTGCCCTTTAAAATGACTTCTAATATACGATGGTAGAGGAACCGTGGGTATTGTATTGTTACCCTCACTGTCTTCTCCTCTACCATAAACATCTTGAGAGAAGAAATAATGTCTTATTTACAGTTCTCTGAAATGTAGCAGGTGTCCGATAATACCTGTTAAATAACTGAATGAACATAAAAACTGTGAAGCAAACAATTGGAGATCCTTTGGAAGGACATCTGTCAAGACTAGACTATGTTATGGCTCTTTATTTCCCTTTCATTTCAAAGAAGCTCTCAAAGTAATGTGATCTGAAAGAAAAAAAAAAAAAACAACTAGCAACTTGCCTCATCTATTAAAGCTTGGTAATTCTGTTAGAGGAGAAGTGAAGCAATCGTTATATTAAAAAGTCCAGAAATAAGCTTCAATACTTGTCTCCTTCAAAGGATTTTGGGGTTGGGGGATTGAGTTTAAAGAAATTGGTTTTGAGGAAAATGCATGAAAATTAAAATCTTCAAATTATAAAATGCTTTAGAGATAATGTTGTCTTCCTCCATTTTAGAAATGAATAACTTGAGATGTCCGAGTGAAATAAAATTTAACCAAAGTCTCCACATTTATAGGTCTTACAAATTCAGAAATGTTAGGAGTGAATGTGAGTACAGGATATAATCCTTCCTAAGATAAGAAAGATTTATCCCCTTCTTTAGTGCCTGGGGAAAGCTCCTTGATTATAAACAGACAGTTGGTTGCTTAAGAGGATGCAGTTCACACACACTTCTGACACTGAGCTTATTCACTACAATACCTCTGTGTGCTAGAAACAGCTGTTTCACCTCCTCTGGCTCTGAGGCTACTTCCTGACCTATCCTCTCTCAAAATCCACTTGAGTTCTTATCGCTGTACCCTTTTGCTAGTAAAGATGTGGCTACTGATAGGGGTCAATGCTGCAGGGGTTTATGGCCACAAAGATTGGTAAGGGAGCTGATAAAAAACCTGATATCCACTGTTACAGTATCCTGCTTCACCAGTCACACTGTAGGACCTAGCCAAGAGCAAGTATGTTATTGTTTATGTAAGTGGTCACTGGAGAGGTCCTGGCAGGATTTTTGTTTATAGCAGGTGAATCTATCTCTACATGCTTATTAGAGAGTTAAAGCTGTTTCCTGTACCACCTTATTCTTTCCTGAATTAAGAATGTCAAAACACTAGACCCAAAAGATGATTTACAGGTTATCTTGTATTCGTTCCTCACTTTACAATGGCAGAGACTAAGTCCCAGAGAGGGGAAGTAAACTCCTTGATTCACAACACAAAGCAATGACGGATGGGATTTTGGGACTCCTGGAATATCTTCCACTATACTCTTCTAATTTCATCAGCAACATAGAATGACAGAGTGGCCAGCATTCAAATCTACCTTTTTTTTTTTTTTTGAGACGGAGTCTCACTCTGTTGCCCAGGCTGGAGTGCAGTAGCATGATCCGGCTCACTGCAACCTCCATTTCCCAGGTTCAAGTGATTCTCCTGCCTCAGCCTCCGAAGTAGCTGGGGATACAGGTATGTGCCATACTGCCTAGCTAATTTTTGTATTTTTAAGTAGAGATGGGGTTTCACCATTTTGGTGAGACTGGTCTCGAACTCCTGACCTCTGGTGATCTGCCTGCCTCAGCTTCCCAAAGTGTTAGGAATACAGATGTGAGCCACCACACCCAGCCCAAATCTACCTTCTTATAGGTGGAAAAACTGAGACCCTGAGGTTCATTTAACAAGTATAAGGCAATACACATACTTTGTTGCAGAATTTGTTCTACAACAAAAATCCCTCACCTAAAGAATTTGGGGTCCATTGATGAGCTACTGGGGTTTTCATGAATCATGTGTATTGGGAGTGTGCCAAAACTGTGTGCAAATATGTTCATTTTTCTGAGTATAGAAATTGTATTAGATATTCAGAAGGATCATGACTCAAAAAAAGGATAGTTAACGTTGGTCTGGTCTATTGCTCATTGTGGCAGTTGATGATATACATTTTTAAATGTCTTAAGGCCATACATAAGAGGAGTTTCTGTCTTGAATTGTTGGGAAACTCCAGCAGTTCATCTCTTTGCTAAAGTAGTGTTTATACTGAATGGTCTACTTGAAATATCATTAGTCACTTTATAGGACAGGTAATGGCAAGAGAGGAGGGTGAATATTGGGAACAATGAGGCAGATTTCTGAACTTTTATATATTGCGTCTTAACGGGGAAAGTCCTTGGGGTTTTAACCTCCAAGGTAATGGATATTTTTGCCTCCTTCACTCTACCTCACCCCTCCTCCTGCCACACTGAACGTCCCAGACAATTAAATTTTTGGACTTTGAATAAGATGACATGGGTTTAAACTCATACTCAGCTACTTGCTAGTTTTGTGGCCTTGGGAAAATTGCTTTTTCTTTTCAGACTTCCGATCTCCTGGTAAACCTTTTCAGTTGAATGTACTATCATGCTTTCTACTAGGTGGGAACAATCATCTACATATGAAGAACCCAACACACAATTTAGAGGGGAGGTAGAACATGGACTTATTTAATCTGCATGTCTCCATCTCTTCTCAGGCTGATGAGGTCCAGGCTCTTTAGGAGACCAGGATCTTGGCCCTGCTAGTAACTTGGTGTTTGGCACTCAGCCAGACATTCTCCTACTCCTCCCAACTCAGGACATCGATTTCTTTGTCTGAGACTTGAGGTGGTTAAAACAAGTAATTCCTACTTTCTTTCTAGCTCTAAAATTCTGTGGTCTCTCCAGTTGTCAATGAGGTCTTACGTGGATCTGCTGAAATCATTGTCATTCTGTGATTGCCCCACAGCTACATTCTGAAGAACTTGCTATAGACATATGTATTTAAATTGGTCCTAGGTGACACAAGGCTGCTCAAGAACTGAGCGCCTCAAGAAGGAAAACCCAAACCCCGGTAGAATAAGGGGAAATGAGGAATGATGATTTGGGCCTGTTATTTACATGCTTAGCTGTTTTGTTCCTAATTCAATGTGGGTATCACTCATTTTTATAGAATCCTTCTATTCGTGCAATTTCTGATCGTTACTGGATTATTTTAGAGGCACATTACATTCTTCGTGACCTTTGCCTTTTCAAGTAGACTGGGAACATATGTCCACATGTTTGGAGTTTGTCCTGAGATGCTTGTCTGACTGAACTCTTGAACCCAGTGTGTTGCGTAATAGAAAACCGGAGTTGTCACTCTCAGGAACTGCTCCACCAGAACAAGCACGATATAGAGTGATTTAAATTATTTGCGGTGTATTTAACAATACAAACTTCATTACTGCCAGAGATTTAGAAAGGTAACTGATTGTGGCTCGGTGCGGTAGCTCATGCCTGTAATCCCAGCACTTTGCGAGACCAAGGTGGGTGGATCACCTGAGATCAGGAGTTCGAGACCATCCTGGCCAACGTGGTGAAACCCCGTCTCTATTAAAAATACAAAAATTAGCCGGGCATGGTGGTGCATGCCTGAAATCCCAGCTACTCGGGAGGCTGAGGCAGGAGAATCTCTTCAACCTGGGAGGTGAAGATGGCAGTGAGCTGAGATTACACCACTGTACTCCAGCCTGAGCGACAGAATGAGACTCCATTGAGGGGGGAACAAAAAAAGAAGGAGAGGAAAGGGAAGGGAAGGGAAGGGAAAGGAAGGAGAAGGTAACTGATTGTGTGTGGCAACTCAGGATTTCTCAACCTGGGCAATTGGCATTTTGAACTGAACAATATTTTGTTGTTGGAAGCTGTCATATGCATTTTTAAGGTGTTTAGGAGCATCTCTGGCCTCTTTCCATTAGAAGCCAGTATGACACTTCTGCTCCCCAAGCTGTGTCAACCACATATGTCTCAAGATATTTCCAAATGTTTCTTGGGGGCCAAAAGTGCCTCTGGTTAAGAAACACTGCTTTAAATAATCAGTTTTCCTGTTTAAGCTTTGGGGTTCCTATCTGTAAAAGGAAAGCATACTTCTCACTCTAGCTGTGTAAGAGTCTATATTACAGTCCTCTGGTATATATAGCACTAGATGTTTCCTTCTAAAGACCATTCTCTTTTGCTCTTCTGTTGTCTGTTTCTGTTGTGGTTTCCATTGTTATCTACTATAGAAATAGGCCAATTAAAAAAAATTAAGTGACTAATAGAAACATAGAATATCATACCTAGAAGCATTCAAATAGATCATCTTGCCCGCGTCAATTACGTTTAAGCAAGTGTGTGTTTCAGGATCAAGCTTGTTAATGTCAGGATTGCAATACAGATTTCTTCATCATTTCTTTCTGACACAATTCAATGTTTTTATATTATTGCTATGGGTTGTCATTTTTGGAAGCACCTATAATCTTACCTTAATAACATTATTTCTAACACTCTCCATTATTTCCTTGATAAACAGCAACTGTGAGGTAACACTGACAGGACTGAATACGTAACAAACTTACTTGAGTTTATCTCTACATACCAGTATTCTCTTTTTAAAAGTTATTTCCATATGAACTTGACATTCACTTAAACAAATACAAAATACTTTTGAAACAGCTTTAGATTTTGTGTGAGAATATATGCCTCTTGTTTTCCTTCTTTTTTCTTTTCTTATTTTCTCCTCTTTCCCTCTGTTCTACGTTTCTTTCTTCTTTTCAACCCTTATTTCCTTTACCTGTCTTTTTATTTCCATCTCGTCTTCTTTCCTTTTTTCTTTTCCTCTCTTCCCCTTTTCATCCTTCCCCTTCCTCCCTCCCCACTTTTATTTACTATGTGTTACACCTCATTCCAAAAGTAATGTGGCATAACTTACAATTAATAGGCTAAAAATAGGCAGTAATCACAGTGAACAAAATATAGCCTTTCCTCATTCCACAAATGAAAATAAATTCTACATTATTTAATAACGTAAGTATAAAAATTATACATAAATGCATTTTATTTTTGGACTTGGGAGAGAAAAAAAGACTCTGAACAATTGAGCAATAGGGGAAACAGGATAACCATCACAGAATCATTGATCTAGAAACAATCCAGAGCTGTGAAAAGTGAAGATACTGAGATGTTGCAAACAATTACCTGCCGGAAGCTGCTCATAGCTACAAGTGGCCAATCTGTTTACTGAACTCCCACTCAAAACTTGTCTTTTCTATCTCCTTCAGGCAGGTCTAGCATGGATTAAATCATCGTGGAGCCAGCCAGTAGCAAGTGTATTCGAATCTATTTAATATGGTCTCAACACCCGTACAAGAGAGTCATGTCCTGTATGTGGACGAGTATTATGAAAATCTTTAGAAAGAGACATATCTGAATCTTTCCTGCCAGCACCCCCACATTTGAATTTTTTTCACAATTTGACCCTAAACCCTACTTCTCCAGCTTTATGCCTTTCATCTGGACCCCAACCCTTCTTAATATATTCCCTTTGCACCCCTGCCTTCCCACCCTACACTTTAACTACATTAGAGTATTTATGCAACCCCATCCGTATTTGTAAGCCTGACTCAAATGATGCCTCTTGGGCACGTCTTTTTTCTTCTTCTACTTTTTCTTTTTCTTTTTCTTTTCTTCCTTGTCCTGGAAAGCCAGGAAAGTGTAATGTCATCTAATGACTCCTCTTGGAAATAATTCATCATCTCTTTGTTCCCATGGTACTTTGTCCACATTTCAGTTACAGTGCTTTGTGTATTCTACTTATTATTGTCTCTATGACCAGTGAATGGCCTGAATGAAGACATTCCTATTGAAACCAGTAACTAAAATGCTATTTTCAAAACATGAAAAAACAGTCTGTAAAATATTTGGGAAACTTCACTGAAACCCCGCTTTCCATGTGAAAAATATTCAACACTGTTACATTTGTAGGTTTTACCTTTCATATATAACCGTTTTCTCATCTCTTTAGCAAAATTCCAGATATATGAAAGAAACTGAGACATTTAACAATATGAATTTATAGACATTAATATGTAGCATACTAATATTTTGTTTTTATTAATATAAAAGTATTTAAAATGTTTTCTAAGAAGTTTTGGTAAAATAAGTAGTAAATGTAATAATAGAAAAATAAAAACTAAATTCCTTTTAGTTTTGTCAGTGTAAACATATATTTAAGTAAATACATTTGTTTTAATCCTAGGAATTAGCAAGGATAAAGCAGGAAACAAGAGAAAAAGAAAATTTGGTTAAAAATCAGTGTTTTCAGGAGAAAAACTGTGTTACAGGTGCTTGTTACCTACAACCTTTGGCTTATATCTTATCTCAAGCATCTACTCATTATGTGGCTTCATCGATAAAGTAATGGAAATAGATAGGATGACTGTTCTTCTGACTCCAGAATTTCATATCTTATTACATTTAAGGAAAGGTGATTAATGATAACAAAGTGATTTATAAAGTATATACATTTTAGAATTCAAACTAATTCTTCCAATTACTTGCACTAATCCATTAAAGGTTAGGTATTCTTCCCTACATTCGTATTCTGCAGAATGATTTCAGATTGAGGAACAGACACCCAACAAAATGTTTACCCCCAAATACACATTAATTAAAACCAGGGGAGAAGAGAACAAGGTGTGACAGCTTTTCTGTGTGAATTAAGCTGGGTAAAATACCTGAAGCCTGAATCTTTATTTGTGGAATGATAATAGCTAAATCCAAATAGGGTTTCGCACTAGTAACCAACAAATTATTCTACAAATCATACAGTGCTTTGTATACTAAAAAAAGGAGTTATTGAATGGAATTTGGATGGGGACGATTATTCTGAATTTGTACTACTCTAAAGGGTAAGAAAATTAGGGTAGAAATTAGGCCTTATGTTTTGCCTATTTGAATAGTAAAATGGAAAGCAGTAGAGGTAGAGGTAAATAAAACAATCTGGACTTTGGGTAAATGATAGCTCTCTGATCATTAGATGTACAGTTGGGACCGATTAACTGGCAGTGCCTGGTGGTCTCATTTATAAAATGTAGGTGGTGATAGTAAAGAGAATACATACCTACCTCACAGGGTTGTTGTGGAGGTTCAGTGAGTGAAGAGATGAAGATGATTTAAAACAGTTTCTGACACCTCAACAACACCATTTTAGTGTTATCTTTTATTATGTGGCCATATTGTTGTATGCATTCAAAAGCTGTACATGAAATGATCTAGACTGTCTGAGGTTTAAGAAAGGTGTAACTCAGAGTGCCAGGGACCATCATAAAGTATGTTGGTGTTATTTCTTCCAGAATATTAAAGAGCGGAACAGAAATTTGACTAAGATCAACCCAATAGTATATCCTTCACTTCCTTTGAATATAGTTTCCTCATTTTAAATATGCTTTTAATCTTAGAACAGTATAAAATTTGCAGAAAAATTGGAAAGATAGTCAAAGGAGTTTCCACATAACCCACACCCAGTTTTTCCTGTCACTAACATCATATATTACTATGGTATATTTGCCGCAATGAATGAACTAATAGTGATATATTGTTTTTTAACTAAAGTCCATGCTTTATCCAAATTTTCTTTCTTTCACCTAAATGTCTTCTACTGTTCCAAGACCTTATTCAGAATACCACACCATATTTAGCCATCGTGTTGCCTTAGTTTCCCCTTGGCTGTGATATTTTCTCATACTTTTCTTGCTTTTGGTAACCTCAACTGTCTTAAGGTATGCTGTTCAGAAATTTAATAGAATGCCCCTCAATTAGAATTTGCATTTTTTAATGATAAACCTGGGGTTCTGTTCTTTGAGGAGGAAGACCATGCAGGTAAAGTGCCATTTTCAACACATTACATTAAAAGTACATACTATCAACATCAATTTTCACGGTTGATGCTAATACTGATCACCTGGCTGAGTCTTGTTTGTAATGTTTTTTCACTTTGAAGTTAACTCTTTTTTCCTCTTTTTCCATGCCATATTCTTTGAAAGGAGGCCACTATTTACAGCCTTTTGTCTGTTTGTTTGTTCGTTTGTTTTTTTGAGACAGAGTCTCTCTCTGTCTCCCAGGCTGGAGTGCAGTGGCGCGATCTTGGCTCACTGCAACCTCCAGTTCCTGCATTCAAGTGATTCTCCTGCCTCAGCCTCCTGAGTAGCTGGGATTACACGCACCCACCGCCACACCCGTCTAATTTTTGTATTTTTAGTAGAGATGGGGTTTCATCATGTTGGACCAGGCTGGTCTTGAACTCCTCAGGTGATCTGCCCACCTTGACAGCCTATTCTTTAAGAGTGGAGAGTTCTTTTCTATCTTCTTGAGGGTAGAATATCTACATAAATTATTTGGAATTTTTCTGCATGGAAGACATCTTTTTCTCACTTTTGTTTATGTATCTGAATATTTATTTATATCATTATAAACTCATGGATAGTTATGTTATACTTTGGAATATAATTAAATACTACTTTATTTCCTTGCTCTGTTGCTCCAGGTTTGGTCATTGAAAGCTCTTTCTGTTAGTTCCTGTGCTGTTCCTTTGACATACTCATATTATTTTGAGCACGGTTTTAATTTTTTTTTTTTTTTTTTTTTTTTTTTTGCTTTTCTTTAATTTGTGGTGGTACAAGATGTTTTAGGCTCATCTTATATATGTCCTGCTTCAGTCATAGAAGCAGCCACTTATCCAAGGATCTCTGGTTTCTTTTATTGGAGAATAGTTGTAGAAAACAAGAACTGGGCATTAGGTTTTCTCATTGCTGCTGGGGTGTTGCTGCTTCTGGGCTGTCTTAGCTGACAGAGCAAGGAAATATATGGGTATATACTGACCCATGTATATGCACCTATCTATAAATATTTGTGTATGGAACTAGCTGTACCTATACTGGTTTCTCCAACTTTTATTCAACCACATGGATCATTCTAGCCTTTTTGCCTTGTTTATCTGTATCCTCCCAGACTAAAGTGAAAAACCTCGCTCTCATACATGCATCATTCATTTACTGAATTGTTTTATCACAGTGTACATGTATAGTGATTTCAGAATTGTTAAAATGTAGCCTGTAGAAAATAATTTTATCGAGTAAAGTACCGTGCTCATGTGCAGTTCATTCGGTTCATTTTACCTTAAATTTCATAGATTCACTCATTTCAAAGTTACTTAAGTTGGTGTCTCTTCCCTTCCACTTCTTTAGTGAAGTTGTTTCATATAGTTGTAATATAGTGAGAATATTTTATCACATTCTATATTCCATTCCAAGATTTCCCGACCTCCTTGGTATTTTATTTTGTTTTTAATTTGTACACATTAAGGTTCATTACCTGTGCTATAAAGGTCCGTGGGTCTTGATAAACCCATAATGGCATGTATCCACCATTAATATACCATACAGAACAGTTTCACTGCCCTAAGTCCCTGTACTTCATCTGTTCATCCTTTCCCTGCCACCAACTCCAAGTTCCAGACAACCACTAATCACTTTATCTCATTTATAATTTTTGCCTTTTCCAGAATGTCATATAATTGGAATCATATGGTATGTAGCCTTTTCAGACTGGCTTTTTCACTTAGCAGTATGCATGTAAGATTAACCTGCATCTTTTCATGGCTTGATAGCTCATTTACTATTATTGCTGAAAATATTCCATGGTATGGTTATACCACGATGTATTTATTCACCAACTGAAAGGCATCTTGCTTGCTTCCAATTCTTGGTAATTATGAATAAAACTGCTGTAAACATTTCAATGCATGTTTTTGTGTAGATACAAGTTTTAAATCAGTTGGGTAACCAGAAACATTAGTGATTAATCTTTTATAGTAAGGACATTTTTGGCTCTGTAAGAAACTGTCAAACTGCTTTCCAAAGTGCACACACATACTATTTTGCATTCCCACCAGCAATGAATGAGAGTCCTTCTTGCCCCACATCTTCACCAGCAATTGCTTGGCAGTCTTTTATATTTTAGCCATTATAATAAGTATATAGTGATAGCTCATTGTTTTAACTTTTATTTTCCTATGACAAATTATGTTGAAAATGTCTTCATATGCCTGTTCACCTTCTTGATATGTACTTTGTTGAGGTGTCTGTTACAATCTTTTGCCCATTTTAAAACATTTTCTAATTATTGAATTTTAAGAGTTCATTGTATATTTTGGATATAAGCCCTTCATCAGATATGTGTTTTGCAAATACTTTTCCCCAGCCTGAAACTTGTTTTTTTAGTCTCTTAACAGTTTCCTTCTTAACAGTTTCCTTCATAAAGCAAAAGGTTTTAATTTTAGTAAAGTCTAAGTTACCAATTATTTTATTTCTGAGATTGTACATTTCATCTAAAAATTTATTATCAAACTCAGTGGTCCAGATTTTTCTCATATTTTCTTCCAGACATTCTTTATACTTTTAATTTTTACATTGAGTTCTGTGATCCATTTTAAGTTAATTTTTGTGAAAGATGTAAAGTATATGTCTAGGTTCTTTTTTTTTTGCATATGGACACTTGATTGTTTCAGCACCATTTTTTTGGGGGGGGGGAAAGTCTATTATTTCTCCATTGAATTGCTTTTTCTTCTTTGTTCAAGATCAGTTGTTGTTATTGTATGGGTCTGTATATATATCTGAACCTTCTATTCTGTTTCACTGATCTATAAGTATATTCTTTCATCAATATCAAATGTCTTGATTACTGCAGCTTTACAGTATCACTTGAAACCAGGTGGAATGAATCCTCCAATTTTTTTCTTTTTCAGTATTGTGTTGGATATTCTAGATCATTTTTCTCTCCACCTAAACTTTAGAGTCAGTTTGCCAATATATCAAAAATAAATAAATAAATAACCTTCCAGGATTTTAATTTGGAATGTGTTGAATGTATACATCAAGTTGGGAGGAACTAACATCTAGACAATATTGAGTCTCCTCTCCCATCAATGCAAAACATATCTCTATTTATTTAGGTGTTGCTTGATTTTTTTTGTCAGTTTTATAGTTTTCTGCATATAGATCTTGTATTTGTTTTGTTGGATTCATAGCTAAATATTTCTCTTTTTTCAGTTCTGCTATAAATTTCTATAAATTTTCATTTTTAATTATTTGTTGCTGACACATAGGAAAGCAACTTCTGTATATTAACCTTGTATTTTGTGACTTTGTTATAGTTGCTTATTAGTTTCAGGAGGTACTTGAAGACTCATGGATTTTCTTTATAGACAATCATGTCATCTGTGAATAAAACCAGTTTTATATATTTCTTCTCAATTCATATATTTTAATATGATTTTATTATTTAACTTCACTATTTAGGGCTTCCAGGACAATGTTGAATAGGACTGGTGATAAAAGACATCCTTGGTTTTTTCTCATTCTTAGCATTTTAAGAAACATCCAGTTTCTCACCGTTACACATCAGGTTTAGGTTTTTTGTAGATGTTCTATATCATGTTGAGGAATTTCTCCTATACTCCCAGTTTCCTGAGACTTTTTGGTCATAAATGGATATCGGATGTTGTCAAATGATTTTTTTTCTCCATCAATTAATAGGATCCTATTTATATCCTTTAGTCTGTTTATGTGAGTGAATAATTTTTAAAAGTTTACATTGAAATGTCTCTAGAAATTCAAAAATTACTTGTTTACTCCTTCCTTTCCCTTATTTTTCTCAGTTTCTTCCACCTCAATTAGAGGTGGCAATCATTCCTTTATTTAAGGCAAGCTGTGTGTTATTTCTCAAAGGGGGAATGGAGAGTGTAATGATACCTTTGTAAAGCCAGAGTGCCTGTGTTAACTGTCAAGCTTTACCTTTTCATTAGCCATGAGATGATAGATAGATTACTCCTTTACATTGCCTATCTGTAAATAGGCTAATAGTAGGATCTGTCTTGTGAGGATTAAATATGCTGAAACACGTAATGTTCTTAGAAGAGTATTTGCATGTAGTACATTACATAAATCATTTATTACATCCTAGCACTCGTATTATTTAGCACATTGCTTTTCACATTGTAAATAAGAGCCTATTGATCGTATTTCAACTACATAATATTTAAGTTATGGGTCAATATAATATTTTACACAATATTTTAAATATTGGCATTACTTTTTGAATACAGAGCTATAATATTGTGGAAATGACAGTGTATGATAGGAAGAATAGTATCTATTATACTTATCTCACAGAAATTCTATCGCTATAAAACAGAATAACAGACATTAATGCAAGTATATTGAGTTAAACTAGTATTGAATGCCTACCAAGTGCTGACCATGGTTAGCTCCCAGGCACATAGTGATGAAATGGCCAACGTGGCTCCTCCTTTCACAAAGCTGACAATCAAGTAGGAAAGAAAGATCAATCTTTCTGTAAATTATTTCCTTCATACAATACAGTGAGCATTTCCTCTGTCCAAAGTGTTCCATGCTCACTGCCTCATTTTAACACTCACAGTAACCCTCTGAAGTTGCTCTTAATACCCTTATTTTACTCATGGAGAAACTAAAACAGAGAGAAGTTGAGGTTTGCCTCAGGTCCCAAGACTAACGTGACTTAAATTCACTGATTTCTCCTGACTGAAAAGTTATTGCTCTTCATGTGCAAGTCTCCACATTCTACAAGCTAGCATGGTGTCCAGAAAATAGTTTATTAACTTGTCACATGTCAAATTGGAACAATAAGAAATTAAAAGTTTGGACGTATTTTTACTATTTTGTCTTGGAGAGGAACTTAGAGACTGCATTCAAAGGATTCTAAAACATTGAGCCTGAATGCAAATACCATCTGTCCATCATCCAGTTGTCTATCGTTTTATCCACAACAATGATATAAGAAATTCAGACTGACTAAAGACTAGGAAAGTAGGATCTGCCTGCCCTTCATTAGCATAGGTTAATATCTGGTAAAAATGGCACAAACATATTTATTTTAAACAAATCCTAGCGTTTATGAAACTATAAATCTAGATATCTTGGCATAGCTTTATGGATACCATCACTGATTTGATTAACGTCACTTCTGTTATTACAGAGAATTTAAATTTTTTGCTTGTTCTCAAAGAAAAAAAGGAAAAGAAACTATTCTTCGTATTTTAAATTTCAACATTAAATAGTTAATGAAGCTTGAGTTATGATTCCTCACACAAATATTTACCAACATGGATTTTAACTGCTGAAGAAATGTATTTTAATTTATCTCAGCTTTGGCGGTATCTTGTTTTAGAAACAAAAGAGTTATGTGTGCTGATGCTGTTTGGTGACTGGGGAACACTTGTCTGACTGCAGTGCTGAGTGGATAAATCCCCTTGTGCCTTTAAGAAGTCTTAGTTGCTTAATCTGCTTGGACATTTGAAGTGTCTGGAGTGAGCTTTGATAAAAGGTGGATCAACAGGTTGTGCAATAACTTGAGGTTAAATGCCTTCCCAGAGGCTCCTAAAGATGATCCTTTTGATTTTTCCAGTTGAGGTTGTTAAACAGCAGCTGTAGGGCAGCACTGTGAGGAGAGGAAAAGCCAGCAGGATGGTTTTCTGGTGCAGCTCAATCTTAAGTAATAGAAGCATTATGAAAAAAATGGTGCCATCGTTCATAGATTCCGTTTCAACAAACACCTACTGAATACCTTACCCTAGATCTGGCCCAGTATTTGGTGCTTCCGTGTACTCCATCTCATTTGTTTCTCACTACTGCACTACTGCTCAAGTACTTATTAATATCCCAAAATTACATAAGAAATGGAAGCCCCACATGAAGAAGGGAAATAAAGTACATGGTAATTTCCTAGTTGCAAATGCTGGAACTCTAACATGAGGTAGGTAGGTAGATGCGTATCATGGCTGGAATGTGGCATCACCATTCAGGATCAGAGATTAATGGGAATGACTGCTGGGTAGTTATAACACAATAACATGTCTTTGTGTCCCTTGATGTGAGCAGGGTAAACTTTCCATTTTAGGGTAAACTTTCCATTTTACGGTAAACTTTCCATTTTGATCTTAATACCGATGTGCTGTAATGAACAGTTAGTACACAGAGAACTGGAAACAGGAGTGTCTAGTAGCACCGACTTCCCCACTTCTGAAGTTAAGATAATGAGTTCTTTTACATCCTCTGAATATTCAAGGGATATTTTAGGAATATGTTTGGGATGGGATGGTAATAATCACAACATACCATGCTAGGAGCATAAAAAGGTATGGATCATATTAATATCACCCAAATCTCTTTTAAAGTAAATATATCACAAAAGCAATGTTAATGAATCCTGGTTAAAAGTGCTACCAAGGCCCATCCAAACCAGAAAATCTGTGATATGTGATTTTAGAAAGGATCATTTAATATTAGTTTTCAAATTTTCTAAAATGAGAGATAGGCTTTGAAACTGAAGATTGTGCCTACTTCACCTTCCATCATGGTTGTGAGGCCTCCCCAGCCACATGGAACTGTGAGTCCATTAAACACTTTTTTCTTTATAAATTACTCAGTCTCAGATATGTCTGTAATAGCAGCCTGAGAATGGACTAATACAACTCCAGTACTTGATCCTCAAGAGTTATCTCTAATGAAAGGGAATTAAGAATTAGTCTGTTTCTGTGAAGATGTGAAGGCTATGAAAATTCATTTCTGCATATTTCTAAGTATCACAATAAATGAAGGAGTGAGTCTTCCAGAGAAGGGATTACAGTAGTAATTTAAGTGAGGCATCCAAACATGAACAACAAATCAAGGCAAAGTCCAACTGAATATCGGAAGCCACATTTCAGGAAGCTGGAGACAAGGGTGTATGAGAACTGATTTGCAGTAATGTGAGGAGATATATATATATATATATGTAATTTTTAAGTTCAGCAGGAAATGTGAGAGGAATACAAAAGAATAACTATTTGGATCATATTTACTCCAACAGAAAATGGGGGGAAAAGTTCAAAACTTCACATGGTCCAGTGCAAAGAGACCTAGAGTTAAATTTTCTGATATGGCGCTCCATTCCTTTTCTATCATTTACTAGATAAGTGACCTGGGATGGATTCCTCATTGTCTCTATACTTTCCTATTTTTTGAAGCAGAGGTGATAATACCTGGCCCATGGTCACGTTAAGTACAATTAGTTGAGTGTGTTCTTCATATCTGTAGGACCTCTCTTTGTTTCTAATCTTTTCTTTCTTTTTCTTCTTTTTCCATGTAGATGAACACCACATACACAATATACCTTAATGAATTAATTAAATGTGTACCTTTTCTGCAAGTTTGAAATTCCTGAGGGCAAATGCATTATCTTAGGGAACCTGAGACATCCCTAGTATTACTGAGTTGGCCAGATGATTCTTAACACTAGCCCTGGAGGCCTGTACCAGAGTCTGGGTCCTACTGAATTGGCCCTTGGGGGTTTTCTGGTTCTGGAGCTGCTTTGGTGGGTTAATTCCTAAGCTTCTAGTGGGACGCTTGTTGTTTTCATAGCTTCCCTGAGGGAATTAAAGGTTTTAACTGAATGTGAAACATCAGACAGAAACTGCAGGGAAGATTTATTGACAATGAATCTCAACTTTCCACAGGTTCATTTGAAACTAACTTCCTTCTAAGCCAAAATGATTCAAATTTGAAACCCTCCAGGGACTTCTCTGGGATTTAGGGTATTAGGAAGCTTTTTCCTTGCTGTCATAGATTATCTCACCATTGTTTCTTGACTTGTAGAAGAGGAGGTTTGATTGGTAAATCACCTCTTCCCTACAGCCTGAAATTCTTTACTCATTCAGAAGATAAATAGGACTCTGCCTGTGGTGCATTCTAAATGTTTCCTCTCCTGCCTGGGTCCCAAGGAAACCAGCCTGGGCCCTGCCAAGGGTATAATGAGCAGGGCACATGTCACAGGAAAGAGCCAGAGGGGAAAGTTGAGGCTGAGCCGCACAGAAGGTTACCGTGGATGCTACACTGTTTTTAGAAAGGTAATTATTCAGGATTGAGCAGAGCAAAAAGTACAGACATGAATTTGAGTCCTACCTCTGTCATATGAAATGTGATCTTGGGAAACATAAATCTCTTTCATGCTCCTTTTCTGCTTCTGTAAAGTGGCTGAAATAAATTTTATCTTAAAGCACCATTGATATGATTGGAAATAATATATGTATAAAGAATAGCAAGAAACTGATAAATCACATCATGAACAACAGGTTTTAGGCACTGACTCAGGCAATGTGTGCCAGGCATTGTGCAATGTACCTCATATGTATGATCACATTTAATCCTCTTGAATCTGCAAGGTAGGTGCCATTGTCACTTCCATTTTGCAGATCAGAAAAACTAGGCTAGGTTAAGGAACTTGCTCCCAGCCAGCTGATGAGTGGTGCAATCAGAACTGGGATCAGGGCTACTGATGTTAGGCCACTCCATGTTCACAAACTTCTCTCAGGCCGGGCACGGTGTCTCACGCCTGTAATCCCAGCACTTTGGGAGGTCAAGGCCAGCAGATTTCTTGAGCTCAGGGGTTTGGGACCAGCCTGAGCAAAATACTGAAACCCCATCTCTGTTAAAAATAGAAAAATTAGCTGGTCTTGGTGGCATGTGCCTGTAGTCCCAGCTACTCAGGAGGCTGAGGCAGGAGGAGACTGGGAGGTGGAGATTGTAGTGAGCCAAGATCGTGCCACTGCACTCCAGCCTGGGTGACAGAGTAAGAACGCATGTGAAATATGTGTGTGTGTGTATGTGTATATACATATATACATAGAGAGAGAGAGAGAGAGAGAGAAAGGGAGAGAAAGAGAGAAAGAAAAGAAAGAGAGAGAGAGAGAAAGAAAGAAAAGAAAGAAAAAAGAAAAAAAGAAAGAAAGAAAGAAAGAAAGAAAGAAAAAGAAAGAAAGAAAGAAAGAAAGAAAGAAAAAGAAAAAAAGAAAGAAAGAGAAAGAAAGGAAAGAAAGAAAGAAAGAAAAGAAAGAAAGAAAGAAAGAAAGAAAGAAAGAAAGAAAGAAAGAAAGAAAGAAAGAAAGAAAGAAAGAAAGAAAGAAAGAAAGAAAGAAAGAAAGAAAGAAAGAAAGAAAGAAAGAAAGAAAGAAAGAAAGAGAGAGACCTCTCTGCTGTTTTCTAGGGACCCAATCCATAGGTCTTCCTACTGAAAAAGAAAAGGAAAGGCAGGTGGCGGCCAGTTTGAGTAGGGTTTGCAGAAGATGAGATTGAAAGAAAAAGTAGAGGGCAGAGTCATTAGAACTTTAAATAAAAGCAGTTTTCTCAATTCAGATCCTTACATACTAAGACAGAGAACAGTCAGAAAGTACACTAACACCCTATATTTTGGTCACGGCATTGTCAATATTCTATAGGAGAATTTAGAGCACTTTCATTTGTATCTTTTTTGGAAACTAAGAAAGTGATCATGACTTATTCAGAGTTATACAGGGAATTGTTGAGAAAACTGAGGCCAAAACACAAGTCTCTACCACACCAGACCGCCACACTCTACACAACCTCAACCTGGCCTCTGATGGAGAGTGTACAGTCAGTGAGATAGCTTCAAGTTCTCTAATAAAAATTCACTTACTAGAAGGGACTCTATAGTAATCACTTACACTTTAGTGTGAATTAAGGACACTTTGTTGTTCCCTGTGCCAGATAACATTTCTTTGGGTTCACATCACATTTGGACAACTAAGCCATACATATCCTGTTTCCACTTACTAACCAGATATTACCTACACTTGAGGCTAGCCCTGTGCAATAGGCTAGATGATAAAAGCTACAATGGTGGGAGAAAAGTACAATTTCCTGTATGCAATAGAGTGTGTATATGTGTGTGGCTGTCCTGCTCCAACCTAAAAGGTTGAGTAGTAAGGTGATGTTGGTTTATGCTATTTTTCTTCCCAGAATGTTTTTTTCTGGTTCTCTGCATGGTAATACTGAATTAAATTTTCAAGTCTCAGTTTTCATTACTTCCCTTGTGAAGCCACCCATAGCTTACTTAGTAGTTTCTCCAGCTTTCTAGACAGCCCACCACTTAAATAATATCTACCTATTGTTCAGATCTCACTGTAAATGTCAGGATGTCAGGGAAACATACCTTCGTATCAGGCTTAGATTCCCTTAATACCTGCTTTCATTGTACCCTCTGTTTTTTCCTTCATGCAATTGTCAAAGTTCTATGAGAGCAATTGCTGTGCTTAGTTAATGTATGTCTCGTGACTAGGCTCTAAATTTAAGGAAGAACAAGGTTCTTTTATTCAGAACTTTATTTCCTCAGGGCCTAGCACTGTGCTCAGCACCGAATAGTCTCTCAATAAATATTCCTCAACAGAATAGGTTACCTCCATTCTTTTAAATTGTATATAATTTTTCACAATTCGGATACTCTCACTGAATTTTGTTTCCTTAGAGCTTGGCAAAGAGTGTTGGCCACTAGAAAATGCTTTTAAAAAGATTTGAAGGAATAAAATGAATAAAATAGGCTAAAATCTCTCATCTATGAAAATTTTGTAAATACCTGTAAATCTGGCTAGCCAGCTAGAAAAATTCCTACAGGTGGTTTATCCCTTCCTTTCTCCTTGAGAAACATTAAAATCACAAAAACCTAGGCTTCCAAATATTTGTAAAGTGCTATGATTTTTAAATGTACCTTTACCCAGGTGTATGATTTTCCTCAATATTTTTTACATATATACAATATTTTTATAAATAACATGTCATCATTAAAAACCTAATTTAGCAACTAACAACCCAAGTTTTTCAGTGCTCAAGCTATCTGAGAAGCTGTATAGTGTAGACTCAAGAGCTTAGACTTTGTATCAGAATGAGTATGGCCTCAGCTCCCCTTACTGGATGTATCTTACAGGCAAATTGCCTAACCATTCTGAGCCTCAGTCTCCTCATATGTAAAATGGGGATAGTAATAGGATCTACCCTATAGGATTAGTATAAGGTCTAAATGAGATAATGCCCAGTATTTAGCATATAGTAAGTAATAAGTAACTGAGTTTTTTTCTTAATTTCAATGCTTTTAATTCTTATTCTATTCTTTTCATTCTTATTCATTTCTTTCTTTTCTTTTTCTATTCATTCTTATTCAATTCCTTTTATTCATGATTATTTAGCTTATGGTTGGTAATACCTAAAACACATCCTTATGATGCCTGAAGTTGCTCCTGAGTGCAAAGCAGCCGTCTCATCTAGACAGTGCACACCTCCCATCCCAGATCAGAACCTCCAGTCAATGAGAGAGTATATGGAGTTTCAAAGAACTTAGTTATTGTAAGATGTACATTTATATTTAGAAAATTTAAAAGGAATCTGTTGTTTTTAAGAACCTTGATAAAGAAAAATATTCTCAAGGTGTACACTGAATTCTCCAGGTGCATTTGAGATTTTTTGTATGTCCAAAGGTAGAAAGGAACACTGGTTTAGACCTGAAAGGAGATCATTTGCCACTTTCAATTGCTTATTCTATGAGGGAGAAAGTATCAGTCTACTGTGAATTCACAGTGCCAGCAGCCCTTCAACAGTAACTGTGACACTTCAGGGACTGGGATATCCATAAAGAAGGCTAATGTTGACCTGATTTACAAATTAAGAAAAAATTTATTAATTCTGTAGTGTCCATGCAGATACTGTGTCTAAAAAAGTTTAGAATTCTCCCACTCTGCTTTGAATTGTGCATTTTAAATATGGAGAAAATCTCTATATCACACTGTATTAATTTATAATTGCCCCCTGATTTCAGCCCCACTAGCCCACCCTCCCCCACAAATACAAACAGTTGTTACACAGTATAACAATTATGGTAAACATTATTTTAGAAAAAAACAGAAATCAGCTTGCCATTGTGTTGTGAACTTACTTCTTTTTTTTTTTTTATATAAATCAGACTCAGAATTTGCTATATCCTATGTATCAACCAGGCAAATTTAAAACTCTAAGACCAAGGGACACAGGTTATCACCAGCTTTGTTTGATAGATAAGGGAGGACCACAGAGAGGACTTGTAACATCGCCTAGGGCAAGAGTAGTTCTGACTCTAGATTTCTAACACTTCAATGGAGAATCCAAATAGGCAATCCAAATCCAGGAGAAACAATCTTCAGTATTTTATGTAATTTCTCCTACACGCTGAATGACCCCCAAACTGTGTAACAGGTCTTGCTTTATTTTGTTATGGTTCCTTAAAAGTGTTCTTTTGCTAGTTTACTTTCATAAGATTTTATTTTTTATTTTTTATTTTTTTAATTTTTTTTTTTTTTTTTTTTTTTTTGAGACGGAGTCTCACGCTGTTGCCCAGGCTGGAGTGCAGTGGCGCGATCTCGGCTCACTGCAAGCTCCGCCTCCCGGGTTCCCGCCATTCTCCTGCCTCAGCCTCCTGAGTACCTGGGACTACAGGCGCCCGCCACCGCGCCCGGCTCATTTTTTGTATTTTTAGTAGAGACGGGGTTTCACTGTGGTCTCGCTCTCCTGACCTTGTGATCCGCCCGCCTCGGCCTCCCAAAGTGCTGGGATTACAGGCTTGAGCTACCGCGCCCGGCCAACTTTCATAAGATTTTAGAGGTATATATACAGATGAAGCATTTTAGCTTTGCTAATTGTTGTCAACACGGGTTGCATCTTAGAACCATACTAAGATATGATCATTTTTAATAGTACAGTTTTATGATAATACTATCTAAAAAAGGAATTTTTTAAAAAACCTCTACCGTTTTATCACTTCAGCAAATTAAACATTTCTGTTTTTCTGTTCCTTTCCAAAATCTTGCTACATGCTTGCATAATATTTGCATATCTGTAATCACAGCGCTGATAAAATTATATTACTTAAATGGATTGTATATTCATTTTGCTGAATTTGCCACAATCATTTTAATTACTGTATATAATATTGTACTATGTAGATTTGCCAGAATATCATAAACCCAAATTTTCTGTTGAATTTTAGGTGAATTATATACTCTTTGCTATTATTAAAAAATCTATAGTCATCTTCTATATACATTTGTACATTTTTTGTTGTTTTACAAATTTTCTTTTGGAGATATTCCCGGACATGTTTGCTGTGTCAGAGGATAAGGATAGATTTATGTCTATAGCATAATCAAATTTTTCTTTTTTACATATTCATAGTAAAACCTTCCTAAGCAGAATGCTGCCAATTTAAAAAGTAGATTATTATCCTAGAAAATGATTACTTTAAAAAAAATATTATTCTAAATATTAATACTAACATCATAACTATTATAACCACAAATACAATAAATTAAACATCAGTAAGGCAAATGAATTGCCTAAATTCAGAACTTAAAAAAGTTACTTATGTATACTCCTTGTTCATTTAAAATAGACCTTAATTATTTTTTAGAGTGGCTCTCCAGTATTTTTGACTACTGGCTATAATAAAAGTACTGTTTATGTGGCATTGTGCCTTGTGTACATACATACACAAAGAAATGCAAGTATCTGTATCTATAAGGTGAATCGTAAAATTTCATGAAACGCTACTTGTTCGTATTACATGCAGTGAAATCTGATACATTCCATGGTGTTCCATTGCATTTAATTCCATTTCAGGGTCATCTATGTTTTTTTCGTTCCTTCTTTATTTTCTTAAGCTGACTGTGGCCCACTAAATTGGTGTCATGATCTCAATCGGCAGAGTGAAAAATCACCTTTTAAAGGAGTCTTGACAATATCTAGAGCTTAAAAATCGTTTACTAACATTGAATTCAATCTGTACAATCTTTTAACTTCAAACTGGGAACCAGTTTCAGCAAACCATGTCTCTGCCAGTAGTAGTAGTCATGAGACATATATGGACTTAAGGAAATCAACCTGTTGTTTTGTGAACAACAGTTTAAAAGAAACCACAATCTATCTTTCTGTTTTCTCGTTTGTTTGTTAGCTACAGCCTGATTTTTGGTTCAGTCATGTATACAGGTTGTGCCAAAACCCGAACTGTATGATTGGCATACAGCAGTATTTAATTTGGTGGATTAATTTCTTCTCTGGAATGGATGCATCTAATTTCTGAGGAAAACCTCGAATGACATGTCCTTACTGAGAGATGGCATGCCAAAGTGGCTGGTGGTACCTGCCAAAAATAGATGTGTAAAGCATGTTTGCTGACCACGAATGAACAGGTTATATAGGGAAGCACATGCATGGGTGCTTTTAAGAGTAGACTGGGCAGGGTCTTGGACCCCTAAACCCACCTGGAACTCAGAGACACAGATTTCATTCAGTAATTCTGTCATTATCCACCATTCTACTAAAATCTATAATGAACATCGCCTAAACTGCTAAAAAAAATAATAATATGCAAAGGAAGGAAAAATTTCATTTTTTATAATACTTAAAATAGGATTACGCCTCTTAGACTTCTTTATCCCCATGCATTGCTTCACTGCTCAGAGACACTGCTAGAACACTAAAGAACCTTTACATTGTGTTCGAGAAATTTTAGAGTGTCCGTTTGTTTTTTCACAGTCTCCACCAAAAGCAATCCTCTTATATACCTGGAACGTATTTCACTATGGTATGTCTCAGTATTATCCCCATATAGTTATGTAGATTCATCCTTGTTTGCTGTTTTATTTCATCATCTCACTTTTAATACATTATCTTATGGTATATTATTTTTCTTTTACATCATTTAAACGTGCGCCTCAGCTGAAATATGAACTTTTGTATGTAATTATTGCTCAGCTTTTTTGAGAACAAGGAAGATACAATATGAAATAAATTACTACTTTCCCCTTTTGGTATGATTTTAAATTTGCTTTTAGAACAAATTATTATGATGGTTTTCTATTCTGAATCTAAATAGCCTTTTTTTTCCCGTAAGAGTTGAATTAATAAATTTGTTAGAGCTTTCCTTCACAGAACTTTAACAAACATCAAGGTCATTTTTCTGCCTAATCCCTTCATTATTCTGTTGTCCTATTTATGGTTTTTTTCTTTTATTTTTCCACTATGGAGCCCAAAATCTGAAAACGAAGTATACTATTACAACTTTAATTTGTCTTCATTTTAATTTTACATTTGTCTTTATTTAAGACAGCTTTATGTTATTTATTCTTAATGGAAAATATAGTGAAGAGAACTTTCTTTATTTGCTTTTTTAAAGAATTACAGTTGTGCCACTGCACTCCAGTCTGGGCAACAGAGCAAGACTCGGTTTCAAAAAATAAAAAACAAAAAAAAGAATTACAGTTGCTTTTTACATTTATGCTGTCCTTAATAAGTGTTTCTGCAGATCATTAGTCCTGTTCTCTGATTTATAATTCCTAAGAGGACACTTTAGGAGGCATACATGGGAGACAATGCAATATGGATAAGCTACAGTGAGGGATGATATAACTCAGGATTGTAGTTCTCCTTTGAAAATGGGTTATACAACTTAACCTCTGTTCACTTTTTCTCCATCCATAAGATGGACATGCATTGCCACGCTGATACTTTATAGGAATATTTTATAAATGAATAAACGTATTTATCAATAAATGCTTTCAGTTATTTCAAGACACTGTAACCGTATCATTTACTTAATAATAGCAAAACCAGGGTGTTGTGTGACACTCCAGATGTCAAGTACTTATTTGAGTTTGTTATGTTTTCAAAAATGGTCCATGTTTCACTAGACTTAGACTATACTATTAAATCATAGAAGTCTGTGTATGTGTTAGGGGAAGGCATGGGGAGAGAAAAGGAAAAGAGAGAACATACCTTCACTGTGTCCCTTGTAAGTATAGTTTGTCAGGTAACCCTCCTAACAGGCCTAGGGGATAGATATTATTGTCTCCCTGTTGTAGAGGAGGAAAATATAGCTGAAAGAGGCAAAATAACTTGCCTGAATCTTATAATCCATATATGACTGAGCTAGGATTTGAACTCAGCCACACAACTCTGCTTTACAGGACACCACTCAGTTTCTCAGCTTTCAGTTGCCTGCTTTGGAAACATGTTAGCAATTAAAATAGAAAAGGACAGGGATAATTGAATTAAAATTCTTAATTTATAATGTTAACCAAATAGGTTTTTTTTTAGCTTCCCTCAATGTTTCCATTACCGCTTTAGTTGAAGTTTTGGATCATTTCTTATTTTATCTTGCTGGTTTGTCCAACTCTATTTCATAAAAATATACTTGCTAAAGATGCGTTAAAGTGCATGACTTATACTGCAATTTCTCTACATGGTTATTTATGTGATCAAAATGGCCATCTCGGAGAGTGCCTGAAGGTTGAGCTAGAGGAGGGTGATGGAAGGAGGGGTGACTCAACAGAGTCAGGGAAATTCCAGATGACATGGGTTGCCAGATTTCCTGCTGGCCCTTCATTGCCAAACTCCACCTCCTGCTCTTCTTACACAGCTGTGTGCTTCATTAAACAGTGATGTCTACAAATCACAGCAGTGTTAAAAAATGCAGAGCAGGGGGAATTCCTGTACACCGACTGCTGCCAAGTTCCTAGAGTTTTAACAGCACACTCATCAAACTGCCTCTCTCTTCTCCAAAAACTATAAATAAGTTCAATATCAAGAGTGTTTTCATCAATTATAATGCCTCTCTGTTCTCTTGGAGAGTTCGGAATAGTATATAGACACATTGGTTATAGCGTCCATGTCTAAGGCAATATGGTAGGGGTCATCTGTTGTCAATGATAAGACTTCTGACCTTGATGTTGCCACTGTTCTTCCAGTGGAGCCAGGAACCATTACTTAATTATTTACAGCATAGATTTTCCCATCTACAATTTGCTTTTCAGAAACCAGCCTTGTGGAATTTAGGCCAAGAACCTGGTTGCTACTGCTCAGAGTAGGCATAGAAGAGGTGTTTATTTAATTCAACAATTAATATTGAGGGTTTATGTGTGCAAGGTCCTGTGCTGGGCAAGGTAGACAATAACAATGTTAGTAAGACAAGGCTGATAATACATTCATAGTACCCATGTGAGGTAAGTGCTGATGAGTGGTTCACCAGAGTTGTTAAAAAGTGCCACAGGAACTTGGGGAAAAAATATAAATTTTACCTGGAGGATTGGAGACATTTCAAGGAGGAAGTAACATTGGCTCCAGGCTTTAAAGAAGAGAGGGATTTAATAGATAAATCTGGAAGTACTCCAGATAGAGGGAAGAATGCAAACAAATGGGTAGAGAATGGAGAAATTCAGTGAATTGTCAGAATAGTGTCTTGTCTTGTGTTGTAGTGGTACCATAATAACTGGCAGCCTACAGTACTCTGACAATTTAAAAAATATATAACCTGTTTTCTTTCATGTGTGTATAATGTCTCCAGTTGGGCCCATCCACTTTTTTTTTTTTTTTTTTTTTTTTTTTTTTTTAGTGGGTTAATGCTTTATTAACTCAACTTTATTTTATTTTTTATTTTTTTATTATTATACTTTAAGTTCTAGGGTACATGTGCATAACGTGCAGGTTTCTTACATATGTATACTTGTGCCATGTTGCTGTGCTGCACCCATCAACTCGTCAGCACCCAACAACTTGTCATTTACATCAGGTATAACTCCCAATGCAATCCCTCCCCCCTCCCCCCTCCCCATGATAGGCCCCGGTGTGTGATGTCCCCCTTCCCGAGTCCAAGTGATCTCATTGTTCAGTTCCCACCTATGAGTGAGAACATGCGGTGTTTGGTTTTCTGTTCTTGTGATAGTTTGCTAAGAATGATGGTTTCCAGCTGCATCCATGTCCCTACAAAGGACACAAACTCATCCTTTTTTATGGCTGCATAGTATTCCATGGTGTATATGTGCCACATTTTCTTAATCCAGTCTGTCACTGATGGACATTTGGGCTGATTCCAAGTCTTTGCTATTGTGAATAGTGCCGCAATGAACATACGTGTGCATGTGTTTTTATAGCAGCATGATTTATAATCCTTTGGGTATATCCCCAGTAATGGGATGGCTGGGTCATATGGTACATCTAGTTCTAGATCCTTGAGGAATACAAAGAACTCAAACAAATTTACAAGAACAAAACAAACAACCCCATCAAAAAGTGGGCAAAGGATATGAACAGACATTTCTCAAAAGAAGACATTCATACAGCCAACAGACACATGAAAAAATGCTCATCATCACTGGCCATCAGAGAAATGCAAATCAAAACCACAATGAGATACCATCTCACACCAGTTAGAATGGCGATCATTCAAAAGTCAGGAAACAACAGGTGCTGGAGAGGATGTGGAGAAATAGGAACACTTTTACACTGTTGGTGGGATTGTAAACTAGTTCAACCATTATGGAAAACGGTATGGCGATTCCTCAAGGATCTAGGGCCCATCCACTTTTTATGATCTTATACCAGCTGGATCCTTATATTGATGTATGTGCCTTGTATGGGCTTGAGAATATGAGGAAGAGATAGGTAGATGGATGGAGCTTCCATGATAGGAAGTTGTTAGGTTGGTTTGGTGGATGGACAAAGGAAGAGCAAAAGTATGAAGGAGAAAAGTGGAAGAAGTGTGGAGGCCACTTCAAGAAAAGTAGTAGCTAAATCATAGGCAGGACTTGAGTCAACTTTCTTCTGGAAAGTTTCATTACTGAGTCTGGAGAAGGAAAACACAGAATGATTAAAATTGATGTGCATTTATTGAGCACATACCTTGCACAAACACTGCAATGGGCACCATGGTAGACACTGAGATACAATAATGCATTTCCCTGTCCTCAGTTACCAGGATGGGAAACAGACAGGTAAACAACTAACTACTGCACAAGGTAGAATTCAGTCACAGAGGTCAGTTTGTCACAGAAGTATGGAAGAAGACATTTTTATTGGAGAGGAATAAGAAACTTTTCTGAAATACTCTGAGGTAAGAAGTGAAGACCAGCTAGGTTATTAATAAGTCTTAGTCCGCTAGGACTGCTGTAACAAAATACCATAAACTGGGTAACTTATAAACCACAGAAATTCTCATGGTCCTGGAGGCTGGAAAGTCTTAGATCAAGGCACCAGCGGATTCCATGTCTGATGAGCACCAGGTTCTTCATAGGTGGCACTTTCTTGTTTTGTCCTCCCATGGTGGAAGGGGCACACAGCAGCTCCTTGGGGCCTCTTTTACAAGAGCACTAATCCCATTCATGAGGAGAGGCAGTAATGATTTAACCACCTCCTCAAAACCCCACCTGTTACTAGCATTACCTTGGGGGTTAGGTTTCAACATATAGATTTGGTGGGGTGAGGCAATTATTCAGATCACAGCAATAAGAAGACAAATATGGAAAGGTGTTTCAGATTGAAAGTAAGCAAAGAGAAAGGTTATAAAATGTGAGGTCTATTTCAGAAATGAAGATAGGGATATGAATTATGTCTTATTATGAGATGAGTTTAAGGTCAGATAATTAGGCATCTTCAAAACCATGCCATTGAGTTTGGGCTTCAATCTTGATAGGCAGCCATGGAAAATATCTGAGCTGTGAAGTGACATGGGGACATCTGTTTTTAGACTCAGGGGTGCTGGGAAATTCCACTATTGCCATATTTTAAACCTCTAAGAAAGAGCTAGGTTTGCCTGGGAATTCTCCCAGACTACCATAGCGTAGAGAGAGAGGTCAAGATTGGAATTCCTGATTATTTGGCTTATAGTCGGATAGATTGAGATGCAAAAACCTCAAAATAGGCTTTATGGCCGCTTCATCTCCATTTGTACCCGTGCCTTTGGGCTTTTATAGCACTCTATTTATTCTGTGTATTTCTGACACTTAACACACTGCCTGGCAAGTAACTGTACTCAGTAAATGTTTATTGAATGAATGAACAAACTACTAACTTGTCTCAACAATGGGGAAGAGCCCAATTATCAGAGCTTGAGTAAACAATCTACACATGAGAATCCGGTTTTGAGCTGACAGAAAACTAGCCTTTGATACCATCCTGTGGTCCTTGAGTTTTTGGATAAATAGTTCATTTTCCTGAGCTGAGTTCTTTTCATTTGAAATGAGTTCATCTTATTCCAGACATTTAGGGAGTAATCTCAAATGTACCTCATCTCCAATGAACTGATACAGTTTTGACTTCAAAAAGTCAAGCTTCACATCTCCCAAATTTATTTGATTTTTGAATTTTGAAAAGATTAGAGACTGAAGCCTGCATAAAATAACAAAAGTATCCAAGAAAGTATTATATGTACCACAGTTCAATTAAATTACAAGTGCAAGTCTAATCCAATTGTTAAACTTCTTATATTAGGTGTATATTTTGTGAATAACTTTATACTCCTTTTCATAATTATAATTGATGCTTTTATAACTTTTATAATTGAATATTATTTCAATAAATAAATCCTTACGAATATAATAAAATGAGTAGCAAATCCATTTCTAAGTCTGAGAGGCTTTGCAAATCACTAATTAGAAAATATATGATCAAGTGAAAAATTTGTTTATCCAGTATGGAAAGAGTGATTAGAACCTGGTCCTCATTCTCTCCAAAGTATGTTTTTAATAGTTTCTGTTTATCCTTAATACATCTGAAACCTAAACAAAGTTGGGTTTCCAACTCTCCATTTTGTATGTGGTATTCACAGATACTCCGTGCCATATGATTATCTGTAGATGAATTAAAGACACCACGTAAGTGGAAATGTGTGTGTGAAGAAAGGCATCACAGGACCCTCATAAGGTGGACTTTGGGAAAGGTACTATTAAACTTCTAAGTGTTCTACCTTCAAGTTCTATTATTCTCTGACATGACATTTGGGAAAGTGGTCATGTTCCCAGTGTTCCTGGAGCTCTACTTGTCCTGAAAGCTTACAGAGACATATACAAAGAGATTAGGTTTTAGCAATCATTCCAGAAATGATCCCATCACATAGTGTAGGCTCATTGTCTAAGAATAGAATATAACAGAGAATAATGCAAAAATATCAATATCAAAGGATAAGTACAGAATAAAAATCCTGTTTTGACAGAGGTTTGTTAAAGTGTATGTTTGTACACCAATTATGTGGAAATTTTGAGAAGTTTCTTTTCTGTCCATCCTAGTAATGTTTGAGTGACTTGGTTGTGACTTAGAGGTCTCCTTTTCAAGATTGTATCTCTCAATAATATATACCACAGTTTCTCATAGGTTTTCCTTGGGCGGAGATTATCCTTACATCTTTTCAAAATTCTCTCAAATATGAGAGGCCTGGTTTCTTGGGAGGGAGTACTGAAGAAGGGCATACATAAATGACAAAGAGTTAATTCAGCTTGCTTCTCAGAGTTAGTCATTGTACATACACACATACAGACATACATGTACATATTCATATAAAAGGCATCTCTTTTTTTAAAGTTCTGTCTAAAAGCCAAAATAGAACAAAAATCCAAAAACTCAACAATTCTCCTACCCAACCAGAGAAGCACTGAGAGAGAAACAGTGCTGCACGTTCAGCAAACTATTTTACTTTCTTCTTGGACGTAGTTAGCTGTATTTTTCCAGCCTCCCTTAAAGTTAGGCATGGGCATGTGACTTGGTCCTAACTAGTGCAATACAGGCAGGGGAGCTTCATGCTACTTCCAGATGTGGCCCTAAAATTACCATCTGACCTTTCACTCGCCCTCGTTTCTTCCCTTTCCCCTCCCTTCTCCTCTCCTCTCTTTGTCATAGGCTGAGTAGAGGGGACCCAGAGGAAGTCTTTGAGGCCCTACAGGACAACTAAGCCACTAGATGGAAGGATGCTAGACCTCTTAGTTACCCCAAGTAGGAAAGCCACACAAGAGAGCTGCCGGAAGGGAAATGTCCGTGTAAGATTTTGTGTGAGAAGTCTGATTATAGCATTTGTTTTGAAATTATGGCATTTGTTTTTTCCTGTGGTTATCTTCTAATCTAAAATAAGAAGCATTGAGGGTATGTTCTGATCACTCAGGAGAAGATAAAGTATAACGTCCAGATTTGATCTCTCTAAGAATGTGCTACCTTTGCTATTCTAGGGAATATTCCTTGATAAACATTAAAACCTATTAGGTATATACATTTCAGCAAAAGATGATTGTAATTACAAACTGACATTGATGGTAAATTACTTTATACCCTTAATAAGGTCACGGGTTGTGAGTCTGAAACCGTCTCTGGGGTGGTTTGGGGTATAGCCACCATGGTATGTAAATCTGATGCTAAAAATTGGAGCAGCTAGTCATGTGAAGAATTTGGATACTGTACATAAACCACAATGAATCTTATTGTGGAATAGTAAAGATTTATCACTGTATAAATTTCTGTGCCCTGATTTGCTTTGTTTGTTTTTCTTTTGTTAGAAAATCAAGAGACCATGAAATTGTTTGAGAAATAATTCTAAGTCTACGTGAGCACTGAGGCTTCAGGAACTGAACCATGCTCCTCTGTGTACATCCCTTGGCTCATTATTCTCAGAGGGATGTGGATTTCACTTTCGACCACTTTAGCTTAGAATAGTGATAACTATTACCTACCATTTATTCAGTACTCACTACGCACTGTACTAAAAACTTTATATACATCTCATTTACGCATACAGTGATATGACACATTAAATATTTTTATTCCTGTTCCCCATATGAGGAAACGGAGGCTTAGAAAGTTTAAGCAACTTGTTTCAAGTCAAACATCTGTAATGTAGCAAAACCACATTTCCAAAATTCATGTTCCTAATCAGTGCTTAATGCATCTGTTACTGACCTTTGTATTCTTTATCTATAATTGTATTAGATACCTCCCTTTTAAATATAATGCCCAATTTTATAAAATATATTTTATTTACTCTTTTCTTGAGTGAGATCAAACCCCAGGGAATGGCATATTTCTTCAGGGCCATTTTATTTTAATGATTTTACATCATAAAATTGGTTTAGATTCTTAGTCACTGGACTTTGGGTACATTGTGGAAAGAATGTCATAATTTGTGTGTTTAATTTCATTTTTTGAAAACCCTGGAAATGCCACTTCCATGATCCCTTCCCTTTTAAAGAGAGAGAATTTGCCAATCTTCTTTCTCACTCTTAGAAAAGGAACTTTTCAGTTTTCACATCAGTAAAAACACTGGAGATGCAAGAAATCCATAGTTCTTACTCAGAAAGGATTGCAAAATTTTGTGATAGTCTGAATTTTACAGCCCAACATTTTTAAAGGAACCAAAATAAACTAACAGTTCTCTCAATTGCATTCTTTTTCCCCTTTGGCACTAGTCTATCTTATCTGAATTTTTTTCAGTTCGTCTACTTCATGATAAGCACTTTTCTTCTCTGCAGAAGAGCTATCAGAATCTCTTTGTATCTTTTTTTTTGTTTTTTTTTTTTTTGTAGACGGAGTCTTGCTCTGTCTCACCCAGGCTGGAGTGCAGTGGTGCAATCTCGGCTCATTGCAGCCTCCACCTCCTGGGTTCAAGAGATTCTCCTGTCTTAGCCTCCCAAGTACCTGGGACTACAGGCGAGTGCCACCACACCCAGCTAATTTTGTATTTTCGGTAGAGATGGGGTTTCACCATGTTGACCAGGCTGGTCTAGAACTCCTAACCTCAGGTGATCCACCCGCCTTGGCCTCCCACAGTGCTGGGATTACAGGAGTGAGTCACTGCACCCAGCCTCTTAGTATCTTTAGATCTAATTCACACTATCAATTGCAACAACTGAAACATCAACATACACGTGTACAAACTAAACAAATATGTACACACACACACACTCACACAGAGTGTTTGCTGTCCTAAGGCTATTCCCATGTTTCAACATCTCTGAAATTAAAGTTATTACCACTATTTAATAACCTTTCCAACATGCAAACACATACTTCATCTGGATCAATCACAGATAATTTCATAATAAATAATGTACTAAATATAATCTTTCACACTGATCAAGTGTGAAATTATATTTCACACTTGATCTTTCACACTGATCAATTGAGAGAGTGTGTCATATAACTTTTGACAAACACAATAACTTTGAATAATAAAGTTTGCTTAATAGCTAAGATGTGGGAAGCTGACTGCTTTCAGAAGCATCTGGATGGAATGAGAAGTGAGAACAGCTATACTGTTTTCATATAGTTATACTGAATTTGAATTTCTTTAAACTCAATACACTAAAAATATGACCTCAGGAGTCTGTAGGTCACAGATAAAATCTGAAATTAGGATAGTAGACATCCTCATTAAATGAAGTTGGTCTCATTAACCAAAAGTAATCATGCTTGTTCAGTCCCTAAGCTGCTTAATGCTTCTGTAAAATCTGGGTGTTAGGCTTGAGGATATCTTTTCTGCACTGCATAAGCCCTTTCCTTTAAAACAGTTTTCTTTGTGTTCTTTTTTTCTTTTAGCTTGAAATTGGACCCAGCCTCCAAAAGTCAGTCTTTACCCTGAGCTTAGATAGGGAAGACACAGAGTTAGTAGTAACAGGGAATATATTAAACGCAAGGGATAGAATTAAATAATGTGTTAATGTGGAAAAATGAGAAAGCTTGCTATATAATCTACTATTTCTGTCAGACTCCAAGAATCTAAAATGGAAAATTATTCAAGAAAGGTAACAACATAAGAGAATGCGCTGATGGAGAAAATTCTATATTGGAAAAACAGAAACTAATGCCAATCTTTAAAGAGGGTAAACTACAAGGATATATTATAAGCATCTACAAGGGATGGATTTTGATTACCAAGTGTCTGGAGAAAACTCCTAGGGACAACTTTGCAGTGACCAGAAACCCATGATTGAATAAGGGGACACATGTTCCTGGGATAGGAGTGATCTTGTGTTTATTTTGGAAGGAATTATTTAAAGGGAAAAATTAACCTGACGTATTAGTTTGTTTTCACAATGCTATAAAGGACTACCTGAGACTGGGTAATTTATAAACAAAAGAGGTTTAATTGACTCAGAGTTTCACATGACCGGGAAGGCCTCAGGAAACTTACAATCATGACAGAAGGCAAAGGGGAAGCAAGGCGTGTTTTGCATGGTGGCAAGAGAGGGGAACTACCAAACACTTTTAAACCATCAGATCTTGTGAGAAGTCACTCATTATCATGAGAATGGCATGGGGGAAACCGTCACGGTGATCCAATCGCCTCCCACCAGGTCCCTCCCCTGACATGTGGGGATGAGATTTGGGTGGGGGCAGAGAGCCAAACTATATCACCTAAGAATACTGCATAAATAACATTTAGCAGGCTAAGTGTAAAGACCTTTATCACATCACTTAAAAATTCAATGTTTACTAAAGAAGATAGTCATAGTGTTAAAGAAACATGTAAACATATAATATTGTTAAGTTAGCAAACTAACGTAAGTGATTCAGTTTTCCCTGGGGGCAGAGAACCTATACCTATAAGATGGGATTGTCATTTTAGGGGAAGGTGGAAAAAGATGGAAATCACTTTTGAGGTTTACTTTGAATCATTTATCTAAAACAAACAAACAAACAAGCAAAAAAAAAGGTAGCAGATACTTTTGGAGAGGGGTATATTTAACAGAAATAAGAATATAAAGAATATAAGAAGAATATAAAGAATATTTCAGAATATGAATGTCTCTAGCTCTATGTGAGGAGCTCCGACATCTCTCAGACATAACTGAATGAAAAAGCACAGATTTCTCAATTGCCATAATTGAAGTGTAGGGTAAGAGGAAAATAGCAGCAAGAACAAAACTCATAGATGCAGACAAGGACAAAAGTCATAGATGCATGAAGGAAAAACCCGCCCACAGAAAAACGCTGTTCTCAGTTGGTTTGGTGGAAGTGAGAGAACTTGTTCTTTGGGAAGTCAGGCAGCTCCTAGCAATCACAACTTTCTTTTGCACGTACTCATAGATCATTTATTTTCAAACGAATCTACAGCCTTTTTTGAAAACACTCAAACTTGTCCTCAGTTATAAGCTTCCTAATCTGTGCTTGCAGAGTCCATGATGCCAGCTGGTTCTCCCTTGATTATGTGCCCATATTCACTCTTTCATACGTACTCTTTTCGCATCCAATTTACCAGAGATCTGTTTATTCCTCCAGATTTCTTTTGTTCTACCTGACCAATCAACACATCTAGTCCCTCCATTTTATGGCATGATTGTGCCATAAAATGTTATCTTTGACTCTATACCAGCAAAGTTTTTCTGTAAAAAAATCAGATTGAATGTTTTCAACTTTGCAGGCCATGCGGTCTCTGTCACAGTTACTCAACTCTGCCGTCGCAAGTTGAAAGCAGTCATAGACTATACCTAAACAAATGAGCGTGGCTTACAAACGCTGCAAAAACAGATGAGAGTAATTTTGTGTGTAGCAGTCTGTAGATCCTTGTTTCAGAGAGTCTTTCTTGAGCCAGATTTTCTTCATGAGCCCTTTTCTTTGGAATTATGCTCCTCTTTTTCTCCATGAACTTTAAAAAACAAATTTCTTTCTTGAAACGTAGATGAAGCTTGGGTTTGTCCTCTAAGCAGTACTGCATTTGAGAAGCACTGAACAATCACATAAAACTTAAAAGGATTCTTATTCATTTAATCTCATTTATTCTGTTTCTAAAAGGATATTAAAGAAGATCCAGTTCATAATCTTCAGTAGCACTTTCCATTGTTTTCTCTCCTGCCTTCACAAGTTACAATCTATTCATTTTTCTTCTGCCAAACCCTGTCTCAAATTCTTGCCCCCAACAAGCTCAGCCCACAAGGTTTTCATTTTTTCCACGCCACCTCTATCTCAGAGCTCTTTGTTTTGTAGATAGACTAAAATATCATTGCTAAATTTGTTCATCTCTCTTCTCCCTCCATCATTCTCAGATACAAAAGTCAAAGAACCAGGCCGAGGAGGAAGAATCATTGAAGGGAAGACCAAGCTTGTGAATACTCCTGATTTTACATATTTATCTTGTTAAATATTATTTTTATTATCATTATTGGCTTAAGTATATTTCATTTACTTGTGAAAAAACTTCTTATACATTGTACATAGAATGCTCTCATTAGACATGGCCTTAGAGGTCATCCTGTCTCCAATACCTTTAGATAATGCATCTCTTACATTAAAGAAGACTGAATCCCAGCACTTTGGGAGGTTGAGGTGGGCAGATCACCTGAGGTCAGGAGTTTGAGACCAGCCTGACGAACATGGAGCAATCTCATCTCTACTAAAAATACAAAATTAGCCGGTGTGATGGCACATGCCTGTAATCCCAGCTACTCAGAAGGCTGAGGCAGGATAATCACTTGAACCCAGGAGGTGAAGGTTGCAGTGAGCCAAGACTATGCCATTGCACTCTAGCCTGGGCAACAAGAGTGAAACTCCGTCAAAAAAAAAAAAAAAAAAAAAAAGACGGGAGGCTACCAGGGAGCAGATAGGGAGATAGGGAGAGACTCTGCTTCATATTCATTATCCAGCATCTCCTAACAGACTCAGCCATCTCACACTAAGAGAAAGCAAACAAAGAGAAGGCTCCCAGCAGCCACACTGCAATCACACTGGAATTACCTTCTGTGCATCACTGGACAGCTGGAGGCATGAGGCCACAGGGCCTGTTCGTAAACAAGTCTCTCCCAACCATGTCCATAAAGGCATTTGCCTGTAGGAGGTGATTGCCTTCCGATGAAGCGGCTATGAGAGGACACTGACGGGGAAGATCTTTGCAGAGATTTAGAGACCTGATCTGCAATTTGGGCAGAGAGTTTTTGGTGCAGTAGGAAGTTTGAAGAAGTCTTTGTAGCAGTAGTTATTGGTTTACAGTGGACCATCTTTACCAGGAGTCGTAAATAGATTTTCTCAGACAAATTGCCTGTCGTCAGCTGAATGTTGAAAGAACTAGGGCTACTTGTGTAACAGAGGAACAATAGGTTGTGGGCCTTAAAATAATAGAATAATAAAGTAGGAAGGATGCTTAGTGATTTTCTAGTGTTTTCTAGCAATACAATAACCTTCTATTCCACATGGGGAAAATGAAAACTAGAGAGAAAAAGGGATTCCCCCGTAGTTACCTGGCTAGTTAGAGCAGACAGTGAAAAATATATGGATCTTTCTATCAAGTGCTTTTTTTTTTTTTTTTTCCTGCATTGCCAGTTGTGATTGGAAATATTAACTGGGTGGCAAGACACAACAAGAAGCCTCGGGTTGCTCTGCTAAGGTGGGTGGCAGGAAGGTATAATGATCCATCTTGCTTTGGAGGTTCAGCTAGAACTTTGTTTCATAAAGGGACCTCTTCAAACCACCTGGGAGGCTCTTGCTTGTTTCACATGCCCAGACTCACCTCCCTGGGCGTGAGGAGGATCCAGCTGCCCAGGTGATTTTGATTTGCTTATCCTCTCCACTTGAGACTCCTTAAGTCTAGACAGCAATGGTCCTGAACCTCAACAAGCATTACAATGTCTTGTGGAATTTCTAGACTTTTAAGTAATATTCCAGCTCAGATTTAAGTCTGGGAAGTTCTGATTTAATTGGACTGGGGTAGGGCCCGGGCATCTGTATTTTAAGCATCCCAGGTGTTCTAATGTGTAGCCAGCTTTGAGAAATACAGGGCTAAAGGAAACCTGAAGGTTTAAGCCTGGAATTAAACAACAGCAAGAAAGTAGGAAAGGAGGAAGGATGGATTGGAGAGATGTTGCTGAGGATGACTTAGGTCAGAAGAGTGTCATTGCTCAAGAGGAGAGTAGGAAAGGAGAGACAAGAAACTGGTGAGCCTCCCTGGGAGAGTAATGAGGTTCAAACAGGCTCAGGTGGAAGCACTCTGGGAGCCAGATTAAACAAAGACAGCAGGGCTTGGGAAGAATTCTGTGAAGACGCTGTTCTACCCTCTCTAGACTGAAGTACATTTGGTTTCCTCAGCAAAAAGGAATGACAGAGGACAAATAACTCAGCAGGAAGTGTTTGGAATCGGCAGGTAAGAAAAAATAATAAGGGAGCAGCCTTAGAAGGATGAGTGCGTCTTTAGTGTCAGCAATCCTTGGGCTGTAGTTCATCAGATAACAAGGTCAAAAGTCTCCTGTAAAATGCACGATAGAATCTTTGGACCAGAGGGCCTTAGAGCTCATGGGAATCAACCCCATCACTTCACAGAGGAGGAACTTGAATCCCAAACAGGGGCAGGGACTTGCCCAAGATCCCAGCCAGTGAATGCATTGGGCCTGTAAGGCAGGGCTCTGAACTCTGTTCACTCCTAGGAAAGTCCACACAGTGTGATGGTTAAGAACTACTCAAAGCACAGAAAGCTCATGTACCTTCCCCAGAATTATACACCTAGTAAATGTGGGTGTGTATAAAGCACCAACTTTATCATGTTTTGTTGGGAGGATTAAATATTCATAAGGCATTTGGAACAATGCCTAGCATGCAGTATGTGTTATAATTATTACATCACACTATTTTGTTCAAGTATTAAAGTCACATCATAGTGAATAAGACTGATGTCTATTTGAGGAAAGATATTTAGAGAAAATGCAGACTTATTAAGGTGCTCTGTCTTTAATAAAAACTCTAAACAGATTAGAATTTAGGTGAATACTAAAGCCATGTGTTTTCAAGTACAGTTTGTTTAAAGTGCAGATTTGTAAGCCTCAGTCCAGATCATTTGAAACAGAATCTCTTGGAGGTAGGGACAGGGTACTGGCATTTTCCAAATGTACTCCCAAGTATTTCTGTTGAACTGTGAAGTGTAACACCTACGGCTCCTTACTGGGGAAGTGGAGTAACCTTCTAAGGGAGAGTCGAGACCTTTTTCTCCTTCGGTGATATAGGTACTGTATTCTCCTTCTCACCGCTACAGATATGGAAATTGAAGGTTAGAGAAGTGGCATAGCTCGCCCAAAGTTATTAATCTTGTAAATGGCAGACTAGGGACTCTGAAGCCGTATCCTTAAAAACCCAGAGTTACCATTCTCCCGGTTACCATGTGAGTTCGAGCATTTTTCTTATCTTTTAAATGGGATCATATTGGTATCTAATTCAAGGGATGTTGTGAAAATTAAACAGTGTCTGTCAGGCATATTGCAGATACCTTGCTCACGGAAACAATCAAATGATAGCTGCTGATTCTGTTATTGATGTTAGCATTGTTACTTGTCCTTTTCAAATACTTCATTCAACAAACGTTTGTTAAACACCTGCTCTGTGCCATATCCTGTGCTAATGTGTGAACCCACAAAGGCCAGAAACTACAATGTGGTTATTCTCTCCATGAACCAACCAGCCAGGTAGAAACTGTAAATAAAAATCTGTACCATAGACAAAATGTAATCCTGATCAGAGAGGAACAAAATGTGCCCTAATGATTTAGTAAAACAAAATTTATCTACCAGGTGTCTTTAAGAAATACATTATTCTGGGTGGGTGAGTTTTCTGTAATAGTTGAACATACACTTATTAGATAGCATTTTATGTTTCTTTTAGTATTGGAAGGTAGGTATTTCTGAATATAATACATACTTTTTAAGCCAAAAATAGTGTGCACCCTCAGGATTACCATTGGGAACCTTATTTATCGGGTTGTGTTATCACACCAAAGTCCTCAGGGGTTTTTGCAAGTACTTTTTTGTTCTTGTGCCTGGCTTTCAGATTATTTTTCTTTTTTTTTTTGGTCTCATTGTTGCAAATATCCACTTCACTCCTCACAGAGGTCATTGCAATATACCAGAAAGAATAAAGACTTAGGAGTTATCCAACCTCTATTTTTATACTAACCCTTTCAGGCTGTGTGAATTAAGCCATTCATCTATTCAACAAATGTTTATGAATGCCCAGTTATTATATCAGGAATTCTGTTATGTGTAGGCATGTGAGATATAAATATATCTTCAAGATTCTACAGTGTCAAAATTTCCCTAATTGTTCATTACTTTTTTATGGTATGTAATTTATATTATATTTAATTCTTAATAATGATTTATTTTCATAGGTTATTGGGGAACAGGTAGTATTTGGTTACATAAGTAAGGTGTTTAGAGGTGATTTGTGAGATTCTGGTGCACCCATCTCCCAAGCAGTATACACTGAACCCAATTTGTAGTCTTTTATCCCTCACCCTCTTTCCACCATTTCCCTGGGTCCCCAAAGTCCACTGTGTCATTCTTATGCCTTTGTATCCTCATAGCTTAGCTCCCATTTATGAGTGAGAACATACGATATTTGTTTTTCCATTCCTGGGTTACTTCACTTAGAATAATATTCTCTGATAATTTCTTTGCATCTCTACAGTGGAGCTGGGGCAGTAACTAATGGAGACGTTTTGCAAGAGTAGAAGATAAATACAATTAAATACACCTGGGATTCAAATCCACTCCATCTCCTCTATTCACATTCTGTATTCACAAGCTTATGGTTATGGAACACCTTCGTGCTAAGCACTGTTCCAGGCCCTGGGGACGCATCCGTGAGCAGGGCAATCAGCTCATGTGAAGCTTACATTCTTCAGGCAGTGGGGTGGACCGGGGTGCAGGAGAGACTGACAATCAGCATGTAAATATATGACACAGTCTCAGATAATTGATACAAAAACATATGGGGTAAGGATAAACCAGGGACGGATTTCTTTTTCTCCCCTCCTTCTCACCATAATTTGCACAAATGTGTTGCTTAATTAATAAATCCTTACGATTTGTATCAGACTTTAGTACTAGATACTACTTTTTCAAGGTGTTACCTCATTCTGAAAAAAAGTCTAAAGGTTGTGATTTGTATTATAAACCATATTTCCTGTCTTTAGTCAATTTTGTATATTTAATTTACTAAAAATGAAATTTACCAGGACAAATAATTAAAACAGACATAATATTAATAATTATTACATTGGATGTTAAGGAATTAGATAAACATGGTAATATGAAGTGTATAAACAAGACAGACCCTGTAAAGTCCACTTTTAAATAGGGTTAAAGCATAGTGAACAGAAAATATAAAAAATAAAACATAGGACTTATGGGGACTAGGAATATAAATATGTAAAAATTAATAAAAGGAAATTGTTCCTGAATGGCAAGGTGACTAATTTTAAAGTTTAAAACTTCTCTTTTTATGCCACCAAAACTTAATAATACGTATCCCATTGTGATAAAGTAAAGTACATTTTAAAGACTCTGATTTAAGCTATTTTAGTACCAAGAGTTGGAAGAAATAAAGTCAGGACAGGTGAAAATATATATTTCCCTCACTTTGAAGGGAACCACATGAGGGAATTTAGCAATTTGGGGGCAGATGGTGGAGGAGGACATCCTGCTTTGGAAAGTGAATGTGTGAGTTCTCAGCTGTCTGCCATGGTTCTTTGTTACTGCTGATTCTTCAGCACAACACATATATAGCCAATACAAATGTAAAATTATTTTGCCGGCTGGGTGTGGTGGCTCACGCCTGTAATCCCAGCACTTTGGGAGGCCAAGGTGGGCAGATCATGAAGTCATGAGGTCAGGAATTTGAGATCAGCCTGACCAACATGGTGAAACCCCGTTAAATTTTGTAAAAATACAAAAATTAACCGGGTGTGGTGGCGTGCACCTGTAATCCCAGCTACTTGGGAGGCTGGGGCAGGAGAATTGCTTGAACCCAGGTGCTGGAGGTTGCAGTGAGCCGAGATCGTGCCATTGCACTCCAGCCTGTATGACAGAGTGAGAGTTCATCTCGGGTTGAGGGGAGGGGGTATTTTGTCATCATTGTTAGTGAATCTTTAGAATGAAACACATACAGATTAGGCAAATTTATATTTAAGAAAAATCCATAAACATGTATCTTGTTCCTCCATATAAACGTCACTCAGTCTTACTCTCTGGGTGGGCCAGTCATCTTATCACTGAGTAGCAGTAGTCCAAAGAATGAGGCTCAAGACCTTGGTCTGCCACCTATTGATGGAATATGTGATCTTGACAAGTATTTTAATGTTATTCAGCTGTAACATGTTGATAATAATATTCATTCTATGACTTCGAACCATATAAACTTGGTAGCATTCCACCATTAACCTACAAAACAGTAAGTTCCTAAGGTTCAGTGTAATACATAATTCATAATATGACTATCAAGTGGAGTACATGTGAAAGTGGTTTTGTACTGAAGTATTACAGGTGTGAATCATTATGTAGCAACAGGCTATTGAATAATATCTGTGTGATATATCATGCTTTCTGAATTGGGTCACCAGCCCATATTTAAAGTACTAAAATATTGATGTGGATGATAAGAAAAATACATGAACAGTTACAATAAAAAAAAAATCAAGTGTGAACCAAGGATCCTGCCTCATTGGTCCAGGGTCACTTCTTATTTCCAGGTCCATATCTGATTGCTCGTAATTCCCTGGGTTGACAAATATTAACCCAATGATCTCCCGCTTCTGTTTTGTACTCCACGTATAATGGTCCAAGAGAAAGTTTCTACAACTTCACAAGTGTTAACTCAAACTGCAATTTATTTTAAAATCTTTAAAGGTCTTTTATATACATCAGGGGTTGGAAAACTTTTTCTACACAGGGCCAGAACATATTTTTGACTTTGTGGGTCACATGGTTGCTATTGCAACTCCTCAACTCTGCTGTTATAGTTCAAAAGCAGCCATATAGCAATACCTAAATAAATATGACAGTGTCCTTAAAAGACTTCACCTACAAAAACAGGTGGGATGTATTTTGCCTGTGAGGAGTAGTTTGCTAACACCTAATCCAGATGAAAGATTACAGTGCAGATTCTTAACTAAGCTTTCAGCGATGAGACTTGGATTAGGAATGTGGATTAAGGTCTATAAAATCTTTGAAAATCAAACCCAATCACTTATATGTATGTCAGTACGCATATTTCATTTTTACTTTTTTTGTTTATTGTATAAGATTGTTCAGAACTATCATCAGATTCCCATAATAGAGTCTATAATTGAGAAAATATTGAAGGCAACTGCAATTGGATTATTTTCTGCATGCATCGGACTAGTGTCTGAAGGTTTTAGGGCAGTAAACCTTTCCTCAATTTTTAAATCTCTCACTCAGCATTCTGAGCTGTCTCACAAAGAGTGGGCAGCCTTATGTGGTACAGATACCTATCTTGGCTGAAGTTGCAAAGTCACTGTTAATAAGTTAAGGGTTTGGACTAGATGACTTCTAACCATTAGACCTTATAATTTTTTCCAAGAAGGTCTACTTTTTCTTTTTACATATTTTCTTTTCTTTTTTGTCTAAATTCAATTTGTCACATTGTTTAATCCTAAGAAACCTCCTCTACAGGTTTCAATTTCCCCATAGCCCTTCCTGAGCTCCATTTTCATGTATCTCAGTCGTGGATGTTACATGCATTTTCCATCAAATTTTCACAGTTGTGTAAAACCCTAATGTATTCCAAACTTGATGTCATGGTGATTACACTTATTCAAATGTCTCCTAAGTTCTAATTTGGGGGCAGTTTGTCAATAAATACCCTGTTTGTAAGCATGCAGGTTACTATGTTTGCATGCTATAATGTTAAAATGGCATTTTAAGCAAGATACTCAAGTATTCCTTATCTTTGTCTTCTACCAAATGCCAGATTCTAGACTGAAATGGGTCAGAATATTAACTGAGGAATTTAGTACAGTGAAGTTTGATAACATGTTTTATGTTTGTGGAGTTAGACAGTACAGTTTGCAAAAGTGCTAACTGTACACTTTATATCTGAAGAGCTTTGCACAACGACCCAGGATGGCTAGGCTCCAGAACTAGATACTTGTGGACTTCCTGTGGGATATGAGTCAAATCCCTATGAGTTTCATTTATAAAGAGAAAGGAGTAGAGATTATGAGAAATAAAGCCCTTTCTAGTTTTTCCCTTCTACAGATCTGTCAAAAAAAAAATAAGGAAAATAATATTTTTGAGTGCCGGTGTCTTATTAGTTGGGGCAACAGACCTACCTAGACAAAATGGAAACGCCGTTTCAATGTGGGTAAATTTGTGGGTAAATTATGATAGAATGAACTAAGGACAAGAATACTTAAAGCATGCCAAATTGAGACTGTGAACCTAAACAAGATATACAAATATGGTATCCTTTCTAGGTGAGCTCACTGTTGGCAAATGTAAAGAATATGACTTGGGGGAAGATGGTGGATTATGTAAAAGGTCAATTTGTAAGGGCTCAAGTATGAAAACAACCTGTAGGATACAGCTGGTGTATTAGTTTGCTTTCATGCTGCTATGAAGAGATACCTGAGACTGGGTAATTTATAAAGAAAAGAGATTTAATGCACTCACAGTTACACATGGCTGGGGGAGGTCTCAGGAAACTTATAAAATGGCAGAAGGCACCTCTTTCACAGGGTGGCAGAAGAGAGATGAGTGGAAGCAGGGAAATGCCAGATACTTATAAAACCATCAGGTCTCATGAGACTCACATATTATCAGGAGAACAGCACAGAGTGGGTGGTGCGGAACCACCCCCATGATCCAATTACTTCCACCTGGTCCTGCCCTTGACACATGGGGATTATTACAATTCAAGGTGAGATTTGGGTGGGGACACAGAGCCAAACCTTATCAGCTGGCTAAACAATTTGTAAGGAGGGTTTGCTCCAAAGAATGGGCAACAAAGATGATTAGATTTTGTCAAGGATGCAGGGTTAATGATTGTAAATTCTCTGTCACAAAAGGAGTAACCTAATGAAAATTCTGCTTGAAAAGGCTGATCATTACATAGTCCTTTAAGTTAGGAGAAAATGCTGACTAACGAAAAAGGCAAGAAAGTTTATTGGGATGGAGAGCATGAGTGAAGGGGATTATATTCAGATAAATCATTACCTTTAAGAAAGAAATTGGTTAGGATATTCCAACTCCCCTCTCTTGTCTTTTGTAATTCCAACTCCCCACCCCTGACTTTTGTAATAAAGCCCCTTGAAGCCCCGAGAGGGGTAAAGTTGCCTCATTTAATGTAGCCAGTCTAAGACAAAAGTGATCTAGAAGAAAATTAGTAGTGATGAGGGTATTTTTTTGACCCAAGGTCACAGATGGAAGGGAGGGATAAGTTTCATATAATTATTTTATTTTTATGTGACACTTTAAAAACTTGAACAGACCATTCAAACACACTATCTAATAAGTTTAATTCGGCAAGTATGTCCTGGATGCAAATGATGTAGCACTTTTTGTGATAGAACCAATGCATTGACTACCAGGCTCTGTATAAAAATTACGTAGCACATTTAAAGAAAACCTCTCAGCCACCCTCTGAGGGAAGCATAGTTGAAGAAACCAAGGTTCAAAGACACTGAGTAACTTGGCCATGGCCTCAAAGCATGTCATTAGTAGAACTGAGATTGAACCTAGGTCAGCCCCATTCCAAAACTTGTAATTCTTCCACTCGATCCTCAAGGAGCTATAAAACCACAAGAAATACAGAGTTGAGAGAGATATGTTTCACCCACAAATTACCTAAAATCCTCTGCAGGAGATTAATTGTTGAACAAGCAAAGTATGACAAAGTAGCATTGATGAGATGAAATAAAAGAACAAAGTTCAAAGGAGGAAAACTATACTTAAATTAGGACCTAGGAAGTACTATGTAAGGAAGAGAACATTGAGGGTTGGGTAGGCATGGGAAAGGCAGTGGGGTGGAGATCCTCGTCTCCATGCTGTCATGTGCAAGGAAGCTGAAGTTTGAGGAATCTGGAGGCTTGTCCAGATTTTCACAGCTGATTATGGTGACATTAGAAATACAGGGAAATGACTTTTAGGAGTCAGAACCTAGGGATAAAAGCGAAACAAAAAAAATGACAAAATAAGTACAGACAGGAACCAGAACTTACTATGTGGAAATAAGGGAAACAATAGATGATGAGTATGGAACCAATGCTGTTTTTCTCTGTTCTGCTTTAGAGATAATGTCTTTCTTCTATATAACACTCTTTTTAGAATCTGCCTTGGTCTTTATTATTGAAGATGTTGGTCACATTATCTATCAGTCTCTTTAGAAACTAAATCTACACTTCTGCCAACTTAAAAACTCTTACTCTTTCAAATCTCACACACTAATACCATTATTGTTGAGAGCCTACTTTGTATGGTAATGTTTACCTTCTAGTGCTCACCTGGCTTCAAGCTATCAGGCATCCTGTTTAGATCTTAGGATGTTGGAGATGTCCTTATGGGTCCATGTATATGGCCACTCATATGGGAATTTATCTGCATTTTGGTTTTTGAATAATTCATGCCTTTGTTCACTTTTCATGCCTTTGTTCACTATTTTTCACATTATGAATTGCATTTACTTTTATTTTTCCTATTTTCTTGTACTTCAGTTCTATCTGAAGACAAATTTTAATGTGAATCAAGCATATTCAAAAGTGTCATCATGAGAGTATTTATAAATTTCACTTCAGTGTTAAATCCATTAACTTTTACTTCTTCTCTACTCGCTATTTGGCAGTAAATAAACCAAGTAGGCCACAATCTCAAAAGAAAAGTGAAGAAAATTAATGTAACCTTTTAATTTAAAGATACTGGATTATCAGATGGTCTTCTAATTATAGGGACCTCATCAATTCTGATATCCCACTCTTCCATTTCTACCAATTTAACTTTGTTAATTCCTGTTTTGACCTCATAGAGACATAGTTTTCTTTCTTTCTTTCTTTCTCTTTCTCTCTTTTTCTCTCTTTCTCCCTCTGTCTCTCTCTCTCGTTCTCTCTCTTTCTTGTTCTCTCTCTCTCTCTTTCTCTCTTCCTCTTTCTATCTCTTTCTCCTTCTCTTTCTCTTTCTCTCCTTCCTTCCTTTTTTTTTTCGAGACAGAGTTTCACTCTTGTCGCCCAGGCTGGCATGCAGTGGCATGATCTCGGCTCACTGCAACCTCTGCCTCCTGGGTTCAGGTGATTCTCCTGCCTCAGCCTCCAGAGTAGCTGGGATTACAGGCACCTGCCACAACGCCCAGCTAAGTTTTGTATTTTTGGAATAGACAGGGTTTCCTTGCCCTAGACCCTCTTCCTGCCCTCTCCAATCTGAATCCAAAGCTAGTCTTCACAATTCCCTTAATTCTCTGATGTAACCTGTTCAGTGAAACAACAGTAGTATTGTTTTTATCTATTTTTTGTTCCTTTCCCCAGTGGTATAAGCTGAAGAGAATCACATAACTGTGTAGACTGGGATATGACAAATTCATATTTTCTAACCTGATTCACATTTCTAAACCCTCACCTTTTTTCCCCAAATAGTCACTTAATGTCTGACCCCCTCAATATTCATCAGATGGCCTTGTCTTCCTCCTGCTTCATCAAGAAAACTGAAGTCATCAACCTTGACTTCTATTTATCTTCTATGAAAATATTTATATCTGTGCTTAATTTTGCCATCTACTTCATCCTAGAGTGAGGGGTTAAGGGGTTTTAGTTCAAGACTATCCTCTCTACCTATGCCTTGACCTTTTCCTACCTGCCTATTGCAGGGTTTCTTACCATGCCATTCCCTTTCTTTCCAGTATCTTGAAATTTTCTCTTTCCACACTAGGTCCTCCCTCTTTAGTCATAATTTAGGTTCTTCTAATCCAATTATATCCAAAAAAACATTTCTTTTTACACATACCTCCATTTACTCCTCAAAACACTAAAATATTTTGAGGGTATCATTAATCTACAGAAGGTTCTAATGTCAAGGTTGGCAACGACCTCCTTATGTCAAATCTAGTAGGTATTTTTCAGGTCTTATCTTCCTAGATCCCATTGCCATTGAGTAATGTTGATTATTTTTAATTTTGTTTTTACTTTGGCTTCTAAAATACCATAAATTTCTCAGGGTCTGTCTGTTTTCAGGTTTTCTAAGTGGAGCCCCGCATACCTTTTCTCATTGCACCTATTCTGCATAGGTCATTGTATCCACACTCAGATTCATTTTTACCCTATGAGGAAGATTTCTGTTTCTAAACTTGTGGTCTGTTTTTCTTCCTAGAGTGTAAGGCTTATTTAAGTTGGTTTCACTTTTTACATTGAGGAAATTGTAGATTTACATGCAGTTGTAATGAATAATACAGAGAGATCCCATGTACCCTTTACCCAGTTCCCTCAATAGCAACATCTTGTAAAACTACCATATAATATAAAAACTGCCATAGTAACATTGATAAAATCCAGTGATGTGACTCATAAATCCTCAGTTCTACTTGTACTTATTTGAATGTGAGTATATATATGTGTGTGTGTGTATTTCATTTAATACAATTTTATCACATGTGTGGATAAAACTAGGTTTGAGTTCTAGGTACTTAGAACTCAACATGCTAAAATGCAATTTATCATCTCCCTTTCTTTAAGCCAGATCTTTCAACTATACTTACCGATGTAGTTAGTAGAATCATCAACCACACGGTTCAATCAAGCTGGAAACGTAAAGTCATCTTTGACTCTTCATTCTCCTTCACTAGTAACACAACCAATATATGATTTAGCCTTTTTACTAATAACTGACTTTGTCCCTATCTTCTCCATTCCCATTGATTTTGCCCTTTCGTAGTCTTACTTGAACTGATGCAGGAACATTCTAGTCACTTTACCCATAAACTGACATGCTGTAAATTCTTCCATCACACAACTTCCAGATTTACCAATACAAAACATAGTCTGACTGTGTCTGTCTCATGAATCAAATCCTTTAATACTGACTGTGGTGATAGATACTCTACTCCACACATATGATAAAATTGTATTAAATGAAATACACGCGCACACACACACACATATATATACTCACATTCAAATAAGTATAAGTAGAACTGAGGATTTATGAGTCGGATCACTGGATTTTATCAATGTCACTATCGCAGTTTTTATATTATATGGTAGTTTTACAAGATGTTGCTATTGAGGGAACTGAGTAAAGTGTACATGTGATCTCTCTGTATTATTCATTACAATTGCATGTAAATCTACAATTTCCTCAATTTAAAATTTATTTAAAATATTTTGAGATATTTAAAATGTACATATCATTTATATATATTTTTAATGATATATATATCATTTAAATATATAAATATATATCATTTAATATATTTTGAAATATGTAAATACACACACACACTCACCACAAGTACTGACATAGCCTTTTTAAAAACATAGTATATAAGTTTCTTCTTATCTCTCTGGCTTAATCTCCCAGCATTCTCTGCCCAAAATTTTTCACCATATTAACAGAGTTGCTTGTGATTTTCTCACACATATCAAGCTATTTTCCATTATAGTATTTTGTTTATGCTGTTGTCACGGAGTGCCCACTCTGTACCATTAGCTCTTACCTGACCTGCCTAATTTTTATCAGTTAAGACTCTTTCCTTCACATTGTTCATCTTTATGTTTTTGTAGTGCTGTCTACACTGCTAACACATTAACTGTAGGTTTGTTTTCCTGTCTTTCCTTCTATACCATCAGTTCCTAGAAGATGAGACACTATTATACACCTTTTATTTCCAGTTTCCATTATGCTTCCTGGCAAATAAATCCTCTATGCATGTTTAACTTGAGCAAATGAATGTGCTATCGCAGATAGCTTAGAAATCAGCATTAATAAATCTAATACTATTAACTTCTACTGTATTACTAGACCAGAACACACATTTGAAATTTGAAGAAGGTGATTGACTATCCTAATACAGTATTTTAAAAAATTCTTTATAACAGGAACAGTAACAATTAAGAACTTAACCAATTTTATCCTGGGATAAAATTAGTCTACTGATTATCACAAATCACATATTAAGATGATCTGCCCACATGATATTTAGATTTGGAGAATGCATCATCTGAGAAAGCTGATGTTTTCCTCCAAATATATAGGAATAAATGTTTAAAAAAATAAGTACAGCAAACTTCAGGGCTCAGCAGCAAAATGAAGCAAACAAAAATAGGATTCATTTGCAAAGTGTTCAGATGTTTGCTTATTATTAAGTCTAACATACAATTCTACACTTTAATTAAGAACCACCCACACATCAAGGTAAGTAACTGGCGATAAAAAATTAAAAAATATTAGGTCCGCAGGTTTGAGTTTATTGTCCCTGAGTGTGATTCTAAGATTGTGGTTATGGGAGAGACGATTAAACTGAGGAAAAAATTTAAATTTTCTGAGCTCATTTCTGTTTCCGGGTTCTGTTTCTTACCTGCTGGTGGCAGAATGGGCAGATAATCATTTGAGACTCTTACAAAATGGGTTTAATGATAGGTCAGACTTGCTGTCAGATTTAATGAGGAAATGTTTATTCTCTTTTCAGAATCTACAGAACACAGATGTTGGATAGTGGAGGTATAGAGCATAATAATACTATTAGTTAGGAAAGGAGAGCTTTGATAGAAGATGAGATTGTCTAGCATTGGAGGTCTGCCTGATTTTCTGGCAAAATTGGATTCATTACACTGCCTGAAGAAATGCCAATTGTGTAACTTGTAACATGTGCTACATATATACCTGCATGATTTTATAGATTCACTTGATGTTTTCATGATAGAGTATGCTTTAATTTAAATATTCAGTGTCATAAATACAGAAAGTATAATACTAGTTTCATTTTTGTCCTTTTAAGTTTCGTAGAAACCCCAGCTCATTTCTCTTGGAAAGAAAGTTATTACCGATCCACCATGTCCCAGAGCACACAGACAAATGAATTCCTCAGTCCAGAGGTTTTCCAGCATATCTGGGATTTTCTAGAACAGTAAGTATAAAACAAGCAAGAAATGTTATGCTTGAACTAAATAGGTATGTGGGTGGTCAAAATATTGCTTAGTAGGGTATGTTTTTTTCTAGAATCAGTAGAAGTTATTTAGGAAAAGTTAATGACTCCAATGCCATCGCTTTGTTCAAAATTCAGTGGTGATTTTTTTCCATTTCTAACTCCAAAAGATCCTTACTAATCCAAGGTGATGTAATTTTGGAGGGCCTAAGCCCTTCTGCACCAAATTCACTTCCCCAATGTTTCTCTGATACTCAGAATCCATTCCTTTGGCTTGAAGACTTATCTACTTTTATAATGTAGGTATTCACTGAGAAGATAAAATACTAAATTGTGTTGTTTATACCTTGCTGTGAAAAGTATTATTATTTCTTTATTCAAAGCAGGTTTGTATAAGTGAATAAATTAAGAAAAGGTAAAAAGAGAATTTCAGCACACTGGAGACCCTTAGGAATAGAGTATAAAATACTCTATCACAGATGCAGCCATTATTTCCTGCATCATACCCAGTAATTATCTGAGGAGGGCAGAGGTCATGATCCCCATTTAACAAATGAGGGTTGGATTTGAACTGCTTGAAATTACACATTTCATAAGTGATCGAGCCAGGACTCAAACCTAGGGCTTCTAACTTCAAGAAACCAATGAGCCTTGCTGACTTTGAATTAGAAAGTACTTGTTGTTAACAACAGCATGAGTATGTTTTAGTCCCTTTCCATGCCTAACTCACTTTTTTTCTTTCCTATGTGTTAGGCCTATATGTTCAGTTCAGCCCATTGACTTGAACTTTGTGGATGAACCATCAGAAGATGGTGCGACAAATAAGATTGAGATTAGCATGGACTGTATCCGCATGCAGGACTCGGACCTCAGTGACCCCATGTGGGTGAGTGGCATGGGCTTTCTCTTCAGTCTTTGGGCCTATGCTATTTATAGCTCTGTTAAACCTATCTTTTCAATAGTGTGTAAAAAGGCTAGTGGCTCTGAATGACCAAGGCCTTTGGGAAGAGAGTCAACATTGTTAGCTGAGAGAAGATTTGGTGTGGATTATGGATTCTGGGTCTGCCTCAAATATCTATAATATATGTGTTTCCATTCGTGTGGGGAGGGAGATTATTTACATCTTTTATCTTGATCATTCCCCATGTCAACCCCAATTTAGAAAAGATGGTACCAGCTCAAGGCTTTCTAGCTGGTAGGGACAGCAAAATAATATATATATATAAAAAAATAAATTTCTGATTCATATATATATATATATATATATATATATATATATATATATTTGACAGAGTCTCACTCTGTCACCCAGGCTGGAGTGCGGAGTGCAGTGGCATGATCTCGGCTCATTGGAACCTCTGCTTCCCTGATTCAAGTGATTTTCCTGCCTCAGTCTCCCAAGTAGCTGGGATTACAGACATGCAACACCACACCTGGCAAATTTTTGTATTTTTAGTAGAGACAGGGTTTTGCCATATTGGTCAAGCTGTTCTTGAACTCCTGTCTTCCTGTGATCTGCCCACCTCAGCCTCCCAAAGTCCTGGGATTACAGGCATGAGCCACTGTGGCTGGCAAAGAATCAGATTTTAGATCTGAATCCTATCCAGAGCACTTCCTACCATAACAAGCCGCTTCTCTATCCTTCTTTAATGCAGGAGGAATTTATGCACATGAATTCTATGTGCATATGCAGGTTTAAGTACCCGGTGATAGAATAAGAGGGAAGAAAAAACTAATACATGAAACAGGCTTTTCTTGGCTATACCACTGAGTCACTCATGATCTCAGGCCCCAGTTACTCATTTATAAAGTGGTGAGATCATAGATGTTACATACTTCCCAGGTAAGCTAAGGAGTTTAATGGGTTAATCGTATTAATACACCTTTCTGAGATGTTTAGATTTCCTGTGTTTGTGCATTTTCATAATGTTGGTAGATTTTCTTTCTTTTTTTTTTAATCACTTATTTACTGCACAAGTCCTGCTATCTTTTCTACCAAAAATTTCTAGAAAAATAGTGGGGGTAAGTTAGACAGTGGGATATCATAGAGTATCTGTTGACAAGATTAAGGGGAATTATTTTAAAATGGCTTACCTTGTTTGATATGTTTTCTTGGAATTTTTGCTGTGTACATTTGGATATAGAATATACTGCTTAATATTGGGAGGAAGTCAAGTGGAGAAAGGCAAGAGGAAACAAAAAATGAAAGTTATAACTCGGCAAATACATAGATGCTTTGTCACTAATTTGATTAGGGAAAAATACATTTTTTCATTGGCCCCTTTCATTCCAATACAGATATAGTTGTCAATCCTTGAGCCAGTGAAATGAAACTATCAAATAATTCCAAGGGGCAGGTCATTCAAGGCCTTGGAATATGTCATAATTCAACATAAATATGTGTAAACTCTGATTTGACAGTTAAAAATTAGGACATTCCCAATTCTCATAAAATATCATCTCTTAAGTTGATGGATAGGATCCGCTTAGGAAAACCTGTTATTCTCTCCAGGGATTTTCTGTTCTGAGTCTTGGACTCATAAAAGTTGGCAAAAAGTTAAAGAAGTTAAAAAATGAAGAATTTTCTCTTACACACTGAAGCATGTAGTTTTTTGCTTGTGTTTTGAATTTTATTCTTTTTATGAGCAGAGTCTCCCTCTGTCTCCCAGGCTGGATTGCAATGGTATAATCTAGGCTCACTGCAACCTCCGCCTCCTGGCTTCAAGCGATTCTCCTGCCTCAGCCTCCCAAGTAGCTGGGGTTACAGGTATGTGCCACCACACCCAGCTAATTTTTGTATTTTTAGTAGAGACGGGTTTCACCATGTTGGCCAGGCTGGTCTCGAACTCCTGACCTCAGGTGATCCACCCAACTCGGCCTCCTAAAGTGCTGGGATTACAGGTGTGAGCCACTACACCCATTTCTAGCATGTAGCTTCTTAATGTGCCATGTTGTTTCCTACTTCCTTGTATTCTTGGAAATGTTCTCCTGGAAGATACCATTCACATTTTTTCTCCTCTCTGGATAATTCTTCTTTGCCCCGTAATGCCTAATAATTACTTTTTACACAGTGTTGTAGTTGTTTATTTGTCCTAAAGGAGGACAGGGCTGTGCTTGTCATGCCCAGTGCTTGAATGTACATAATGGGTCCCCATAGGAGGAGATTCAGAAAGAGCCAAAAGACAAAATGAAAACAAATGAGGTTTTGCCAGTGAGGTAAACGAAATAGGGCACTTGGAGGCATCTGTATTGAAAGGAATGTAAAGGTAGAGTGAGAAAGAATTTAACGGAGTAAACTTGCCTCTCTGTGGCTGCTCTGTCAGTGCAAAAAAAAAAAAAAAAAAAAAAAAAAAAAACCCTATGACTATTCCAACATTTTTATATTCTCATATATGTCCATGTGTCAAGGCCACAAAAATGGAGTTGGATAACAAGAATGGAAAAATGGTAAACTTACCCAGGATGTTAATGGCTAGTGTTCTGGTTTAGAAAGTAGGGAGTAGGATCCTTTTAGATTTTTAGTCTTTCTGAACTGCTACAACAACTGGTGTGAGGCTCTTTTGTTCCTGTTACTTGGTAGCGTATTTTCTTTACTCTTTTCCATGTATAGGTTAATAGCTAAATAATTCCTAAAGTCTGCAAATAAACTACTTTCCTCTTAAATACAATATTCATTAAGTGAGGATCTTAGCCAAGCATTCTCTCACTATACAAGAAATAGGAACTTATGGACATGAAAAAATATGTCAGATTCTTAGAGACAGAAATCTTGAAATTGAGAAATTTAACCCACTTTTACTGATTTTTTGATACAACCTAAACATTGATAACTAGTCATGAAATGGAATCACCATGTTTTGTTCTGATTGTTAGCAAAGGATATTTGAATGGCAGAGAATGTGTGCCTTTTTAATTCGAATTATTTTAATATCACTGAAAAATGAACTCCATTGGGTTAGTAAATAAAGGTGAGCGGAGTCTCTCCAAACAATTTGACATTTCAGTCTGTTGTCAAGGAACTTCCAGGTTCTAGATTCTGTTATCCAGTATGTTAGTTTAGGCCAGGTGCATAGGCTCAAGCCTGTAATCTCAGCACTTTGGGAGGCCAAGGCAGGTGGATCACCTGAGGTCAGGAGTTCGAGACCAGCCTGGCCAACATGGTGAAACCCCATCTCTACTAAAAATACAAAAATTAGCCGAACGTGTTGGTGGGTGCCTGTAGTCCCAGACACTCAGGAGGCTGAGGCAGGAGAATCACTTGAGCCTGGGAGGTAGAGTTTGCAGTGAGCCAAAATTGTGCCATTGTACTCCAGCCTGGGCAACAAGAGCAAAATTCCATCTCAAAAAAAGAAAAAGAAAAAGAATATGTTACTTTATATCCCATGTTTGTATTATTCATAGACTGTGTAAGCATGCCTGTCATGTCTTCACGAGGTAGATGATAATATTAACACTTAAAAGTTCTCCCAGAATGATTGATGCTCACTACATAACTCTTACTTTTGCAGTTTTTTTTTTAATTCTTTGTAAACTTTGAAGGAAACCCTTTTAACCTGTATCAGATTTTTCCCTAGGGAGTTGGTGGTAATTATTTAAAACTATTCCTTTTTATAAATACTTGTTGAATCATCCCAGATATATGTGAGGAGGCTTCAGCTCTAAGTATCAAAAGACCAATATCTATGTAGCCTATTTGTGTCTGGAAAGGCTTAGGCAACAGCTCTTAGCATAATGCCCTACATCTTACATAATCCAAGATTCATAGATATATCAAGCACATACAGTAGGTCTAGTCATAATAATTTTACACCAATGATCTTTGTGACACAGATCATGATCTCTATCCTTGAGAAGATGATAACACAGCAGAAAAGGCAAATGTGTATAAAAGTATCTATGAAAAGTAGTTAGATATATGTGTTTATGTGCTTTTATAAGGCATAGAAAAAGGAATGATTTAGTGTGCCTGAAATTGGCAACACATTGCAGAGAAAGCAATTTTCTATTTAGGCCTGAAAATATGAATCAAATTGATCAAAACAGGGAAAGGAAAAATAATCAGGTTTGGGTATAAAAATAATTGACTATAAAAACATAATGTGAAGCTCATAAGTATTAAAAGATAAGACTAAAAACTTGGCTAAAGTTCATATTAAAAAGACATAAACTTTAAAAATTGTAATTCATGACAAAAGCTTAATAAACCCAATAAACTAAGTATTCAAAATTTAATAAGAGAGATAAATTTCCCCAATTGGAAAAAGATATAGGCAATTCACAAATGATTAATGTACAAATGTTTAACAGATTCGAAGTGTTCAAACTCTCCACTAATAAAAAATTGGGGAATTGAAATAATGAGGTTAATTATTATATCTTTCTGATCAGCAAAAATTTTAATGATAATAACCAATGCTGGTGAGATTGTTGAGAAACAGGCAACCTTTTCATTTCTTATGAGAGTATAAATTGAAATCATATATTGGAAGGCAATTTGTCCATTCTAATTTATTTAATTTTAAAGACACCTTCCCCAGTTTTAGGTATTTATTCCACAAAACTATTCAAATGTAAATAAGGACCTACACACACACACACACACACACACACACACACACACACAGAGAGAGAGAGAGAGAGAGAGAAACGAAGGCTTCATTGCAGCATTGTTTAAAATAACTAAAATGGGAAGTCCAGGTAAAATTGTATAGCCTTTAAAGTTTTAGAAAGGAGTCTTCGAAGTGGTTGACTGGATTCATCATATGCACCTGCTCCATGGAGAGGAGCTAAAATGGCAAGTAGATGGTCACATTTTGAATAGATCATCTAAGGGAGAAAACTGGAATTCACCGAAAAGTCACAGGAAGCACCAAAAAAAGAAAGGAAAGGGAAGTGAGGGCTCGCTGGGAGCCTGGAGAGGCTCCCTAATGTTGGGCAAGGGTAAGTGGGAGACCCCTCACAGTCCACATTCCCACCACAGGCTCCTATAGTGCTAGCCAAAGAAGAACCCTTTGACCATCATGGACCCTGAGACTAATATAAGGAGCTGAAGACCACTCAACAGTATTGCTTGTGAGAGAGAGAGAGCTCATGCTGAATCCCACAAACCTCTGAGTCCTCAGCAGCTGCAGCATGACACCATTTCAAAGACCCAGCCCCCACCAGACTGCATCCTACCCTGATGCCCAACAGCCCATGCATCTCCACATCCTTGAAGCACCATTGACATCCCCTGGCTGCCACCAAGACTGAGGCAAGAGCCACAGGCAGTGACCCCTTCATCCCACAACAGAGTAGCAGCCACACATTTTCATGTACCTCAGGATAAATTTCACTGCCCACAGCTGCTGCCACTGTGGTGGGGCTGAGATGCAAGCAAAGTACACACTCTCAAAGCAGCTCTTTCCTTCCCAGTAGGAGGGCCATGGTGTAGCTGCTGTGGCCCTTACCTTAACGTTGTACTGGCCTCCCAGGGGATCACCCTGCTTCTGCTTACCACAACCAGTGCCCGCACACACCACCAGGGGGCCTAAGGACAGGTTCGCCCAGCTCGACCCTACCCCTCAGTGCCCAGGAACACCATCCAGGGGCCTGAAGATTGCTCACTTCAGTATACCACCATTGGCACCTGAGCATTCCTTCTGGTCATGCCCACCCAAACACTGCTGCTACCACCATAACTGCCACCAACTTACACACATCACCTGCAGGCCTGGGGGCTGGCCCACTCAGGCTGGCACAGCCACTGTCAATACCAGTGTGGAAGATTTGGGTCCCAGAGGGTTGCCTCGCCACTGCAAATGTGATTACCCATGACATGCCAGCCCCCCAGGGGCTCAAGAACCTGCCTACCCATCTACTTACCACTGCCGTTTGAACCGCCTGAGCAAGCCACCTGGGGGCCCCAAAATTGGCTTGCCTGGATTCACTAGCAATGGTACCAGTGTACACTGCCCTAGGGTCCAAGGACAGGCACACTCAGCCCGCTACTGCTACTGCAGGTGTCCAAAGGCTGGCCTACCTGGTGTCCAAACCCCAGCAAAAGTTTACTACAGCCTCCACTAACAACCACACCCTAAGCCATGAAGAAAATAATAGACACTGCTGATGCTGTTTACAACTGAAGATATTATACAGAGGCTACAAGACAGTACATACTGAGAATAGAAGCCAAAATTTCCTACTCATCTAATTTCATAGATAACATTTTTAGGAAAATGTCCTCCTCTATGAAAGCAAATTCAAAAAACTTATAAGAAATGATTATTCTACCAGATGTGCATATACCAATATAAAGACACAGGAAGCATGAAAAAGCAGGAAAATATGACACCATCAAAGGAACACAATAATTCTCCAGCAATAAATGCCAGTTTTAAAAATTTAAAAACTCATTTAAAAAATTATTAAAATCATAAAATAAATTCAAAATATTGATACTAAGAAATACAGTGAGACGTAGGAGAATACCAAAAAGCAATAGAAGTCAGAAAGATAATTCAGGATATAAATGAGACATTTACCAAAGAGATAGATATCATTAATAGAACCAAACAGGCTGAGCGCAGTGGCTCATGCCTATAATCCCAGCACCTCAGGAGGCCGAGGCGGACAGATCATGAGGTCAAGAGATTGAGACCATCCTGGTCAACATGGTGAAACCCTGTCTCTCCTAAAAACACAAAAATTAGCTGGGTGTGGTGGCATATGCCTGTAATCCCAACTACTCAGGAGGCTGAGATAGGAGAATTACTTCAACCTGGGAGGCAGAGGTTGCAGTGAGCCAGGATCGCACCATTGCACTCCAGCCTGGGTGACAAAAGCGAAACTCTGTCTCAAAAAAAAAAAAAAAAAAAAAGAGACATTCAGAAACTGAAGAATTTATTAAGTGAAACACAAAATACATTTGAAAACTTCAGCAATAGACTAGATCAACCAGAAGAAAGGATCTCAGAAATTGAATACAGGTTTTTAAAAAATAACCCAGTTAGATAAAAATGAAAACAGAAGAATAAAAGAAAATAAAGATCAAAGCAAACATAACATATAAGATACCACAAAGGGATAAAACATTAGAATTTTTGGTGTTTCTGAATCAAATGAAAGGATTAGAAAACCTATTTAACAAAATAATTCATAAAAACTTCCCAAGTCTAGCAAGATATTAATATATCCACATATAAGGTTCAGAGCTCTCTAAATAGACACAGTTCAGAAAGGTTTTCTCTACAGCACATTATAGTCAAACTTTCAAAAGGCAAAGAGAGAATTCTAAAAGCAGCAAAAAAAAAAAAAAAGAGTAAATAAAAGTTTAGTCACTTATAAAGAGACTCCCATCAGACAAAGGGTGGGTTGCTCAGCAGAAACCCACAGGCCAGGAGCAAAGAGAATGATATATTCTAAGTGCTGAAAGAAAAAAAATGTTTGCCAAGGATATTATACTCAACAAAGTTATCCTTCATTAATGAAGAAGATATACTCTTTCCCTATAAGCCAAAGATGAGAGAATTTATTGCTACTAGACTGGCCTACAAGAAATGCTTAAGAGAATTCTATTCCCTGGAAACAAGGGAAGGATATTTACCATCAAGAAAACACATAAAAATATAAATAACACTGATACAACAAACACAAAAACAAGGAAAAGTCTCAAATGTTAACATTACAGAAAACAACCAAATCACAATTATGAAAAAAATAAAAAAGGATAATCAAAGCATATGTAACATATAACATAAAGTGACCAACTGTTAGAGAAAGAAGGGAACAAAGACTACACAAAAGCAGTAATTAATGGCAGGTATAAGTCCTCATATATTAATAACAACCTTCAATCTAAATGGAATATACTTTCCACTCAAAAGATACAGACTGAATAGATTTTTTAAAAGACCCAAATATAGTATGTATTATATATTATATAAATATAATATATTAATATAATATATATACACACATACACACGCAAAACAAACTCATCTCACCTGGAAAGACATACATAGATTGAAAGATGGAAGAATAAATGGAAGAAAAGGAATAAAAAAAGGCATTTCACGCATATAGAAACCAAACACTAGCAGGACTAGCTACGCTTCTGTCAGATAAAACAGATTGTAAGGAAAAAAAAAGAAACAAAGGTCATTATGTAATAATAAAGTAATCAATTTAGCAAGGGGATATAACAATTCTAAATATTTATGTACTCAACACCGGAGCACCCATATATATAAAACATATATTATTAGATCTAAAGGCAGAGAAAGACTTCAGTACAATAATAGTTGGAAACTTCAACACTACACTCTCAGCATTAGACAAATCATCTAGAAAGTTAACAAACAAATATGGGATTTAAACTGCACAGTGGACCAAATTGCCCTAATGGACATTTACGGAACATGTTTTCCAACAGCTATGGAGTTCACATTCTTCTTATCAGCACAAGGAACATTCTCAAAGATAGATCATATATTAGGACACAAAATAGGTCTCAAAAATTTTTTTAAAATTGAAATTACATCAAGTTTCTTCATAGACAACAATGGAATAAAACTAGAAAAACAATAGCAAGAGGAACTTTGTAAATTGTACAGATACGGGCAAATTAAATAACATGTTTCTAATCATTGGGTCAAGAAAGAGGAAATTAAAAAATTTCCTGAAACAAATGAAAATTGAAACACAACGTATAAAAAACCTATGAGATACAACCAAAGCAGTGCTAACAGGGAAGTTTATAGTAATAAATGCCTGTGATCAATAAGGTAAAAAGATTTCACATAAGTAATCCCACAATGTACCTTAAGGAAATGGAAAAGCAAGTACAAACCAGATAGAAGATTAGTAGAAAGAAAGAAATAGTAAAGATCAGAGCAAAACTAAACAAAATACAGACTAAAAAAAATTGCAAAGGACAAATAAAACCAAAAGTTGGCTTTTTGAAAAGATAAACAAAATTGATAAACCACTTGCTAGACTAACCCAGATAAAAATAGAGAAGACTTAAGCAAAATCAGAAATGAAAAATATATCACAGACAGGCAAAAGATCATCAGAGATTATAATGAACAACTATATACTAAGAAACTGGAAAACCAACGAGAAATTGACAAGTTCCTGGACACTTTGCAACCTACTAAGGTTGAATAAGGAATAAATAGAAGACCTGAACAGACCAATAACAAGTCATGAGATTGAATCAGTAACCCACATGTAAAAAGTCCAGTACTAGATGGCTTCACTACCAAATTCTACCAAACTTTCAAAGAACTAGCACCAATTATTCTCAAACTATTTCAAAGAATTGAAGAGGTGGGCATTGTCTTTAACACATTCTATGAGGCTAGCATTAACCTGATACTGAGACCAGACAAGGACATAAAAAGAAGAAAAAAAAAAACAACTATAAACCATATTCCTGATGAACATAGATGCAAAAATGTTCAGCAAAATACTAGCAAACTGAACCAATAGCACATTGAAAAAGTGATACATCAGGATCAAGTAGGATGTATCCCAGAAATGTAAGGATGATTCAACATATGCAAATCTATAAATGTAATACATCAATAGGATGAAAGATGAAAACCATATGATGATCCCTATAGATAAAAAAAAAGCATTTGATAAAATTTAACATCTCTTTATGGTAAAGAAAACTCTCAATAAACTAGGCATAGGCGAAACATGCCTCTACATAATGATGGCTATATTTAATCCACAGCTAACATCACACTGAATGGGGAGATGCTAAAAGCCTTTCCTCTAAGAACTGGAACAAGAAAAGGCCACTTCTAGCACTCCTATTTAACATCGCACTGAAAGTCCTAGTCAGAGAAGTAAAGCAAGAGAAGGAAATAAAAGGCATGCAGACTGGAAAAGAGGAAGTCAAATTGTTTGTCTTTGCTGATGATATATCTGAGAAAACCTACACTCATCCTAAAACCTCTTAGATTTGATAATGAATTCAATATAGTTGCAGGATACAAAATCAAAATACAAAAATCGGTAGCATTTCTATACATCAATAACAAACTAGCTGAGAAAGCAATAAAGAAGGCAATTTCATTTACAATAACAACAAAAGTAAAATACCTAGGAGTAAATTTAACCAAGAAGGCAAAATATCTCTACAAAGAAAACTACAAAAGAAGAAGAGGAAGAGGAAGAGGAGGAGGAGAAGGAAGAGGAGGAACAAAGAGGGAGGAGGAGGAGGAGGAAGAAATGCAACAACATTCCATGCTCATGGATGGGAAGAATGAAAATGGTTAAAATGACCATGCTGCCCAAAGCAATCTATAGATTCAAAGCAGTTCCTATCAAAATGCCAATATTATTTTTCACAGAAAAGAAAAATCCTAGAAATCATACGGAACAAAAAAGAGCTCAAATATCCAAAGCATTCTAGAGCAAAAAGAACAAAACTGGAGGCATCACATTAACTGGCTTTAAAATATATTACAAGCCTAAAGTAACCAACAGAGCATGACACTGGTTTAAAAACAGATACATAGACCAATGGGACATAATAGGAAATCCAAAAATAAATTCAATATTTCCGGCTAGCTGATTTTCAACAAGCGCACAAATAACATACATTGGGAAAAGGACACACTCTTCAATAAGTGGTACTGGGAAAACTGGATATTCATATGCAGAAGAATGAAACTGGATCCCAACTCTCATCACATACAAAAATCAGCACAGATAAGACTTACATGTAAGATCTAAAAGCTATAAACCACTAGAAGAAGACACAGAACACTTCAGAATGTTGGTCTAGGTGGAGATTTTTATGGATAGGCCCTCAAAAGAAAAGACAAAAAAAAAAATAGACAAATGGGACTATTTAAACTAAAAATGAGGCTATTAAACTAAAAAGCTTCTGCACAGCAAAGGAAGCAATTAACAGAATGAAGAAACACCTGCTGAATGGAAGAAAATATTTGAAATTATCCATCCGCCTTGGGACTAATATCCAGAATATATGAGGAACTCAAGTCAACAGTAAAAATAATCCTGTAAAAATGAGATTACTGATATCAAAAGATATGAAAAGACATTTTTTTAAAAAAATGTAAAAATGGCCAATAACTATATGAAATCGTCAGCATCACTAATCATCAGGTAAATGCAAATCAAAATCAAAATGGGATATCATCTTATCCCAGTTAGCTTATTTTTCAAATGACAAAAGATAACAGATGTTATTGAGGATGCAGAGAAAAGGGAACTCTTACTCACTATTGATAGGAATGTCAATTAATATAACCACTACAGAAAATAGTATGGAGATTTCTCAAAAATTTAAAAACTATCATAAAATCCAGAAATCTCACTACTAAATATTTATCCAAAGGAAAAGAAATCAGTATATCAAGAAGGATACATGCACTTACATGTTTATTGCAATATTATTCACCTATGTGTCCATCAATTAATAAACACAATTTGGTGTATATATACACAATGGAATACTATTCAGCTATAAAAAAGGAATGAAGGCCAGCCAGGCAGTGGCTCACGCCTGGAATCCCAGCACTTTGGGAGCCCACGGCAGGCGGATCACGAGGTCAGGAGATCGAGACCATCCTGGCTAACAAGGTGAAACCCGGTCCTTACTAAAAATACAAAAAAATTAGCCAGGCGTGGCGGCGGGCGCCTATAGTCCCAGCTACTTGGGAGACTGAGGCAGGAGAATCACTTGAACCTGGGAGACGGAGCTGGCAGTGAGCCGAGATCCCACCACTGCACTCCAGCCTGGGCGACAGAACGAGACTCTGTCTCAGGAAAAAAAAAAAGGAATGAAATATTTTCATTTGCAGCTACATGGATGGAACTGGGAGTCATTATGCTAAGTGAAATAAGGCACAGACAGACAAATATTGTAAGTTCTCACTCATAAGTAGGAGCTTAAAAATTTATCTCATGGAAGTAGAGAGTAGAATGGTAAATAGCAGAGGCTGGGTAGAATGTGTTGTTGGAAAGGGGTGATGAAAAGAGATTGGTCAATGTGTACAAACATACATTATAGAAAAGCAGAATAGGGTGACTATGATTACCAACAATATATTATATATTTCAAAGTAGATAAAGGAGAGGACTTGAAATGTTCTCAACACACAAAAATGATAAATACTCAAGGTATTGAATACTCCAGAAATACTAAATTGATCACTACACATTCTATGCGTGTAACAAAATAGCATATATATCCCATAAACATGTAAAATATTATGTATCAATTAAAAAATATTGAGGATCCCAAAAGGTAATAAAACTTTGGACTCTGATAGGAAGGAAACTATAAAGCAAATAATAGTTAACCCCACCGTTGAGAGACGATAGTAGTAGTTATGATGTGTAGTCGTTTTTATCTTGATCATATTGTTTATGATCCTTGGTGGAACTTCTGTATTTGTTTGGTATAAAGTGCCTTTTATTTTTATTATTTTTATTTTTTTATTATACTTTCAGTTCTAGGGTACATGTGCACCACACGCAGGTTTGTTACATAGGTATGCATGTGCCATGTTGGTTTGCTGCACCCATCAACTTGTCATTTATATTAAGTATTTCTCCTAATGTTATCCCTACCCTAGGCTCCCACCTGCTGACAGACCCTGGTGTGTGATGTTGCCTGCCCTGTGTCTGAGTGTTCTGATTGTTCAATTCCCACCTATGAGTGTGAACATGCAGTGTTTGGTTTTCTGTCCTTGTGATAGTTCGCTGAGGATGATCATTTCCAACTTCATCCATGTCCCTGCAAAGGACATGAATTCATCCTTTTTTATGGCTGCATAGTATTCCACAGTGTATATGTGCCACATTTTCTTAGTTCAGTCTATCATTGATGGGCATTTGGGTTGGTTCCAAGTCTTTGCAATTGTGAATAGTGCCGCAATAAACATACATGTGCATGTGTCTTTATAGTAGCATGATTTATAATCCTTTGGGTATATACCCAGTAATGGGATCGCTGAGTCAAATGGTATTTCTAGTTCTAGATCCTTGAGGAATCGCCATACTGTTTTCCATAATGGTTGAACTAGTTTACAATCCCACCAACAGTGTGAAAGTGTTCCTATTTCTCCACATCCTCTCCAGCACCTGTTGTTTCCTGACTTTTTAATGATCACCATTCTAACTGGCGTGAGATTGTATGTCATTTTGGTTTTGATTTGCATTTCTCTGATGACCAGTGATGATGAGCATTTTTTCATGTGTCTGTTGGCTGCATAAATGTCTTCTTTTGAGAAGCGTCTGTTCACATCCTTTGCCCACTTTTTGATGAGGTTGTTTGTTTTTCTCTTGTAAATTTAAGTTCTTTGTGGATTTTGGATATTAGCCCTTTGCCAGATGGGTAGATTGCAAAAATTTTCTCCCATTCTGTAGGTTGCCTGTTCACTCTGATGATGGTTTCTTTTGCTGTGCAGAAGCTCTTTAGTTTAATTAGATCCCATTTGTCAATTTTGACTTTTGTTGCCATTGCTTTTGGTGTTTTAGTCATGAAGTCTTTCCCATGCCTATGTCCTGCCTTTTATATTCTGGGGAAAATTGTGCAGAATTGATGTATCTTATCATATATTTGATATAATTCAACAATGAAACAATTTGGGCCTGAGATTTTTTTTCTGGGACACTCTAATTGTGAATTTGATTCTCTAATAGTTATAGGAATCTTGAGATTATCTATTTTGTCTTGGGTGAGTTTGGTAAATTGTGGTTTTTGAGGATTTGGTTAATTTCATCAAAATTGTTGAGTTACATCAAATTATTGGGAATATGTTTTATTTTATTTATTTTTTGAGACAGTGTGTCCCTCTACACCCAGGCTGGAGTGCAGTGGCATGATCTCGGCTCACTGCAGCCTCAACCTCCTAGGCTCACCTGATCCTCCCATCTCAGCCTCCCAAGTAGCTGGGATTACAGGCATGTGCCACCATACCCAGCTGACTTTTTGTGGTTTTTTTATAGAGATAGAGTTTCACCGTGTTCACTGTTCAGACTGGTCTTGAACTTCTGGGCTCAAGCAATCCTCCCACCTCAGCCTCCCAAATTTCTAGGATTACAAGTGTGAGCCACTATGCCAGCTACTATCCTTTTTAATGTCAGAGGAATCTGTAATGATATCTTCCACTTTCATTTATCATATTGGTAACTTGCGTTTTCTCTGTTTTCTGTCAGTCTTACCAGAGATTTATCAATTTTATTTATCATTCAAAGAACTTGGTCAGCTTATTGGTTTCACTGTTTTTCTCTCTTTCTATTTTCAACTTGATTATTTCCAGCCTTATTTTCTTTCTTTTTCTTTGGGTTTATGTTTTTTCTTTTTTTCTGAGTTTCTTAAATTAGAAGTTTATATTATTGAGTTGAGACTTCTAATGTTAGCATCCATTGCTATAAGTTTTCTATTAGACACTGCTTTAGCTGCATACGATACATTTTGATATCTTTATTTTTTATTTTGTTCAGTTCAAAATATTGTCTAGTTTTTCTTGAGGCTTCCTGTTTGACCCATAAGTATTTCAAAGCATTTTGTTTAATTGCTAAGTTGGACATTTTCTGTTATCTTTCTGTACTAACTTAGTTTAATTTCATTATCGTCAGAAAACATACTTTGTATTATTTCAAAAATTTTTAATTTATTAAGGTTTCTAGAGTCATGATATTGTTTATCTTGATGACTGTTTTATGGCACTTGAAAAGACCGTTTAATGAGCTTCTGTTGGGTGGAATGTTCTATAAATGTCAATTAGCTATAGTTGACTTGTGGTATTGTGCAGTTCTTTTACGTCCATTCTGATTTTCTGTCTAATAGTTCTATTAATTACTGAGAAAAGAGGTTTGAATTTTTCAACTGTAATTATGAATGTGTCTTTTTCTCCTGTCAAATGTGTCAGGTTTTACTACATGTATACTGAAGCTCTGTTGTTGGGTGTGTCATATTTAAGATGGTTATATTCTGTTAATGAATTGACCCTTCTATTAATATGTAATATTTCTCTTTATTTCTGATATCTGATAATTGCTTTATTCCAAAGTCTACTTTAGTCTGTATTAATATTAATATAGCAAATCTAGCTTTCTTTTGATTTATGTTTGCATGGTAAATTTTTTCTCCATCCTTTTACTTTTAACCTACTTTTATTATTACGTTTGAAATGAGTTTCTTCTAGACAATATAGGGTTGGATCATTCTTATGCATTATGATAGCTCTTGTCTTTTAATTGGTGCATTTACATCATTTACATATGATGTAATTATCAATATGGCAATTTTAGGACTACCATTTGTTAGTTTTCTATTGGTTCCCTCCTGTGTTCCTCCCTTTCTTTTTATACTGACTTCTTTTCAAATTATTTAACCTATTTTTAGTATTCAATTTTAATTTATCTATTTTAGTTTTGGCTGTATCATGTTTTTAGTGATGGCTCTAGAAATCTCAATATTCATTATTTTTCATAATCTGCTGAGAACCACTATTTTATGAATTCAAATGGAAGGTAGAAACATTGCCATAATATTGGCTTTATAACCCTCACACCTTTATGTGATAGTCATATATATTTTATTTCTGTACATTGAAAATATCATCAGATGCTTATAATTTTTACTTTTGACAAAGTAAAGAACTCAAGAGAATAATAGTCTATTTTATTGAATATAATATTTATTATTGCTGTTGCTCTTTATGCCAAAGCTAACATTCTGCCTGGACATTAGCAGGAAGAATAGAGAACTGCATGCACCTCTATTTTTGTTTATCAGATGAGTTTTTTATAACTGGGGCCGTAAACCAGGTCAGAGCTCTAGTTTGCTAAATTTTGAATTGATCAAAGTTTTATAAATATTTCCTTAATACCTCTCTTCCTTCTTTCCTCCATCCTTGCATCTGCATGCATGTGCAGGTACACATACACAATCACCCATATATAACTCAATTTGAACCAATTATATTTTCTGTATAGAATGGGATTATAAAACTTTCTGATACGCCAATTATTTAAAATCTTCATTTGATAAAATTTAATATTTAAATATATATTAAACACATATTGTATGAACATTTCAGTGGCCTATTGAAAAATACGTTGACCAAACTCCAGTCAGCCTGCAAGGAGCTGGTTAACAATATTATCAAGTGAGTCACTTAAACACTCTAAATCTTCCTTGCTGTGTGCCTTCTCCTGGATCAAGAAGGTCAAAAGGATCTGATTTCTGATATGTCATATAAACAGCAATCATTTTCTATGTGTTTTGGTCTCTCAGACTTCTGGGATTCACAATGTCACTTAACTTTAAGTCTGACACCAATATCGAGCTCACTACAAAGAAAGCATCTCTATTTTCCTTCTCTTCTCTTCCTGTATTTGTCTCTGTCAGGCTCCTAGAGCCACTCTTACACTGCCATTATCATCCTCATTGTGTTCTTCCTATACATTCTCTTATTCCTTTTCAAGTTCCCTACTTTTCCCCCATGTTGAGTATCCACTTTCTTGGTTACCCAGAAAACCACTAAAATTCAGTGTGGGCAGATTTGATTAAAGGCTGCTGCTTTTTTTTTTTTTTTTTAGGGCTTTATGATTTACTATTTACTCTGGAATTATAGCATGGGATTTTTACTCAGACACACTAGAGTTGAAATTCTGTTTGCACTAATTTAGGTGTGACCTTTACAATCTTTATGAGCTGCTTCTTCCTCGTTTGTATAGATAAACATAGTATTTCTCATTGATCTCAGAGAATTGTGATGATACCTTTTATTGGTTAGTTTTATTCAGAGTTATTGGTGCATAAATATACAGCCAAATATAAATTATCTTTATTCTTACCGGTTGTCTGTCTGTACCATTTTTCCTCAAAACTCTGTGAGGAAGGTAAATATGTATTTATTTTTATAATAAAATATCAATTTATACATTTCTCACATTATGAAAGCAATATAATTAAAATAAGTTTAGAAGTATCAAAAGGATATAAATCCCAAACCGGTGATAATGACTGGACATTTTGGGGGTTTTTAATTTTTTTCTAGAAAAGATTTAATAAAACATTTGTGATCATGTCATACTAAATGTTGTAATATACTTTTTTTGCATGCTATAGCAAACTTTTATTTGCTAATCTTCAAAACTTAAATTGCCTCATTATTTATTATATTTTATTGTGTACATATACCATGGTTTATTTAGCTATTCTCATGTTTTTAAGAAAAAAATTTAAATATAGATTATTTTCTTGGGCTACATGCTTAGAAGTGTAATTATTGGGTAAAATTGTATAAACGTTAGTCTAACCAAACTTCTTTTCATGAATTCTGTTTTTTTTAATGTTTGTTATCAGTTTACATTCCCACCAACTGTGCAAAAGTGTGGTTGGAAATCAGTTTGATTATAGGCTCGAGATCAATTTGATGATACAGTCTCCTCTTTGAAACGTGCAAGTACTTTTAGGTGACTGAAGGCCTGTCTAGTTGTTTGCCATCAAGTTGCAATAGTGTCTCTAGATACACCTTTGATTGTGGTCTATGGAAGGTATAGTAGTTTTGGCTGGAGGTGAGTAAGACATCTTGAAGAATGGAGTATCCAGGAGTGGGGTGAGCAGACCTAGCTGGGATGGAAATAATATGAGGGAAGAGGTGGTAAAAGAGGGATAGACAAAGTCTATTTCAAGACTTTCACCTAAGGTTAGTGTTGAACAAGGGAATGGACATAACATTTTCCCCTTTTCCTTCTTAGCTCTTGCTTTTAGTATCCCAAATGCTGTTATCCCTTTGGCTTATACTATTAAAATAATCATTTAAGCATAATTTGTGTCAAATAGGCTTTGAGTATGAATCTATAAATATTAAATAAGAAAATATATTTCACATAGCAAAAATGCTCTAATTTTTGGAAAGTGGATTTGTAGCTACCTATGTGGCTTATAGGGTAGCTCAATATTCACTCCATTTAGACTGAATTCAGGTGTCCCCATAAGAGCAGACTGTTTTTCTGTTCTGTTCTTTGTACAGTATAGCCAATGGGAAGGCACCACTTTGTTCAAGAGTGCCAAGTCGGGGACTTTACCTTAAACACAAGTATGCATTTCAAACCTTGAACAAACAGCCTTCTTAATAAAATAAGGGACAGAGTTTTCTTTCTTCTATTCTCTAGAAATTCACAAATATCACTTGACAGGTGACAGTTCTTCCCTTACAAAAGGGGCTGTTTGCCTTTTGCTTTGGTGTTTGGGTAAACTGCAGCATGCACTGGCAGAGAATATATTGCCTAGGGGAAGGTGTTTGCAGTTGCTGTGTTTAATCTGAAAAGAAACCCTTTTCCTTCTGTCTCCTCCCTCTCTTTTTAAGGAGGGAGAGTTGGAAATGATAGCCCCAGGGAAATAGTTCCCTTAACACCTGTCTTTGGTGTAACCTCAGCAATGTCACTTAAGACACTGTGCTCGGTCTGTATGCATTCAGAATGACAAAGTTGAAGAGGGCAGATAAACAGAAGGGGATTTCAGCCAGAAACACAGGAGCTGATTCTGACCTTGCATCCTCTTAAAAACTGATCAGGTGGAAATCCTATCATGCTGGCTTAAAAAGAATCTGATTTGTTTGAAGTAATATTCATGCTATTAGTCACCTGTCCCTTTTCTTTGGCAACATATACATAGATATAGTTTCAATCTGCAAAACACGAAAAATTCTACAATGTTATATTTAGGAACTTTAGACATGCTAATTCTAGTCCAACCTTTAGTAGATGAGAAAACTATTAAGATCCAAGTTCATTAGTGATGACTTCTCCAAAATTTCTGATAAGAGTTTTCAAGAAACCAGGGCTACACCCAACTTTTTGGATTTCTAGACCCGTTTTTCCATGTATTATCAGAGGTGGTGTAAAGAGGTCAGTCTCTAGAGATGGATGGCTACCTGTGTTTGAATGTAGCTCAGTTATTCGGTATTTGGGTAACCTTAGGTGAATTACAGAATGTCTCTAAGCCTCAGTTTTTTCATCTGCAAAATGAGGATAAGGATTGATATTGGTGACTTCCTGTGGAAGAGCTGTTCTGATAACTGAGATAAGGCATGTTAGCATAACACATTGCATGTGGCCAGTACTCAGTGGAAATGGTTGTTGCTGTTACTCTTTAGAATGTGTTAAATTTGTAAACAGTGAATTATTAATCCTAAATAGAGCAATTACTGATGCAGGACAATAAAGAAATCTACATAGATTTGCATTTTTATTTTTCCAAAAACTAAGGTATTATTTGAAGATATACTAGTGTTACTGTAGGTAGCTAGTCAGACATGAGCAGGGCAGGAGAGGGCTCCACCCCCCACCCCCAACCCTCAACAGCAATTTCAGATGACCATAAGGTGATGGTCAGGCAGTTGTTACACTGTTTCTCTAAAATAATATTAATAATTGGTTATGGTGGCAGCCAGCACCAGGGAAAAGCAGTCTTCCAATAAATAGGAAAAAACCTGAAACTGGTGATCAGCAGCTTCCCAAGAAGACCTCAGGAGTTGGGGGAACGGGCTCAGCATGTGTACTAAGGAGCAAAATGGCAGAGTTTAACTAGTATATAACCTTCTAGGAACATTCAGACTAGTAACACTTCAAGCAGTGGTTCTCAATCTTTTTGGCACCAGGAACCAGTTTCGTAGAAGACAACTTTTCATATGAAAGCCAATAATCTTTTGTCTGTTCAGGTCTCAGAGAACTCACAGGAAAACTTTTATTTTACTTGCTAATTTTATTTAAGTTATTCGGGTGTCATTCAGTAATGATAACATAACGAAATATTCCCTTTGACAGATTAAGAGCATGGGCTTTGGAGTTGAGCACACCAATATACTTGAGTTTAAATCTTAGCATGATAATGAAGGCAGAGCTGAATGATCTCCTATATAGTTTAATTCTGTGGTTTCTCACTGTGTGTTCTCAGGGCCAGCAGCATCAGCATCATCTAAGAACTTGTTAAGAAATACAAATTATTTGATATAATTCCAGATCTACTGAATCAGAAACTGGAGGGAAAGTGAGAACGGTGATCTTTCTATGAGCCCTCCAGGTGATTCAGATGTTTGAGAACCAGTGGTACAAATGATTTAGTATATATTTTTATGAGAGAGGACAGAACTCAGGTTTTGGGAAGTGACTAACCTGTCAAGGAAGAGGACAATTCTGTAAAATATTTGAAGAGGTTTATTGTGAGCCAAATATGAGTGACCATGGCCTTCATATTTCAAGAGGTTTGGAGAACATGTGCCCAAGGTTGTTGGTTTTCGGCTTGGTTTTATACATTTTAGGGAGACATAAGGTATCAATCAATACAAATGAGGTATACGTTAGTATGATCCAGAAAAATTGGACAAATTGAAGCTAAGGGCACACAGGTCATAGGTGGACTCCAAGATTTTCTAATTGGCAACTGTTTATTTTAAAACATGGAATCAATAGAAAGGAGTGTCTGAATTGAGATAAGGAGTTGTGGAGGCCACAGTTCTTATTATGTAGATGAAGTCTCATAGGTGACCACCCTTAGAGACAATAGATGTTGTATTACTCTATTGTCATGCTGCTGATAAAGACATACCCAAAACTGGGCAATTTACAAAAGGTTTATTGGACTTACAGTTCCACATGGCCCGAGAGGCCTCACAGTCATGGTAGAGGCAAGGAAGAGCAAGTCACAACTTACGTGGAGGTCAGCAGGCAAAGAGAGAGCTTGTGCAGAGAAACTCCCGTTTTAAAAACCATCAGATCTTATGAGACCCATTCACTATCACAAAAACAGCACGGGAAAGACCCACCCCTATGATTCAATCATCTAGCACTGGGTCCCTCCCAAAACACAAGGGAATTTTGGGAGTTACGAAATGAGATTTGGGTGGGGACCCAGAACCAAACCATTTCATTCCACCCCGGCCACTCTTAAATCTCATTATCTTCACATTTGAAAACCAGTCATGCCTTCCTAACAGTCCCCCAAAGTCTCAACTCATTTCTGCATTAACTCAGAAGTCCGCAGTCTAAAGTCTCTTCTGAGCCAAGGTCAAGTCCCTTCTGCCTATGAGCCTGTAAAATCAAAAGCAAGTTAGTTACTTCCTAGATACAATGGTGGTATAAGTATTGGGTAAATGTAGCCATTCCAAATGGGAAAAATTGGCCAAAACAAAGGGGCTAATGGCCCCAGGTAAGTCCAAAATCCAGTGGGGCAGTCAAATCTTAAAGCTCCAAAACGGTCTCCTTTGACTGCATCTCTCACATCCAGATCATGCTGTTGCAAAAGATGGGTTCCCATGGCCTTGAGGAGCTCTGCCCCCATGGTTTTGCAGGGTACAGCCTCCATCCCAGCTGCCTTCATGGGCTGGTGTTAAGTGTAGTTTTTCCAGGCACACAGTGCAAGCAGTCAGTGGATCTATCACTCTCGGGTCTGGAGAACACTGGCCCTCTTCTTACAACTCCACTAGGCAGTGCCCCAGTAGGGACTCTGTGTGGGAGCTCCCACTCCACATATCCCTTCTGCACTGCCTTAGTAGAGGTTCTCCATGAGGACCCTGCCTTGACAGTAAACTTCTGCCCAGGCATCCAGGCATTTTGATACATGTTGTGAAATCTAGGTGGAGGTTTTCAAACCTCAGTTCTTGACTTCTGTGCACACACAGGCTCAACACCATGTAGAAGCTGCCAAAGCTTGAGGCTTGCACCCTCTGAGGCCATGGTACAAGCTCTACGTTTCCCCTTTCAGCCATAGCTAGAATGGCTGGGATGCAGGGTACCAAGTCCCTAGGCTGCACACAGCACAGACACCCTGGGTTTGCCTATGAAAGCACTTTTTCCTCCTAAACCTCCAGGCCTGTGATGGGAGAGTTTGCGGCATAGGTCTGACATGCCCTGGAAACATTTTCCCCATTGTCTTGGTGATTAACATTAGGCTCCTTGTTACTTATGCAAATTTCTGCAGCCAACTTAAATTTCTCCTCAGAAAATTGGATTTTGTTTTCTGTTGCATTGTCAGGCTGCAAATTTTCCATACTTTTGTGTTGTTTCCTTTTTGAAACTGAATGCATTTAACAGCACCCAAGTCACTTAAATGCTTTGCTGGTTAGAAATTTCTTCCACCAGATACCCTAAATTATCTCACTCAGGTTCAAAGTTCTGCAAATCCATAGGGCAGGGGCAAAATGCCACCAGTATCTTTGCTAAACCATAACAAGAGTCATCTTTGCTCTAATTCCCAACAAGTTCCTCATCTCCACCTGTGACTACCTCAGACTGGACTTTATTCTTCATATCACTATCAGCATTTTTGTCAAAGCCATTCAACAAGTCTCTAGGAAGTTCCAAACTTCCTTACATTATCTTGTCTTCTTCTGAGCCCTCCAAACTGCTCCAACCTCTGCCTGTTACCTAGTTCCAAAGTTGCTTCCACATTTTTGGGTATCTTTTCAGCAATACCATACTTCTGGTACTAATTCACTGTATTAGTCCATTTTTACACTACTGATAAAGACATACCCGAGACTGGGAAATTTTAAAAAGAAAGAGGTTTATTGAACTTCCAGTTCCACATGGCTGGGGAGGCCTCACAATCACGGATGAAGGCAAGGAGGAGCAAGTCACATCTTATGTGGATGGCAGCAGAGAGCTTGTGCAGGGAAACTCCCATTTTTAAAACTATCAGATCTCCTGAGATTCATTCACTGTCACGAGAACAGTGTGGGAAAGACCTGCTCCTGTGATTTAATTATCTTCCACAGGGTGTCTCCCACAACAGGTGGGAATATGAAAGCTACAAGATGAGATTTGGGTGGGGACACAGAGCCAAACCATAGCAGATGGCAAATGTTTCCTATTCAGAACTTTAAAATACACTACACTCTCAGCTAATTTCTTCAGTTTGGGAGGGCCTGGAAAAGGAAAGATCTAGTTAATGTTAATAGAGATTTTTTACAGATGCAAATTTTCCCACACAAAGACTGCCTGTTAGGGCCATTTCAAAATATGGCAAAGAAACATATTTTGGGGTAAAATATTTTGTTGACTTCTCCATCTGTTATTTGATATGTCAGAGTCAGGATGGAAAATAAGTCATGGTGTATAAGGTTCAGTGAATCCTCTCTGATGGGATTTTATAGTTTGTAGGGCATGACTCCCTAGGTCCCTTAGATAACTTTTGGGACCAGAGAGAAAAAAGGTCAGAGTTTAGTCCTCAGGTCCAAAGGTATGCAGCTGTAATGACAGAGAAGAAATTTCTAGACCCATCTCTAAGATAGTTATTTCTGACTCTGACTCATTTTAAAACATGTGGAAGGGTCTGCTGGGTTTTATCATTTAAAAAGTTAAAAGGTAAATGTAATACTTTAAAATAGTAATTAAATATAGTTATTCAGTGGTTGGCTACATGTGTCTTTATAAGTAAGATGTTGAATGAATTCTCATGAAAATCTCTTCCTTGGCAAAAGAACTAAAATGTCAAGCTTGTGTGCTTATTAGTTCAAGAAGCACTTACTGAGTGTCTGCTAAGTTCAAGGTACTCTGCTAGGAGTGCAAAGTTTAAAAGAGCAGAGTCTATCACCACCTACAACTTAGAGTTGATGAGGGGGCAGATATGAAGTCAATAAACTAGATTATCAATGATCTAAATCATTGTATCTGGGAAAATATTTGCTGCTTAAATATTGAGGGATCGATAGAAAAGACAATAAATGGGCATCCATCATTAAGCCACAGACCAGAGTTCTGTTATTAACAAGGACTGCTTGCCAGGTGTGGTGGCTCATTCCCATAATCCCAGCATTTTGGGAGGCCGAGGCAGGAGGATTGCTTGAGCTTGGGAGTTCAAGATCAGCCAGGGTAACATAGTGAGACCCGTGTCTCTATAAACAAAATTTAAAAAGTATCCAGGCATGGTGGTGCATGCCTGTATTCCCAACTACTAAGGAGGCTGAGATGGGAGTGTTGCTTGAGCCTGGGAGGTCAAGGCTGCAGCAATCCGTGATTGTGCCACTGCACTCTAGCATGAGAGACAGAGCAAGATTCTGTCTCTTAAAAAAAAGAATAATAATAATTAAAAAGGAGGGTACTGCTAGGCTATATAACTTTAGAGACAGTATTTATATCATACTCCATATGAATAATACCTTTTGGCATCAGGCAGCTCAGTGGTCCTACATTCAGTTACATTTGATGCTTGCTAAACTTGAGGCAATATGGAGAATGAATTAATAAACAAAAAGCAAATTCTGCCCCTAAGGATTTCTTAATTTGTTACGGACAAGAGACAACACAAACAACTCATGTCAAGGTAGAAATTGCTAAGTGCCAGAGGAAAGTAAAGCTGTAAAGAGCAGAAATTCTGATAATCATTTCTATTTGAAAGCTCAGGAAATAGCCTGGTCACTTGAGAGAGGTGGGGAGAGGTTATACTAGGGAGAGGAGCTATGTCTAAGGTAGTTAGGAAATAGGCTGCCAGCTTAAATGTGTGAGATACTCAGTTGAACATGAAATGGTGATGCTTACAGCTAAAAAATACTTGACTCATCGAAAGCATTTAAATTAATTTTTAAAAGTTTACTAGACATGCAGAACATATATATGGCTGTCAGTTTGATAACCCTTACTTAAGTGTAAACATGACTTTGACAGAATGTGCAATGGGAGGAGGGTCAGCTTGGTTTGATGTGAACCCTACAGCAAGATAAATTATATGGGAATAAACAAACAGTTGAGGGTCAATTAAAGGGAAATAGGAACACTCTCTAACCTGGTGCTCTTGCTGAGTTGACTGTGGTAACTAGAGGATGGGTGGCTGGAGGTGTGAAGGTCCCTGTGCATGCATATGACCTCAAACTCTGCACCCTTGTATGCTCATTGTCAAAAGAGGTGGGTGTCTTGGGATTATGACTAAGTCCCTCCGGGACACTGTTCTTTGCAGATAAGGCCCTATGAATTGTCTACTTTTTCTTTCCCAATATCCATTTAGAATAGACTAAATGCTATTTCTTGGAGTAAGAATAGAGGAAAATAGGAGTCTCTTTAGTTTTCAGTCTAAGGAGGAATGCAGGTTCATATCCCACTACCTGGGAAACAAGAACCATGTTGATAAAATGCCAGAATACAAACAGAAAATAGGGCTGATAAAACCAGTAGCTGGATGGCTTATTTCTGACTGGGAAGATTATAGGAGTCTTCATCAGGTAAAAGGTAAAAATTTAAACACCCACACACACACACATATGTCACACTCTTAGTATGTGCAGTATAAGCCGTTTACTGGGAGCTATTTTGAAGATGTTCCCTTGGCTCTCTACTTTGTGGACATAGGTCGGCTGACTGGGGTGCTCATCAGAAGTGTATTGTCTGCAGTGATGTGAGCTTAATTCTAGTCTCTTTTGTCTACTAAAGTTATTCATTGTGTTTAGGAAAGACATACAATTCACTTTTAGATTTAAAAAAAATAGTTCTAACTTCATTGTGTTTACTTATCATCCTCCCAAGAAGCTGGGAGCTCTTAATGGATATTATTCAAGTCATTTCTCACCACACCCTCTTGAAGAGGTAGAAAGAGTCCAGGTATTTTAAAATCTCATTTTTGTACCTCTGTGGCACAGCGTAATGAATCAGAAAATAAACTAGAAATAAAACCTGTGCTTTGTCCTGGAATTGAGTGCACTTTGTTCCAGTAAATGTTACTACCTGCTTTTCTTAAAATTAGAACTAGATGGCCTTATAAAATGTGGCTTTTAAAAAAGAACTCTCTTTTAGATGTCTGGGTGGGGTATCAGATGACTTTTCTGTAATCAAAGCTTTATTGGAGCATTATAGATTTAGTGATGTTGGCTGCCTTAGATGAAAGGAATCAGCAGAAAACATCTTTGCTATTGAATTAAATAGATGCAGCCAGTTTCCCATTTAACCAAGATATTTGATTCATTTTTTAGCAATAAGCCAGTTTAGGAAAAGAGACAACTCAGCTGCTTGATGAGATTTTATGGTTTGATAGAAAACTAAGGGGAATACAGAGCAGAAAAAAAAATCAGTTTTGTGACTAATGGATACGAGAAACAAATATATCCCAGTATATTGATTATTTTTTTCCCCTGAGATTCAAGAATTAATCTCCTCTTGTAACATTAAGTTCTTTGGAAGTCCTTTGACATAAAAAGGAAAATTAGGGTTTTCAATGTGGGGCTTTGTAAATATCCTGTCCTCTGCATTTTTAAAGGAGCAGCAGTTTGGTGAAGAAGCATTGGCCTAGGAGCCAGGGGCCTTGGCTCCTGTTCTTCAAACTGCTGCCACTAATTGTTTCCCGTTCATGAACAAATAACTCCCCCTCTGGGCTTAGTTTCCTTATGGGTAAAAGCATGGAGTTGGACTAGGTGAATACTTAGTTTTCTTATACTCCATAATGGATAAATCTCCATGCCCTTGCTTCTGAATTCCATCTTGCTAGAATTCCTCTTGTGTCTCCATGTGGCTATGGTGGGCACCCAGCACATCTCAACAGGTTTTTAAGAAACATTGGTGGACAGGTGCCATGGTGAATGCCTGTAGTCCCAGCTACTTGTGAGGCTGAGGGTGGGGGGAATCACTTGAATCCAGGAATTTGAGACTGCAGTGTGTATGGAGCCACTGTACTCTAGCCCGGTCAACATAGCAAGACCTCATCTAAAAAAATAAGAATTAGTGAAAGCATATATAAACAAATGTAATCTGTATGAAATATGGTAAAACAACCTTTCTTCTAAATCATAGCTGTAGTGTGGAATCTAAAGAGTTTGACGGTGTCTCCTTTCTTTCTGGTTTTGGATCGGGGGTGAGTATTGCAAAAACCCAAACACAAAAGCTACATTTATATATCCGGGAAAATAAATACTTCCTAATCAGTTGTTTTTTCTTGTGGAGGTGGGGGTGGGTGGTCAGATATTACACTAATAAAGACAGTCATAAATGTGAATACTGTGTGGAGTTGGTGAAAGGAGAAGTTCCTAACTCTTGCTCTTACTCTCCTGTTCCCTCCTCTAATATGCTGCCTCGGCTTCCTCGCACGCCCTGCAGGCAGCGTTCTTTCCAAACAACTACCTGCCTAACCAGTTCATTGGAATGTCTTTCTCCAGACTGTCTCCTCATTCAGATTTCTTCTGAAAATTACCCTCGCTAAAAACATAAATCATGTCTAAAAAAATACAGTGGTAAATATTGCACATAAAATCTTTTCTCTGGTTTCAAAACATGCACAAACCTACCTACCACTTTGAAACAGCAACAAGAACGAAAACAGAAACAATTAGGACAGCAGTTGCTTTTCTCCTTTTAAAGAAAATACCTTTCTTGGTTGCAATTGTTCTTTGAGGTGACGGGGATTAAACTCTCTTGATGAAATCTTTTCTCCTTATTGCACATCTCCTTCTATCCCTCACCCTGCAGCCCGGGAGTGATTTTAGGACAATGTTAAGTATATATTTTCTTTGCTGGCATTTTAAACAAGTTATAAAATGTGGAACAAAGTATAAAAATCACATATTTCCACAAATCTTGCCATATAACAAATCTTTGCCCCTAACAAATCTTGCTTTCGTAGAAACAAAAAGTTCTTAGTCTATGGTGAAAAATGTAATAGTAGTAGAGTATATACTTCAAAATTTATCTTTATTATTCAATAGCATCTTAGGCAATAACAGATGTCAATGGAATCTTTTCCTTTTTTATTTTATTTGAACCAGTTTCTCATCCAGTTAGTTCTACAGGAAAAAAGAAAAAACGTGAACAGTAATGACTTACATAACATTTTCTTCTTCGGGTTGTGTATAGTTACTATTAAATATATAGGGATAGTTTGTGATTTGAATTCAGTGAAGGGAAAGAAAACAGTAAGCATTGTGCCAATCTCTCAGTTTGTGCAGTGGAATCAGGATGCTTTTCAAAGTGTTATAAAAATTTAATTTCTTGCTTTCTCTGGTTAAAATCTGAATGGCCAAGAATGGAATAGTCATTTTCTTTGCTAGTTTTATATTTGAAGACATCCCCAGAATTTGAATCAATTTGAAGTTTGATTTTCATTTCTAACTCCTCTGGAACAATATGATGAAACAGTCATACTCATCTAAAGTTCAGCTAAACAGGAGCTCATGGTTGGAAAACTGGGAGTCTCAACTTTTACCATATAGTGGCTAGGATACTAAATTGTCTGATAGGCAAAGGAAATAAGTCATCATCTTATGGCTTAATTACAGGAGGAAAGAATGTTCAGACTCAAATATCTCAATAAATAGACTGTTTGTACAGAGACAAAGGAGCTACCTTAGAAGTTTTGGACCCTAGACTGTGGTCATGAATTCTATACCATTCAGTTATGTGACCTGACACATGTCACTAACCCTCTCTAGTGTCAGTTTCGTCACTTACAATAATCTAAATAATTGATGCTTAATGCAGTTTTTTAGAATGATAATATATATGTGAAATCACATACAGTATGCCAGCACAGCACATAAAACAAATTAAGTCATATTTTATTATTAGAGATGTATTTTAAGAACTAAGTACTTCGGGCTGTGTGTTCAAACACGCTGCTTGTATGGATAACTAACCATCTCTAGGTTTTAGGGGCTTTGTTGTTGTTATTGCTGTTGTTTTGCAAAACAGGATTAATATGATTATTGTGAAAACTAAGTGAGATAGTAAATATAAAGAGCTTATCACAATAGCATTGGTTCAATAAATGTGGGCTTTTCTTTAATATTTACTTTTTTTAGGTCACTAATTGAACACAAGGGGCTGTTTTAAATAAACACAATTTAAGGGGTGATTTTGTGTACACGTTACAATGTTTTACCAGCATCAACATCCAGTTCCTCTTATTTTGGTAGCAGTGTTATTCTCATAATTATGTAATTCTTTTAAAATATCTTGAATCACAAACGTAGGTAGTTGCATGTTACTTTTTAAAACTATTTTTGCAACCTCTAATCGTTAGTCAAACTGCTCTAAAATCCTGAAAGACAAATAGTAAAAAATTATTTTAAAGTCAATACACTATTATTAAACAATTGCTTTTTTTCCTTATTATAAACACTTTTGACCAAAAATTCCAAAACTTATGCCCTGCAATGGCCTATGATGCAATATCACCCACTGTGCATTAAGGATTGACTTGCCATTTTATAGTTGACTTAATATTGGGTTGTTATAAGAGAATGTACTGAAAACTTATTTGACAATGGCAGATGGGTGCCATAGTGAGACTTCATGTACAGATTAAATGAATGTAATAGATACGGCATGGAGCTGAACAACAGCAAAAAAGCACAGAGTTATAACTTCCTAGTAAATGACATTTACAAGAAGTATAGGTATGTTCACAGAGATGGCCAGAGAAGATTCAATCTAAGGTCAGAACAAAAGCAAATGAATCTGGCTGCAGAAGAACTCTTTGAAGCTCACATCTAAAACTAACTATTTGTGTAACATCAGGCAAGTTATTTCATCTCCCTGTTTCATTCCCTCATTTGTAAATTGTGGATTATAGTAGTACCTTCCTCATAGGCTAATGTGAGAAAACAAACCATGTATATAAAGTGTTCAGAATCATGTCTTGACTTAAAAAGTGTTTAACAAATGGTCACTGTTGTCATTCTCTGACTCTGTTTATGCATATAAATATTTTTTCAATGTTTACTATTGCATTAAAGGCACTATAAATTCTATCATCTTCCAATACCTTGATTCCATGTAAGGTCCAAGTTGAATAATAGAGTAGAACTTCATTCTGGGTAAAAATGGAAGTACAATTTTATTTCATTAAATGTTATTTCTAGTCAGTTCCTTTGAGAATATTGGACAGTAAAACACTATTATAGATGTTCCTATTTATGTGTATACGTTTGTGGTGATTTCATTCTGACAAGTCAGGTCTACCATGAGTTTGGATTAGAAATTGTGTGTCCAGTGGATGTAAGAACTATGTTTGATCTTTTCTTAGTATTCTTCCACTTCTTTGGTTTTCCTTTCAAAATAATAATCAATTAGAATTCATCCAATTAATAAAGTTAATATGGTCTATGAGTAAAAATATGATAATAAATATACCCAATAAATGGTTCATGTACCATATAGGAGGTATCAAAAGAAATAAAACTTTTTCAATGATTGTACCCATTTAGACATTTAAAAATGTTTCCAAGTAGCGATTTTAGGCAATTATGTTGCTGGACTTCCTCCTTGTCACTGACCTTCAATGAAAGATTCTTCAGAGGTTAAAACTGTCCCTATTTTAATGCTAATTCGTTTTCTGAATTAAAATTATCTTATCCAATTTGATCACTCATGTTACACTCTAAATTTGGCTGAATACATTTTTTAAAAAGATTAAAATTTGTTACCGATGATTATAGTCCAATAATAAATCACAGACTAGTTCATAACTTACAACAGATTGTTTACCAGGGTTACAACTTCATGAAATCAGAAATTATATCTTTTTTGTGTGTGTGTTAAACATATTACAAAGCCTGGCACCTGTTCATTTTTTAGCAAATGTTTGTTGAATGGTTTGAGGGAGTAGTAGCTTCATCTCTTGAACTAACTTGTTAGCACCTTTAGAAAAATGGTACAATCTGAATCTTCTAAATGCTGCATATTGCCTTGATGTAAGTTTTGAAAACCAGACACAATCCTTATCATTGGGACACCATCCTTGTTAGAATTCTTTATCATTCCTATGTTATCTGTTGTTTTCTATTTATTTTGAATGTGTAAATATTAAAATTATTTTGGGCCTGGCGTGGTGGCTCATGCCTGTAATCCCAGCACTTTGGGAGGCCAAGGTTGGCAGATTACCTGAGGTCAGGAGTTTGAGACCAGTCTGGTCAACATGGTGAAACCCCATCTCTAGCAAAAATACAGAAATTAGCTGGGCATGTTGGCACATGCCTGTAATCCCATCTACTCAGAGGGGCTGAGGCAGGAGAATTGCTGGAGCCCAGGAGACAGAGGTTGCAGTAAGTCAAGATTGTGCCACTGCATTCCAGCCTGGCCAACAGAGCAAGACTCTGTCTCAAAAAAAAAATTATTTTGGCATCTATTAAGAAATTTGCAGCAAAGTTAAGCAACAACAGTTTACACCTTTGGGGAATTATTCAATAGTATTATGCCTAGAAGGCTGTCCCTTCTTTTTCATTTTGAAGAACATTTTTCTCTGAGTTTATGCAAATTTGAGGAGGCTAATCCAAGGCATCTCTACATATTGTTAGGTAAGACGTAATGTTTGATACTGCAAATTTTCTCTGGAAATTTATCAGTCACTTCCGCTGTATAAATCATGTAATATATCAGAGGTTTTTTGTTTGGATGAACTAAAGATAACTGCAGTAAAGATTTGAAGAATGATACCTATTCATCAAAAACAAACAAATAAATATGTTTGAGTAATGCTCTACAGTTTAAAAAGTTATTTCACATCTTTTATTACCATTGCTCCTCACAACAACAGGCAATGTATATCTACCACCATTCTAAGTGCATTATCTCGTTGGATTTTTGGCTTAATTAAATGTTATGAAAAGCCACTTAACTTCATTAGTGAACAGGTTAGTATGTATGACTAATTAAAAGGTGCCCATAATATTTTATACTAACATTAAACAAGTACAAGTGTGGCTATTGTTTGGGAGCTCCAAGTTGAATGGGATCTCAAAGATATGTTTTATTATTGTTTCATGTTATTCTACCTACAGGTGACATTTATGATAAAGCTGAGACATATATATACACACATATATACACATTTATAAATGTATATATATTTATACAAATATATGTATTATACAAATATATATGTATATACATTTATACAAATATATATACATATATTTGTATTATACATTACATGTATATGTATATGTATAATACAAATATATGTGTGTATATATTTATACAAATATATACATATTTATGTATGTATTTATATATATACATATATATACACACATATATATATGGAGGATGAAAGCACTGATCAGCTGATTGGCCTTGAAGATACCCTCACTTTCTTTAATTTTCATGATTGCCTTCCTGTTAATGTCACAGACTCTTTTTTAGCCCTCCTGAGTTGAATATTTGGGCACACGTGACAGTATACATACAACTCGTGTTTGAATAAAGGTTTGTTTGGTTGATTGCCTGGTTATCTGAGAGTGAGATCTTGGCTCTCATTTGGCTAAAGCAATAAATGTCTGGGCAGTGTCTGCTAATCAGTAGGTCAGTTCACATCAACATTCAGCAAATTCGTTGATTGATTCATTTATTCTTAAAATATGTAGAAAATTTCCTACGCACACGACCCTGTTTAATATTTGTATGATAATCTAATGACTTTAGTGTAGATATCATTCTCAATAGGATTTGATAGCATGTCGGAAACTGCTGAGCATGGCAGAGTGATAAATTGTGCTTTTGTTTACATGACTAATTGTAAGGGTTTGGAAACACTCCTTTGATGTACTAAGAGCAGCTAATGAAGACAGTTAAATAAACAAACCATTATGATGAATCTAGGAGTTCATATAGACATTCTGCTAATTTGCTTCTTGTCCCAGGCCCAAAGTTTTATGTATGTCTTCCCAAGCATAACAACTATTTTTCATTTAATGGAGAGCTAGTTTGTTTTCCTTCATAACTTAATGCTCTATTCACTCACTTAGAATGTCACTGCTCAAACTGGCTTTAGAGATTAGCTACTAGCTAGCTAATGCTTTTACCAATAAGGAAACTGACGCTCCTAGAAGTGAAGTGATAAGCCTTAGATCACATTGCTAATTGGTGAAGGAGCCAGTCTAGAATCCAGGTCTCCTAATTGTTTCCGCTATACTATGATGCTTCCTTTAAAATACAGGCTAGATGCCTGTATAAAATCTCTTGAAACTAGCTCTATATTTCACCAATCAGTACACACCAACTTGAGACTAGCAAACTTTTTTGGTATGTTCCATAGTTGCTCTCACACTGTCATTTTGCCTAACAGCAGCTCATATCTACTAGGAGAAAGTACCAAGGCTTTTCCTGTGATGCGTTTCGTTGTTACTCATTGCTGTTTAGTGCCTAGACTGCATCATGTTTAATGGAAAAGTAGACTTAATTTCTGTCTCATTTTCAAGAAATGTGCTGTAAGAGCATGCCAACCCCAACCCCTTGATAATCTTGTCTAACAGCGTTGGTGGTGTAATGAATTAGTCTTGCACGAGTCTGCTGCTTCTAGAGGACTAAGCAGGGGATCAAATCCTCCCTTTGTAGTGAGGCAAGCTGCCAGAGAAGTGATTGATATTGCAGACAGACTTCAAGGAAGAAATAAGCAGATAAGTGGGGTAATAAGTAGATAATATACTACTTTCCACTTAGTGTCTTTTATCTGAGCATCTGAAGGCAGCTGTATACTTAAACATCAAGGCCCCTTGGTGTAAGGAGAAAACGGGGTCTTTCCTTTTATTCTGTGGTCCTCCATAATCAATAAATCAGTGAAAATGTTTCCAAAGAAAGATCAGCGCTAAAGATTTGGTTTTGCCCTTTCTCTGTGAAGCTAAGGCACCAGGATATGAAGCAATCGCTCTAAAAGTTATCTTGATCTTGATGCAATGTTTTGTATGCACTTTCTCCTACAATGTTTGGATCTGAAAAAAGAAACTTCTACTGTACCAAGTAAGGCATTTACTGTCTTTTTAATCCCTTCTGATTGTGTCAGACTCATTCCCTCTGAGTAATTCTCATTCTTGGATTTATTTTACTCCTCAAAAATTTCCCTTGTAAATCTTATTTTAGGTCAAAGTCCTTAGACAGTAAATCTTTCAGACAGCTTCAGGCCATTATGGCTCCAAGAAACCATTGTGAAGTGAAGTTGTGTTTAATAAGGTTGATGGACCCTGTTAGAGATCTCTCTGAGTATGCCTTCATTAATTTTGTACACATCTTGTTAATTCACACAAAGAGAGTAAGTTGCCAAGCCAAAATTGTTTCCTTTTAGCAGACCATGACTCAAAATTCAGAAGCTGATTCCTAGGAGAGTTAAAGAACAATACTGGCTGCCACATTTTTTTGAGGTAACTTTGCTCTTTAAAGAGACTAGAATAATTTTCTAGTCATTAAATCACCAAATATAAATACCCAGTGACCTTACAAATATTGTTTAATCATCCTCTCCATCAATGGCTCTTTTTTTTCTAATTTATGTCATGTGAGAGTATTTGTTAAATCATAGAAAACTTTGAGATCACAAAGGTCATCAGATCTAACCACCCATTCTGTCTGGGCTTTAACTCTATCATAATATGCAAAGGACTGGCTTATAATTCCCTTAAGAAGTAAGAAAACACATATCCATGTATTCTGTCCTTTGAAGATCAGAAAATATCGCTGAATATGAAAAAAAACACACCAAGTTCTTGGCTTCATATTTATAGTTTGTCTAAAGAAAAAAATTGCTTTCTTCCAACAAACTGCATTTCCTTTAGGACACAAATTTTATACTTGGAAGAAGATTTTAAAAGAACTATGTGTAGCACCTTTGCAACCATCTTTCCTTGTGATCAAATACTTTTGTGAGCCGATAAGTCTCAAGTTGAGATAATTAAAGATAAAATGTGACAGGAATTGTATGTGCATCTGTGTTTGAAGGGAGCCTTGCAGTAAGTAGAACATAAAGATATATGCATCGCTGTTTTGGTAATCTCCATATAGTATTGATTATAATCTCATGTTTTTTCCACTTTATAAACATTTCATCTCATTTGACAACCCTTACAGTTACCTGTGAGATGATGTAGGTGTTGTTATCCCTATTCAATAACTGTAAAAGCAGTTTCCAATTTTCCCCAAGGCTGCCAACCTAGAAAGTATCAGAACCCAGACCTTTTGACTGCAGCCAAGTATGGGAAGTGCTTTCAAATAGGGCATCAGATACAGCAAATCATCTGTTACTATGAAGTACTATACAAAATGTTAGAACTGTTATCGAATATATTCTCAAGACTTAGGTCCGCAGTCGGCCATTGAGGTACAAATCTTTTCCTATAGAAAGGAAATTGACAGCCAGTCGCAGTGACTCACACCTGTAATCCCAGCACTTTCAGAGGCCGAGGAGGGTAGATCACAAGGTCAGGAGTTCAAGACCAGCAGCCTGGCCAACATAGTGAAACCTCGTCTCTACTAAAACTACAACAATTTAGCCAGGCATGGTGGCAGGCAGGTGCCTGTAGTCCCAGCTACTTGGGAGGCGGAGGCAGGAGAATCGCTTGAACCTAGGAGGCAGAGGTTGTGGTGAACCGATATCGTGCCACTGCACTCCAGCCTGGGCAACAAGAGTGAAACTCTGTCTCAAAAAAAAAAAAAAAAGAAATTGAAAAAAGTCGTAGAAAAAAGTCATTTGCTGTTATTGAGTGTTATTGAGTCCACTGTGTTAAGTTTTTTACAACTTCAAACTCATTCTCCCTCAAGTCAGTCTTACTTTCTTTTCCTCACCCCAAACCCAGAGGATTCTGCCTTCTTGCTGGGTTCTAGGTTCTACCCTTTCAGTATAAGATGAAAACCACCTTCCACACAACTTCCTAGATCGTAACATGTCATGTTCTCTCTCCTTGTTTTGACTTAGTTTTGTCTTTCTATTTGATTGGGGGTACTCTTTGGATCAAGTTTTTTGTAAAGTACCTTCCAATATACTTGAGCAGCTATTATACTTCTCTGAATATCATAAGCATCTTGTCCTCATTTCTTTTTAGTGATATCTAACCTTCTATCTCTCTTTAATTCACACATTTTAAAATATCTTCTTTAAGCCCCAAATATAGAAGTGAAAACTTTTCACAGAGAGAAAGAGAGGTTACCTTTTACTACTACCTTAGTATGTTTATTGGAAACCTGTAATAGTCACCAACACTTAACCGAATTTAAAGCAGAAATTGAGGCAGCCCAATGGGATGACTGAGACAAAGTTTTGGTACACTTGAAATATAAGCCTTGGGCCATAAACAAAAATATATGTAGTTCTCATGGTTAAATGTAATGAGTAATGTAATTATTTCAAATATGGGATGCAATCCTAAGAATGAGGAGAGAAGGAGAGCCACTTGACATTTACAAAATAGTTGCAAATTTGGGAGTCTGAGGCAGAAGGGCTGCTTAGCCCAGGAGTTTCAGACTAGCTTGGGCAACATAGCAAGACCCTGTATTTAACAAAATATAAAAAATAGTTGCAAAGCATTGGGACACTTATTTTCAATCTTTGGATTTCATGTTGTCTTTCTCTAAATGAAAATGTGTGGTTATATGATTTCTAAAGTCTCTCGATGTAATATTCTTTAGTTTTATTTTTATCATTGCTTACAATTACTGCCCATATTATTACAATAAGCCTGACTTTTGAAACACCATGTTTCGCTCCAGAGACAGAGACAGAGCCCTTCCTCCTTTCTCTTCTTGTCTTGCTGGGGCCTAAGAAGAGAAAGGGGCACTATTGTTATGGGTGAATACATGTAGAGTCTTAGGAAATAATGAAGAAAGGATTTAGGAGTGGATGCTTAACTGATTGCTTTCTATTAAAGGCTCACAATCCTATAGAAGAGTAGCAATGAAGAAATGGATCTTTATGTTTGAATTCCTAAATTTATCCTGAAAACAAAAGCCAGCCCCTGCTAGGTTAGAGTCCTCCAAAGCTAGGGATCTGTTAGGAGCACTGGTTTTGCCTTACAGACCTAGATGTAAATGTTAGTCTCAGATGGGCAGAGAGTTGAACTCTGTAATTAGCCCTGCAGGTCAGTCTTGAAAGAAATGAGAGTGTAGCATCCAGCAATTTAAAAAGGCATCCTGTGCAATTGTTTACTGAGGGTCAGAGGGTAAATGCTGTTGTGACAGTTGGGTGGACTTGGCACACTTCTCTACACAGGATAAGAGCGAGAAGAGAGGTTGATGTTGATCTTTGGTGATAGCAATAGCAGAAGACAGTTCCCCAAATTCTAGGGTCTTTTAAATATCCTTTCAATTCACATGAAAGGCTTCCATTTGTAATCCAAGGAATTGAAATATCAAGTCATAGGAAATAAGAGGTGATCTAGCCCATAACTTTATCTTCAGGGAAGATAAGTCATAAACTTTTCTGGAAGCTTAAAGCTGAAGTATATTTCTCATGTTTACTTCAAGTATGAGAAGGATACAGATAATTCAAATCCACCACAGTCTTATTCCAACATGTCTTTCCTACTCTGTCTTCCATCTCCTGTCGTTCCAGGCTCATCCAACTCACCCTGTTATTTTTTTATTTTTATTTTATTTTATTTTGAGACAGAGTCTTGCTCTGTCACCTAGATTGCAGGGCAATGGTAGGATCTGGGCTCACTTCAATCTCTGCCTCCTGGATTCAAGCGATTTTCCTGCCTCAGCCTCCTGAGTAGCTGGGATTATAGGCACCTGCCATCATGCTCAGCTAATTTTTGTATTTTTAGTGGAGATGGAGTTTCACCATATTGGTCAGGCTGGTCTCAAACTCCTGACCTCAGGTGATTCACCCGCCTCTGTCTCCCAAAATGCTGGGATTACAGGTGTGAGCCACCATGCCTGGCCTCACCGTTATTCTGAATGCATAATTTCATGTCTCTGTCTTTTGTCCTATGCTGTTTCTTAATTAGATTCCTAAATGTCTATTTCCTCTTCCTGTTCTATTTCCTTTTTACCTTATGGATTCAACTCCTTATCTCTTCATGAAGAATTAATCACTCCTTTCTCTCTGTTCCCATAGAACTATGTCTGTAACTTTAACTTACTTAGCATTCATTTTAGTTACTATTTCACATGCACTTCACCCGACTTTGTAAACATATTAGGTTTTTTTTTGTTTTTTGTTTTTTGTTTTTTTAAGTATATGTCTCCTATACTAGATGAGGAAGTCTTTGGACAGATGCTGAGTCGTCGTCGTTGTCGTCTTTTTTTTTTTTTATTTTTTTTTCCTTTGAGTCAGAGTCTTACTCTGTCACCCAGGCTGGAGTACAGTGCCTGAATCTCAGCTCACGGCAACCTCTGCCTTCCGGGTTCAAGTGATTCTGGTGCCTCAGCCACCTGAGTAGCTGGGATTACAGGCATGCATCATTACATCTGTCTAATTTCCATATTTCCAGTAGAAGTGGGGTTTCACCATGTTGGCCATGACTGGTCTTGAACTCCTGGCCTCAAGTGATCCACCTGCCTTGGCCTCCCAAAGTGCTGGGATTACAGGCATGAGCCACTGTGCCCGGCCGAGTCTTATTCTTCTTTAGGTCTTATTGCAGGATAATGTACAATAAAATATTCAGTTAATGTTTGAAAGGAAATGTGCTTGTCTACATGTGTATGTGGGAGAAATAAAATGGTCTCTAACTGATGGCCTCTAACACCCCTTCTAGTATTAACATACACTGAATGGATCTATGGTTTGATGTATCAATAAAATAAAATCAACTAATTTTTAATCAGTTATTATTTACTTTCGCCTTCACTTTTTTTGTCCAGATTGCCTGTAAGAGGATGCAAAACTCAAATTTGACAATCTTTTCTATTACATGAACCAGTAAACATTTTTGATTTTTTCCATTCTAGAGTCATAATGGAATTGAAAGTAGAACTTGTCTGATGGGTGAGGATTGTACATGGGTTTTAGTTTGCTCAAGTAGTCTTCTAGTTAATGATCATGACCAAGAACTTATTATTGTTGCTAAATAGGAATTGTAAGAATGTGGATATTTTGAGGAACGAGTTAGGATAAAAGAAGCTGAATATATGTTTTAAAGAGATGCTTAGACTGAAACATCAGTTCCCTTTTTTGTCCATAATCTTATAGATCTGGTCACACCACTTACATTGTTATCAACTCGGCCCTTTAACTTTGTAGCTTAAATCCCTTACCCCATAGAGAAACTATCTGCATCACAAAACCTCATAAATCGAAGAAATACTTAAAGTAGAGAATATAAGTAAATGAGATGGGTGTAATATTACCATTTCATTCACTTAGCAACTGAGTTACAAATAATTCCTTAGCTTTATTTTTTTATTTTGCTGAAGCCAGCTTTTCCATAGCTTGTGTGTGTGTGGATGTGTGGATGTGTCTTTATGTTACTTATAATGAAGTCTGACTTTGCTATGCATTTCTTTTTGTGATTTAAATGCAACATTCATACTGAGTTCCATTTGACGAAATGATTTCATCATTATTACAAGGCTATAGTCTTTAGTTTCCCTTTACTTTTAAGCAACATATATATTAACCCTAAAGTAAATTGCAATCTTTGCTGGAAATTACCTATATTTTTAAAATGCATCACTCCTCTTGAGTCTTTTTTAATCTCTTTGTGACATTATTACAAAATTGTCTAGTTCATGATCAATGCAGATAATGTTTTCTTACAAAATCAAACCAGCAACCTCCATAGGCCAGAAGATCTGGCTTAACCACCCGGGTCACAGAGTCACACCTACTTGGTTGCACCACTTTTTAATCGACTTGTGAATCAGGCTTGGGAAAGTGGAGTTAAGTCAGTTCATTGTGTCTGTAACAGTAGGAAGCTCAGAATACCAACATGTAGGGGAAAAAGCTGCAAAGAAAATCCACGGGAGCCATTTGTGTCCACAGGACCTCTCAATTTCCCTTGCAGAGCATGCAAATAAAAAAGGTGATTTGCTCTGATACAGAATTCCTGCACAATGTTCAGGCATGTGTGCAAGACAGTAATCTCTTCTGTGACAGAGTAACCTGTGTAGCACAGGGAAGCATGAAATTTGGAGCCAGCAAACCCGAGTTCCAAGCTCCAGCCTTAAGTATAGTTTAGCGTATGAACTTGAGTATGACATTTAACCCCTCTAGAGCCTCATTTCCTTGTCTGAAAATGGAGGACAGTAAGACTCTGCCAACTTCACAAACTTATTATATGGATCAAACCAGAACAAACATCTCCCAAGCAGAATGTGAGTGCTTACTCTGCCTACTTTCCAAGCTGCAGGAAATATAGAACTAAATTGGGCATTGCCCTTGCTCTCAAGCTTCTATTTCAGTGTGGGATTCATGAAAACATAACTAAAAGGCAATAAGATCAGATCAACAATAATATAGGTATCCCAAGAATTAGTAAAATGTTAATGGAGAGAGCAACTGACTGCCTAGAAAAGACAAGAAATTACAAAAAAGGCAAGAAGACAGATCCTAGCAAGCACAAGCTAAGTACATAGAAGACACTCAACCAGTGTGGAGTAAAATGGAAGTAGCAGTTATGTGGGTGTTAAAGAATGTGTTTGAGTTTGCCAGTTGGAGATAATAGAGGAACTAGGGTCTACAGAGCTGCCAAACTGTGAAATATAAGAGATGTATGCTTTGTAAGCTGCAATGCGGGATACATATCCTTAAGCTCTTATTACCCAGCCCCAAATCACTGCACCCTTCTTTGCCCACTAACAAGACTTTTTCAAAAGAAGTACTCAAGTTAGATCATCTTAGACAGAAATATAGAATACTTTAAAGCTAGAACTGATCATTACCTTCTTATCAAAATATTTTCTTGCACTCTTGAAGTTGGATTTGGTTTTTCATTTTGGAAAACAATTTCCTCCATACCTTACTTATAGGCCCCTATTTCCTAATTCTATGTACACTTAACTCTCTTCTGTACTCAGGGTCACTGGGACAAAAATGACACAAGGAAGGCACTTATTTTTATGTCTTTATTATTGTTTTGGACTAAGATCTTCTACACCCCACACTTAGAGTGAGTGGAAATTGTTGCCAGAGACAGGTGCTTTTTCTCCCATGGCCTGCTGTCACAGAAGGAAGATGACACCAGCCTGGTGACATTTGTGCCTGGGAGAGCTGCCAGTCCATGCTGCTTCCCCAGTGTTAAGAAACACTATGGTTTGTCATACCTAAATTACTTCCACCTCTCTGCTGGCGGTGGCAGTGATGTCAGTTATCCTGGATCCAGTTAAGGTTTCAGTCTTTCTGTTTTCCTGATCATGTTGACTCTCTTCTTCTTCTTAAAATGCAATTTTTCTTGTTTTGTGTTTATGTTAAGGGCTATTTTCTGCCAAACAGACATTATCAAAGCAGTTGCATAGTGAAGGACTGGCGTCCTTCAGAAATGTAGAGAAAATCTGAGACTGTCAGGCCCAGAAAGAACTTTAGAAATCCCACAGGATTTGGCCAAGTCTTTGTCGTACTTGCAAGGGGCTGAGAAACAGACAGACTAGATAGCTATGTCAAGGCCTGATAGCAAGTCACAGCATGAAACAAGTGGACCTTTAAAAAATATAGATAGCTACAGATACCACATTTACATACACCATTTCTGTATACTTAGGATTTAAGGGTAATGTAATCCTGAACAGTGTAGCAGAGAGGATTAGTGAAAACAGGGTTCTCGGAGTGGCTTATCCACCCTCGTGGTTTATGATGCAAAGGTGGTGTGCATACTGGATGGGAGATTCACAGGCGGGATTATCCACGGGTTCCTGATGTCACAAACCTGTGACTTCTCCTATTTTCTAAAACAACTGTGGCTACTAGCGGACACATATGCTGTAACTAAAGGTGCAGACCGGCAGCAGTTAAAACCAGATACGGACGCTAGAACGCTCTAAGAGCAAAATACAGTCCCCGCCCCACTTGGAGTTCATCTAGGATTCCACAGTAAATACACCTCCTTTCTATTTTGCCTAGGGATTTTTCTTTTTTTCCTGGAAAGGGTGGAGAAGATTTACGTAAGAAAGCTGAGTTGCCTCAAAATACAGCCTCCAGAAAGAATGAGGCATCTCCTGCCCAGCCTATTATTCCTGCTGAGGAGAGAGAAATTGAGGAGCTAAAAGTGAAGCCTAAAATTGCCAGGGCTGAAATCTGGATAGAAATCAACTGGTCTATAAAATTAGCTGCCTCACTGGCCCTTTAGGGCGGAAATACCACGAGGAACAGACGTCTGATGTAAAGTTGAGAGGGAAGTTGTCTTGTCTTCGTCAGTAGTAAATCAAATCTAGGTTGAATAGACAAATGCCATCTCCAAGGAGAGTAGGATCACAATTATATAGGATGCCGAATATCTAATAACACTAAATCCAATTAACAGCTTGAAAACCTGAAGCATGGGCAGGGGAAGTGTCTTGCTTCAAGTAATGTAATGAATTTACTGGTAGATGCAGAACTTAACCCAAAATTCATGACTCTTAGAACAGTGCCCTTTTGGCCAGGCGCGGTGGCTCAAACCTGTAATCCCAGCACTTTGGGAGGCCGAGACGGGCGGATCACGAGGTCAGGAGATCGAGACCATCCTTGCTAACCCGGTGAAACCCCGTCTCTACTAAAAAATACAAAAAACTAGCCGGGCATGGTGGCGGCGCCTATAGTCCCAGCTACTCGGGAGGCTGAGGCAGGAGAATGGCGGGAACCCGGGAGGCGGAGCTTGCAGCGAGCTGAGATCCGGCCACTGCACTCCAGCCTGGGTGACAGAGCGAGACTCCGTCTCAAAAAAAAAAATAAATAAATAAATTGAAAAAAAAAAAAAAAAAAAAAAAAGAACAGTGCCCTTTCATGCATGACCCTGAATGCAAGAGGGGTTTCGTTTTTATGGTTTCAAGGTAGAATGAATTATGGAAATCTGGGCTTGTGTTATAATATATCCCAGTGTGGAATCAGAAGGAAAAGTGATGTGTTATGCAATGAACTTGAGTGAATACTTATTCATTATCCATTCAGAAAAGAGACAAACTCAAAATCAAATAGGTGAAACCCAAAGCCCAGGTTTCCTGATGTTGATTCCAGAGTTCTTTCCACTGTTCCTTGCCGGCAATTGACTGCGTCTATGACCATTTGCCATGGTGGCAGCTGTACGGAGGATGTGGCAGTAAGTAGGAGGGCCAGGGACTGAAATATAAGTTTTAATCAGTCTATTCAAACATAAGACAATCCAGTGCTTTAAAAAATAAGAATTTATAGGAGATATTTAGTAGCCATCTTCAGAAATACACATATTGATAAATACAACAATAAAAGATACTGACATTTATTTGGAATCTATCATAAACTAAATAGTGCCATAGGGCTGATTAGGGAAGTTAAATGTTATAATGTGAGGTGATATTTTGCTTTTAGAGATGAAGGTTCAAAGAAACTCAACACATCACTATTCAAACACAGTGTAGTTTGATTTAAGACCTTCTCTTTCCAAAGTAGACCAGTCAGTGGGAGTACAGGTGAGTATGTTTATTTTAATGAATAACGTATAATAGCAATAGGAGGAACTTAATTTTGTTGATGAGTTTTTACTCTATTTTTTTAAATATTTTAAATAATAGTAGCTGCTAGTGCTGGTACTAGTGTTGTAGTGAGGTGAGCTCTGTAATGCATTGTTGGCCTAAACATAAACTGGTATCCTGTTTGGAAATTAATGTATCTATCAGGCTTTAAAATATTTTTGTCTTTTAATTGAATAATTTGCTTATGGTAGTGTACTTTAATAAATAGTGTAATAATTTTTGCTTTATGATTATAGTGGTGAAGAAAAATTGAAGCAAATTGAATTCCCAATTAGTTGGAAATAGCTAAATTAATTCAATAACTATGTAGCAGTTTAATTTTTTAATTTTAAAATTTAATTTAATTTAATATAATGCATTTAATGACCTGAGAATGTACTCATTTTAGCAGATTAATTTCAAAAAGTAGGTATATGCATCTGTGTACACAGATACATATATACATACTTAACAAAATATATCTTTAGTATTGAGTATGTGTACAGCTGGTAAAACACATACTTATGTGTAATATGTATCTCTGGAAGAGAATAGACCAAAATGCTAATGGTGTCTACCTGTAGTTTCTAGGATAAATGACTGCAATTTATTCCATACAGTGTGTATTTTCTGTATTTTCAACACCATATTTGTAATCTAAACAAACACATGTATTTTTTAAAATCCTAAAGAAGTCAGTTTTATATAATAAAATAGTTTTTATTTTAGTGTATATAATACTAAAAAGAAAAGCAATTTGGAAATATTTGATGAATCTATTAAAGGGTTAAACCTTTATTAATAAAGAAGATACTACTCCTTCAATGGAGCAGGGATTGGCAGTAAGGCAAAATATATTAACAGGCCATTTAAAGGAGAAATGCAGAGGGCTAATGAACATATTGAAACACATGAAATATCACTAGCAATAAAGGGAATTAATATGAAAATAAAATATTTTTTTATGTATAAAGTTGGAAAAGATAGTCCTCTCAGTGCTGTGATAGCCTCACTCAAATGTAATCTGTTGCAGTCTTTTTGGAAAATAACTTGATACTATACCCATGAAGTGACTTAAGTCCATAACATTTGACCCAGTACTTTTAGTTGTAGGAATACTTAACAGGGGAAAATACTCAAAATATTATGATAACTAAAAAAATTATATTGCATATGATCTCAATCTTGTTTACATACATAAACATAGGAGGAAGACCATAGAAACTTTTAATGTAATTCTGAGAGTTGCACTTACAGTTGACTTTCATTTTTTATTTGTATTTTACTTTTTTCTTCTAAATTTCACACTATTTTTGTAATCTAAAAATTTTAAATCCATAATGCGAAACAATATGAGGAGAGATTATCTTATCTCTGTACATTTGTACATCTATTTACTTGAACTGTAAGTAAGGCACTATCTAAATCCAGGTAAGTGGTAAAATACTGTTGTTATTATAATCATAGCATTGGCTATATGGCAAATGAACTGTAGGACATAGATGACATTGAAGAAGGATAAATACAGGAGTAAGAGGGAAAAGTAAACATGAAGATGTAATTTAACCATGAAGCATAGTGTTTTCCAGTCTCAAAATACACAGATTCGGATCTCAATTCCATCATTTAATCTCTCTCTGCACTTCAGTGTCTTCATCTGTAAAATAGCAATGAACATAGTATCTAAGGAATAATTTTATGAGAATTAAATGAGTTTGTTATATGTAAAGTGCTTTGAGTACCTTAACCATAAAAAGTGCAGAGAATCTAAATTCTGTCTACCATTTTATCATTTACTTGAACATGTATACAAATAAAAAATTAAATCTAGAATACACTGTAAGATTTAAGACAGAACTCATCTCCCCTTCTATGCCTATAAGACTTACCCATTTTTCAGAACTTAGCTGGTCATCCTCAAATGGATGAGATCTTGTTTTGGAACTTAGCCTCAGACTAAAAATTGATGTGTTGAACTAATTTAGTGGCCTTTAGTAGCTTCCTCAAATGCTAATTCTTATCACCTATCTGAGGCAGGAGAGGAAGGTAAACACTTAATTCACACAGTATTAGAACTTTAAAAGTTATTCAGTGTGTTTTGTAGATCATCCTTCACAGTAATGGTAGCTGATATCAAAAAGATCTCACTGGTTTTGTTTTGCAGCTGCCTGGAAAGCCCCACCATTTCTTAGCTTTCACACATGCTCTAAAAACCCCAACCTTTCTTGACTATTACAGGTTTTTCATGCTGACAACTTTCTCTTTTCACAAGTAATTGTTGAGAGCTTGAGATACTGAGCTTGAATTGAAAGCAATATTTTTTCTCTCTTCTATTTTAATTAGATGCTATGCTTTGATTTTTACAAGATGAAAAGGCATCTCTCTGTTAAAAAGGCATCTCTGTGTGTCTGTCTCATAATAAATGCTTTGGGTAAATACTCTTCTGCTTTCTAGTTATCTCTTATAGAATTATAGAACTGTTTAATTGAGCTAATACTCACCGAGCTTTTGGAGTACTAAATGTGACATGATGAACATAAATGTATTCTGACTTCAAAAACTTCAAAATCTTGTTGAGGAGACAGTTAAGTATACAACTTTTTGCATTAAAAGGTAGAATTTTATTACTGCTTTTATTTATATTCATCTAAAATAAGAGAAGATTTAACTTTAGGGATTTAGAGAAATTTAGAGAAATTGTTTAAAGAATCTAAAAGTATTTGAATATATCAGGAAAGCAAATGAAGGCATTCCAAACTCAGGGACCGGATTGAACAGGACAAAAATAGGCAGCTGGGGTCCACATTTGCTAAGCAGAGTGGATTTGTAAGGAAAGTGAAGCTGAAACGGTAGTTTGGGGCCAGATTTTAAAAGGCCTTGAATGCCATTGTAAATAATTTGTTTGGTCCTGTTGGCACTGGGACACCCTGAGGAGGGACATGATCAGAGTTGCCCTTTAGGAAAGGTGAACTGATAGTGAGGGAGTTCCAGCAGGGAGGAGAGAAAGTGGAGACATTGCTGTGTATTCCTTTTTTGCCGTCATTCAACATTCAGGTATATATATACACACACACACACACACACATATATACATATGCATATACATATATACACACACACACACATATATACACACACATATATACATATACCTATATGTATATATAGGTATATGTATATATGTATATGCATATATGTATATATGTGTGTATATATGTATATGCATATGTATCTATGTATATGTATACACACATGTGTATATATACATATATACATAGATACATATGTGTGTATATATACATATGTGTGTGTGTGTGTGTGTGTATATATATATATATTTTTTTTGAGATGGAGTCTCGCCCTGTTGCCCAGGCTGGAGTGCAGTGGTGCGATCTCAGTTCATTGCAACCTCCGCCTCCTGAGTTCACGCCATTCTCCTGCCTCTGCCTCCCAAGTAGCTGGGACTACAGGCGCCCACCACCATGCCTGGCTAATTTTTTCTATTTTTTTAGTAAAGACAGGATCTCACCGTGTTAGCCAGGATGGTCTCAATCTCCTGACTTTGTCATCCGCCTGCCTCGGCCTCCCAAAGTGTTGGGATTACAGATGTGAGCCAACGCGCCCGGCCGCATTCAGGTGGATTTCTTATTAAAATGTAGAAGGATTATCAGCCCCTGTACCTGCTAGTTCTGTAATCAAACAACCATGGATTATAAATCAGGAAAAAAATAAAAATACAACACACAAACCAAAAATATACAGTATAACTATTTAACTTTTTCACATAGAGATGTCAAATGGAGTCATTGACATTGGTATTTTATGAAAATGGCATTTCAAATCTGAGAAAAAATATTCAATAGATAATAAAGATCAGTTTTCAATGGGCGAGAGTAGATTTTCCTTTGTTTTTCATACAGACATATATTCTGGAAAGTTAAAAGATTTGCATGTGAAAACATTCAAAACTCATAATACTGTAATATGGTTACAAAATTTTACATTGGGCTGGGAAGGGCCTTTCAAACTATGTCTGAAACACAGTAAGTCATCAAAGAAAAAATGGTAAAGTTGACTATGGAAAAATTAGAATTTTCCTACACCAAAAAGCAAACTGTAATACTGTATGCAAGTTTGAAAGACCAGACATACCTAAACACACACACACAGACACATACACGCATGCACAAATACACACACAAACACAGGAAAATATAGCACTTATAATAAAAAGTTGGATGTTAGAAAAGGATATTCATCAAAATGTTAGCATTTTGTTACTTCTGGAAAGCATATGCTTTGATGTGACATCTTGGACTTCTGTTCCCAAAGCTGTGGGTTCACAGCACTGGCATTTTTACCCAGGGGGCGGTGCTGACCCCTAATTCTGAGACCGTGGAGCTTTAAGAAGTCTGAGGAAATGCCTGAGAAAAGGCAAGAGCTCTAACTAGAGTTGTTCTAACTACTGAGGACTTGGGGCATTCACTTAAAACCCTTGAATTTGTTTATTTATCTGAAAAACGTAGATAATAATACTAGCCTACACCACTAGGTGGTTAGGAAAATTAATGCATGTTACTAAACCTTTGAGATCCACGTATAAGCATTTTTGTTTATGGAGTGCAGAGAATTGTTACTTCTCTGTAACCTGCTTAAATCAATGCATGATATTTACATCAGCTCTTCACACTAATTCTGAAATCAAACATCAGATATACTTTTATTAGCTCTTTTATGGAAATGTTTGTGCTGAGTTCAAATCTACATGAACCATTAGCTAATTTTTCATTGTGAGGATACCTTGAAGCAAAAAATACGACTTTCCACCAATATATTGTTCCTTTTTCTTTATGTCATTTAAGTATCTTAAGTAGCTGTGCAACTTGACTACTTCATTTGTACAATATGGAGATGAGCAAATTGAGGGACAAATAAATATCCAAGTAAAATAAGATGAATATCCTCTAAATCACTTCCCTGATTCTGGACAAAAACAGGCTCTTATCTTTGTAATGGTCTTTAGAAATCATTTAGCTCTGCCCCTCATTTCACAAATGAGGAATCTGAATCCAGAGTGGTTAAGTAACTTGCCCCAAGGGCACAGAGCTCCTATCTCCTAACTCCCAGTCCAGTGTTCTTTTCTTCCAAAATACTCAAAGCTCTCAAGTAGCCACAGTGGACATATTGTCTTAGATTTTGTCCAGAATCTTTGTAAATATGTTAGAGACCGTATCTGAATTCATGCTGATAGCTGAGGTGGCACGTGGAAAGAATCTGACTTTTCCATCCATCAGATCTTGCTGAGAATCTTTTGACTTCGTGAAAGATGAAGTTGTTTACATTTTTAGTGGATATCAATACTTGAGACCTTGAGCCTTAGATTTGGGTATTCAAATGGCTACGTGATCCCATTAGTGTAAAAAACAATTCAGTAATGACTTTTGTAGGCAGTTGTGCTAACAGCATTTCCTCTAGATCATTGATTCCCAAGCATGACTCATACAGAACCGCCTAGCAAGCTGTATAAAATCCAGTTGTTGGGGCTGTAGCCCTGCAGAGCCTGATTCAGGAGATCTGGGGCCATGACAGAAATCTGTTTTTAAAAAGCACCCTGGATGATTTTCAGGATCATCCAAGTTTTTGGGCCACAGGAATCATGCACACCTTTAAGGGAGCAACCATCTGCTTTCTACTATTGACTCTTAAGCTGTCAGTAGGTGTAAAATTTAAATACATTGTACAAATAATTATACTGTATTTTGTAAGCAGGTTTTTTGTTGTTGTTGTTGTTGTTGTTGTTGTTTTTTGCCTCATAGGCAGTGCTCATTTGGTTAATTATAGGTAGAAAGAGAGATCATTCTTCCCAATGTGTGTGTGAAGAAATGAATGTTTTGTCTGATATAAATTTGTAGTGTTACAGAGTACTGTCATATTCTTGCATACTCAAGATCAAATTATATTATGGGAGTTTTTTGGTTTCTGTTTATAAAAGAAGGATGCACTATTACCAGAAACCTATGGGTCTTATATATCAGCCAATGGCCATATCATCCTTCAAGTGCATAAATGTTATGGATGCAAAAGTAGAAGTAAAGGGGAGGCAAATCGGAAGTTGTGAACGTATTTGCAAACTTTGTTTCTGAAATGTATGTTCTAATCTCTTCTGGCTTCCAATTCTCTTCTAAATTTTGTGTCTTCTAAATTTTATAAGAAATCGCAATATTCACTTATAGTTGTCTTTGCCACTTACAACTTTTCAAGCAAAATAGAGGAAACTGGGTTCCTGAGTGGGGGCTGTAGGATGATGTGGAGAAATCAGTCTAACTGAATTACAAATATTCAGCAGTAAAGAGAGTATTTTAATGAATCACATGATAACCATCAGGGTGCATCTCATCTCCACCACATCTTCGAACCAAGGCCAGATTCTGCATGAATGTTGGCATGTATTTAGGTAAATGTATTTTTAAGACAAAAGAGAATTGCTATCTTATGCTTTAATACTTATTCTACTCATCATTTACATAGATAAATCATGTACAGTAATCATTTTTATTACCTATTCACAAGCAAAGATATTAGTAGAAACTGGGTACAATAAAATAGAGAAAAGAAATATTCAAATATATAAGGGTTTTGTAAAAAAAAAAAAAAAAGAAAAAGAAAAGAAAAAAAAAGGACATATTTATCAGGATTCCTAATTCCTGTACATAATATGGATGTTTGCTTGTTTTTATAAGTTAACGGGGACTGGTAGTTTAAATTGTTATTGAAACATGCTCAAAAAAATCAGATAGCTTATTTTGTCATTGCTTGATATGAAACCACTGGCATTTTTCTGGGGAAAATAAGTTAAATACTCTTTAGCTACCAGGCAGTGGGTTTTGATTTTTTTACATTGATTAAATCTAACAGTGGATTTGAGTTCTCTCTCCTAATTTCTAACTTGGTGTATTCATTCTTGAAACCTCAAATCTAGATTTAAAAAAAGAAGCCTCCTAAAAGTTTTCCTGAAGTTTACTTTTCAGTTGCAAAGAGTAAAATAACTTTCTGAAATGCCTTCTGTAAATCGTGGTGGTGGTGGTGCGGTTTGTTTGGGGAGATTTGTTTTGTTTTTAAAAGAGAGTGCACTTTCTTATGAAAGAGACAGGGAAAGTTTTACCTGTCTGTCTCCTGGGTTTTTTTTTTTTTTTCTTTCTTTCTTTTTCTTTTAAAGATTGGTGATAAGGAATTCTAACTACTTAATGAGATGGGAGAGGCCTCACTCCATTGGAGTGGAGGAGTCCAGGTGGAAGTTGATGGATTGGACAGGTAAAGAGAAGAGTCCCGCCTCCTCATGCCTATAGTTGGGTATATATTAGGAAACCTTAAATTATGTACAGAGAGAGAAAGAGAGAGAGGGACTTGAGTTCTGTTATCTTCTTAGTAGATTCATATCGTAAGGGTCTCAGAGGGGGTGGGGGGGTTGGCAAAATCCTGGAGCCAGAAGAGAGGACAGCAGCATTGATCAATCTTACAGCTAACATGTTGTACCTGGAAAACAATGCCCAGACTCAATTTAGTGAGGTAAGGATTTTAGATTTTAGCACTCCATTTAGAGATGCTTTTTAATTTTTATTATTTTTTAAAAGACTTACATATTTGTGGTTCTCGGTCACCCAAAGTAATGTTTTGCAAATTGTATGTAGGAATCTCCTTTTCTTGGTTAATGTTTTCTGTGGTGGCTGTAAGATTTTTTTTATTATTATTATTAAGTAGGAGATGGAGCAGTAGGAGAAGATGAAAAAGAAAAAAAAAATCTGGATGACATTATGTATTTGAAAAAATAATGTTCAGGATTTTATAAAGTCACTTTTTATAAAAACAGACTCAGCAGATCACACTCTGCTGGATACATTGCAATGAATCCTATCATGGGTATTCACGTACCAGTAAGAAAAATTAGTTGACTGTGTCTTAACTTCTTAGCATAGGTCTATTTCCAGACTTCATCCTAAAAGCAAATGAAGCTTTTTTCAAAATAATCAGGTGAGATTTTTTAAAGCCATCTTCATTTTTAAGTCTGTCAATCCAGAGACCCACCTAAATCCAGAAGGGACTGTAATAACATTTCTGTCGTCTGGAGGGTGACTTGTACTTTCACGTGTGATGACAAATAAAGTTATTTTGGAGGGATGCGTTGTTAAATATTTATACATGCATGTATGTAAATGTGTATTACAGCATACAGGATTTTATTGAAGGAATTGATAATTTGCATTTCTGATCTGTTAGCAAGTTTGTCTTAGGTATTTAAACCTGTGCAAAGGGATAAAAAAAAAATCCTGAAGAGACTGTAAGGCTTTGAGGAAGTTTCCTAAGGTTGAGGGAGGTCTAACAACAATATTAGTTTACATTCCTCAGAATGGGCAGCTGTGTTGACACTAATCAGATTGGGTGGGGGGTGTTGTGGAGAGAGAGTTCGGTGTTTCAGATAAAAATGCTTGCAGGTGAGTGCTTGGAAAAGTGGACTAGAGTACTCAAATTGAGCTCCTTAAAAATCAAAACAAAATGCATAGTATTCCGGTGCAGACCGCAAGAGGAAGAGTGGAGCAGAGGGCTGCTAAGCAGGCCTGTGCTATGGTATTGACCACACTATTGTCTAGACTCCTGAACTGTGTAAATACAACAGGGGAAATATCGAGTTATCTAAAGAAGGAAAAGGAAGTGCCTATTTTTCTTTAAAACATTCAAGCAGGCTTGCTTGTCCTCAGTAGAAAAACTTGAGTTTCTTGTTTTGCTGTAATATTGAAAGTTAGCTTAAAATGTTGCCAATTTGTTTTTAAATAGAAGTAGCTTTTAAGATCTTCTTGATTCTATTGGATCCAATTTTGTCCAGTTTTAATCATTCAGAAAATGATCCGTCCATCATGTCATACCTGAGTTTGTCTGTCTTTATTCATGAACTATTTGACATACAGTATTTATAAGCCACCTAGGATCTTGTAAATCAAATGGGAGAAGCAAAAGTCTGTTCATTGATATCTCTAAGTGAAGCACAAGGTTGATGTAAAGTGGCAAGAAATGATTATTTTTTAAGTTAAATATAATGTTGTGAAAGAAAGCAATTGCATTCATGTTGTGATTAGAGGATATTTGTAGAAATTATTTCCTTTTATGGAGGCAAAAGAGTCATGTTGTTTGTGAGAATATGGCATGCTTATGAAAGAAAGTAGTTTTATACACAGGTTTTAGTTTTTCAAAACTTCAGATAAATATGTAATCAAGAGCCACAAAAGGCATCACTTGTCTGTTTTCTATTGGAATGCCGCTAAGGTCGACAAAAAATATCTGTGAAAAAACATGGCCGCACTTCCCTACCTTTCTATGTCTTTTTGCATATTGCCTGCATGACTTTCATATCCTTCCACCAGTGCATGTATTAGGTCATAATTTCATGGCTTGACTTCCATTCTATTACGTACAAACAGCTCTCTTTCTATTCAGGATTATGCTTTCATATCTAGTCCTCTGTAAAAATTCAGTGCTACATCTGAGTATATGAAATGCCTGGGACCACATGGCTCTGAGAACCATACATTTAATATAAAAGTTATAATGTGTGGGGATTTATGTGTATTAGTAACTGTCAATACAGAAAAAGCAATCTACGGTTATCACACAAGAATTGTTAAACACTGGGTAGATTAAAAATGAAAAAGGTATAAAACTTTCTGTAAGAGTGAAAATTATTTAAAAACTGTAACCCATTCTTTGACTTCAAATAAATGTATAGTAATTTGCTAGCAATTTCTTTGAATTGGTAACTCAAAAACGATATAAGAACACTGCTCCTTCTCTACTGCTTCTTCCATAACTTTTGAATTCTTCCCCAACCCCTAGCAGATCTGGATTTGGGGGAGCTGCTAATTAATAGGAAAGGTTCCAGAAGGGAGGAGAACATGAGCAGGATATAACAGGCAAGGCTGAAGGCACTACCCTTGGGTACAGTGGAGAGGCCACAAGCAAGCTCCACTCCCCAGTGCTAGGCTAGGAAAGACAGAGCCTCTGGGAACCGTCTCAGACTTAGAGAGAGAGAGGGCCAAAAGAAAGGAACTTCTTCACAGACCAAGTTTTAACTTCAACTTTCTGGAAAAACGAAACAAAACAGGGCTGTGTGTGTAAGTGTGTGTATGTGTATGTGTGAGTGGGAGGATCTGAAACTCCTTCTTAGAAAGAGATATTTACTAAAATTCCTCATCCGGGGTGTTACATGATGAAGGAAAGACACTTTGGTAAATGGGTTACAGTATTTTAGAACTAAATAGGAAATCAAGGTTCATATATGGAAACACCTCATTTTACAAATCAGGGTTAATGATTTTTCTTTCTGTAGTTGAGAGAGCTGTATGTATATGATTGTGTTCCCTTTACTCAGCCACTTTCTTTTTAATACCCAGGAGTGATGGGATGATTCATAGTAGGCACTCCAAAAAAGTTTCCATGAAGAACTGTTGTACAAAGCCAGTGGAATGCAAGAAAAAAAGTGTGGAGGCAGCAGGGTAAACTCCCTGTAGCCCAGGTCATTCTCACTTAATTGATTTCTGTGTCTGCTTGGTCTAGGAAAAAACATCTTTCCTGTCCTAGTACTATTTTTTTTTTTTTTTTTTTTTTTTTGAGACGGAGTCTCGCTCTGTCTCCCAGGCTGGAGTGCAGTGGCGGGATCTCGGCTCACTGCAAGCTCCGCCTCCCGGGTTCCCGCCATTCTCCTGCCTCAGCCTCCGGAGTAGCTGGGACTACAGGCGCCGCCACCACGCCCGGCTAGTTTTTTGTATTTTTTTTAGTAGAGACGGGGTTTCACCGTGTTAGCCAGGATGGTCTCGATCGCCTGACCTCGTGATCCGCCCGTCTCCGCCTCCCAAAGTGCTGGGATTACAGGTGTGAGCCACCACGCCCGGCCCCTAGTACTATTTCTACTGACTTAACCGTTTAAAAAATATGGGTGTGAGTTTTCTGTTGATAGTTAATAAATGTATTAAGCTGCCCCATGTTGTGCTTCTGAGCTATTTATTGTCATAGGAAAAAGCACAGTGGGTGAGAAGCAGAAGCTGCAGGTTAAATTCATGTCTGCCACGTCGTATTCCTTACTCCATGCTGTGGCCATAAATTGCACTACTTGTTTTACAGTTGGTTGTCCTCGAGCCCAGAGGGAACTAGGAGAAAGACATCTTAGATCACAGATCGCACATCATTCCTTCCTTCACTACTACGGGGGAAAAAATGATTTTGAGATAATAAATCACTTATCCTTTACCTCGATAAGGAAAACCATGTTTGGTTTGGTTTGCTTTTTAGAAGAGCAGTGATTCTCAACAGGATGTCACAGGTACAACAGAAAGCATCAATGGATGTCTAGATTTTCTAGAGCAATCAAAAAATTGGTTTCTTTTTCATTACACATACATTTTCTGAATGCGGAGTTGCTAAAACATTCCTCAATGACTATGTACAGAATTTAGATTCTGCATTCTGCCTAGAAAGGGAGTATATATCTAATGTCATGAGATTTTAAAAAGGGATTTGGATCAAACAGTTGAGAAATACGTTACCACAAATACACCCTGGTTTTCTTTGATGTGCATATGATTGCTTTGGGTGGAATCTGAGCTGGTAGAACAGAGGGGCACAGGTAAAAATCCTTCCTTCCTAGTACTTTTTTCTCCTGTTGAATATTTTTAAATTTCTAATTGTTTTATATCAACAAATAGAATGAATACAGGTAACAAAAAAATACTTCTGTGGAAAACAACTTGATGATTTCCACAATTTGTAAGTTTTACTATTTTGAAGATAAAAACTTGTTAAACCCAAGTGGGCACTCAATTTTCTTTAGATGTATGTTGAGGAAAACGTCAGATGACTAATATAGCATTATTGTCCAGTGCCAATTTAGTGGAACCTACGAATGGTATCCAATAGAGTACTACATTTTGGGTCTGGAAGAGAATGGATTCAAGTGTCAAAGTGAAACATTTGATTCAAAAGTTAAGTTTTAAATCTTATTCCTAATCTTAAGGATGCAATTTGTGGGCCCAAGAAAATAGTGAAATGTGGCTTATTAATGGGCCACCTCTCTAAACATTTTATAATTTTTACTTATACTTTTTGATTAAGTGCTACATTGTCAATATTCATGAAAAGTAGTATTGAGAAAGAGAAACAGGTTAGAAGGAGAACTGACTGACTCTTAAAAAAATGTTTACTGAGCATCAGTTATATGTAAAATGGTACACAGGATCTAAAAAATCATTAAACAATTCCTACACTAAGAAGATTATAGTTCACTGGGGGAATGAGTCTAATATGAATGCAATTATAATACAGGAGAGATTTTTAAGTGTGTGAGCAAGATAATATAAAGCATCAAAGGGAAAGAGAGCCTATGATGTAGGAGGGTCAAGAAAGTCTACATGCATATGTAAGATGAAGCTGCACTTGGAAGGATAGATCGAAATTTCCAAGTTCTAGAAATATAAGAAGGAAGGAGGATTTTAGGTGAAGAAATAAGCATCAGCAAAGGGAAGGGGGGTGAGGAGTGAATGCTGATACACTCAGAAGCATCAAATAGTTCAAATGCAACTGAAATTATGAGACAATCAGGAAATAAAGTTGGAAATGCAAGATAGAGTGGCTCAGAGATGACCATAACACTGAGAGGAGAGTACATTTATTATAGTGACATTGACAAGCCATGGAAGGATTTTGAACAGAGGAATGGTGTCATTGTGTAATTAGAGCTCTACTAGAGAGCACAGGGAGAATAAATGGCTTTGCTTGAGATTGCCTAGAAGTATGAAAATGCATTTCTCTGCATTGCACATTGGCTGCCTGTTTTGCAGAAATATCTATCACTTCTCTGGAACCTTTGGAAGGATACAAATGGATTGTTTCTAAAGTCTCATACAACCTGTGTATTTTCTGCCCAGTGCTCTTTTTAATAACTATGGTCCCTGCCATAGACAAATTGGGAAATATTGGTCTTGGTTGGTCTTTATTTATGCCTGCTATTCTAGCATAATTACTAATAGCACACCTTTTCACTTTCCAAACTGTCCCATTTGGAAGATAAATTATATAATCACGCTGTAAAGACCCCATTCCTTATTTCATTCTCTTCCACACCCTAACACTCCACCCCAAAATGAAATAGTATAAACTTGGCTGTAAGCCAGACACAATGATTTTGAAGTACCAACCACAAACCATTTTGATTATTTCCCCCACTAAAGGAAGCACTTCCTTCCAATCCAACAGTTACTGAAAACTAATAATAGTCACTGTGATATGCACTGTGAAGAAAGAAGAAATTAGTAATTCACAGCTTCTAACCTCAGTGAATTCATAATCTGAGGGAGTATATGAGGGGTTCATAAATGACTCCAGTATAACCAAGATATCTCAAGTTTTAAAAGAATGAAATAGAGTTTAAACTGTTTATGATAAAGGTAATATTTTATATGGTTTGAGAACTGAAATTCAGATGAGGAATGAGGGGAGCAAAGACATTCTATTTAGAGGGGATAAAATGAATAAAAATACAAGGGAGGACTGTGCCAGACAAGATGAAGGAACATAGTATATTGATTTAAAAAGAAAATGTGTTGGTTTAAACACTGATATGTATTTAATATTTATGTCAAAATGGAACACTTTTGTCGAAATAGCAACAAAAGTTAATTGGAATATTGATCTCACTAAAAGCGGAAACCTATGTGTGTTTTAAAAGTGTGACTGTTGTTCAGAATTCAAGATTCAAAACTTGACATACTCTAGGGATGGTGAGTGACATCTTGCAGGAAGGGAAAAAAAATTAGCCTGAATGATTCCTTGGGCTGAAAAGTTGAGAATTACCTTTTCCCATTCCTTAGACTTCTACAGAGACAGATATGGTGTCTTATCATTTATAGGGACTTAGTAATGACATTTTAAAACTAATCAAAGCTAGGAACAAAATTCACACTGACTCTCTATGTTTATTATGAGTTGATTTTACTTATTAAATAGTCGTCTTAGAAATAGGACCAGAAGTCTTTTCTCTGGTCACTGCTCTAAATGCAAATAGTAATCCTGAAGCTGAATATAAGACATTTATTCAAAATGAGAATCCCAGCTGGGAAGTAAATAACAGAGCAGAAGGAAATGTGAATATCCCATTTAAAAACCAACTGCACCAAGTAAAAAACAACAAAAATTTAAGATACTATCTTTGCCATAAAATTTTTTAATTTGATTTTGGGACAAGGATATATACGTAAGATGTAATATATGAAGATAAATATTGGGAGAAGACACGTCTTTTCCACACATCAATATTCTCCCTTTCCACAGCCTCCTTCATCACTTTCATCTCACCCAAGAAGACCATGTGGGCAATTGAAGAGATAATAATAGGGCAGGTGAGGGTAAGCCATGGCGAGAGGAAGGGGGGAATCAGTGACTTGATTTAAAGCCAAAGGGAGTGGATAAGAGGAGAACTGGGCTTCAAGGTAAATGAGGAGACATCTAAGCTTGTACTCATTTCTTTCTCTTTTTTAAGCAACCTAATCCTCCACTTCCATAAAGCAGAATTTGAAAGCATTGAATGTTAGCATATGATTGTCCTACAGACATTAGGGGAAACAGTGAGGTTCCACTAAATACAACCTCCTTAAAAGAAATAAGTAGTTCTATGAAGTGTCTGTAAAATCTTTTCAAAAGTCTTACTTTATACTTCCCCACAGTTGATGTCCTTAGTTGGTCTGAGAATATAGCACCTATACTATTCAAAAACTATTCTTTTCCATTTTCTGCAAAAAATATATATATATATAAATTTCTTATTTCTAAGTTGATTGATTTCATGTTTGATATGGACTAACTTTATATATTCTGATTTTTAAATTGTTCACGTTTCTTTTTCAAAGACAAAGTACAAATGGATGATTGTATGGATTCGAGCTGAGATGGCTTCACCAGATAATGTTCACCTGTCAATTTAAAATTCAGTAACTGGGGTTAAGATAGAGCACATGTTGGTTCTAGGTGAGGGAATAACTGGCAAGAATAAAACATTTTTGGAATGTTAGTGAATGTGTGTGTAACATAAATTGATATTTCATGCAAAACTTGTAATCTGAATTGCATCTTGTCTGTATTTCTTAAATGGCAAAAAGATTTCCTTATACAAGCTGAAAGAGGGAATTTTGAGTCAAGCTGTGGTGTGTTGCCAGAGGCGGAAATTTATGAAACACTCTTGTCAGCTATGCTGGAAACACTACAAAAGAAATAGTTCTACTTTCTTATTGGTGCTAAAGCCACTAATAGGTGCAGTTTAGTATAATACCCCTATGAGAATTACCACCCCCGAAGTGAGCTTGCCTTGGAAAGAACTCTGTACAGGCATTTTCTTTTTCCTTTTAAGCTTGCGCAAAACACCCAAAGGGGCCATTTCCAATCCAGCCAGTGATCTTTCTCAAGTTTATTCTTTCTCAGATCACAGAGACAATGGGGAATATGCCCTGTTTACTCAAATCAGTCTGGATTAGTGTCACTCTATTGATGGAATCAGAATTAAAAGGAAAACCATTACCCTCTCAAAGGGCAGCATCAGATGTTTGGGGAATGGCATGATTACTTTTAAATAGACCGTGTGAGACTCCGCCACAGACTGAGGTTGAGGACTCCACAAGACACACATGAAGAGAAACAGTAATACTGGATGAGGCAGAAAGCTCTTCATAAGCCTTAGGCCTGGGAAATTATTTCAACAGACAATCCCCAAATGCTTGAAAGGCTAAAAATCAGAATGGTGCGATTTCAGAGAAGAGGGCTTTTCTGCCTTCGTTCTTCGCTCCAGTACCTCACCCCCAAATATTTATCTCCAGGTCAAATCCTTTCCAGTCACGAAGCCGGGCTGGGGAGAAACTTCACCCTGAAAAAGTTCTCAGATTCCCCCATTCAGGATAACACGTCCATCCTCTGAACTCTTTGACTCTGTTTCTTCCTCATTGCGCTCTGTGTGCACCAGATCCTTCCTCCCTATCCTTTGACTGAAGACTCTGGGGGGGGTAGAGGATGTGTTATGCTTATCTCTGTATCCCCTACAGGGCCACTCAGTAACGCTCCCTGAATGTGATGAGAACGTGCATCTGTTGCTGTCGCTTGAAGAGATATCTTCACCTAGGAATATATGGTGTATTGTATATACTTAAAAGGCTGTTTGTAATTGACTTTTGCACACAAATAAATAAAGCGAGCCCACATATTATACAAGCCTCTTCTATCTATATGCTCTGCAGGTCACCAAATTGTATCGTTTTCCTTTACATCTTGCAAGTCGTGTTGTTGTTTGTTTGTTTGTTTGTTTTAATAAGCCCAATATTATTTCCATTATCTTTTAAATAACAAGTTTTTAAAAGACAGGGCAGATGACTTGTACAGTATCAAGTAATTACTGTAAAGTATGTGCTGCTTTCATATAATTGATTACTCATAAGGACAGAGAATGTGTTTGATTTTAAAAAAAAAAGATTAGATTTTTATCTTGCTTTGCAGGCCCTCTTTAAAAGTGTTTCCTTGCATCTGCACTGTTCCCTTGATTCAGCTTATCCCCTGCAGGTCTCTCTGTCCTCACCAGAGATGGAGGTAGTTTGATCTGGGTGAATAAGCTTGATGATTTGCAAACGCTCTCTCCTTTTAATTCTCTATAGTGTTATCACTAAAGGATGTCTGAGAAATCTCAAAGCAATTTTTCTCTTAAACGTGGTATTCCAACTTTTTTGTTTATGCTCATATCTTTTATAATAGGATAAATAGAATAAAATGAATAAGATGAGTGTCTTTTCAAAAGTAAGGCATGTCTTCTGCATAGCTCAAAACTTCAGTTTTATTTTGCAGTTGAAGTGACAGCTGAGAGGAACACTCCAATGTTATATAAGTCACCATATCTAATTGCAAAGTAATCACTAAAAACTTTAATTATCTCAAATATAATTTAAAAAGCAGCAATCAGCACAGAATTTGACAAACAAAAGCAAATTAGAACTCATGAAACAGTGTTCCCCACTTGAATACCTATAGACTAACAAGACTGAGTAGTACCCTCCTTGTTTCAAGCTTCAGTTTTCCAGTCGCAAATAAAAACTAGTGTTTCAACCTTTGAGTGTTTGTTATATTGGAGCATAAATTTATATCATTTGCAAGAAAGGATTTATAAGTCTGATAAACTATAATCTCAGTTCCTTAAACATACATTTGTAAACTATTAATTATGGCTTTTTTCTAAACTGAATTCTGGCTAACTGGGCATAAAATCATGGAAACTAGGCAGGGAGGGACCAATTTTGTGGCCTATCTACCAGAAACTAAATGTCTTTCTCTAAGCTTGTTTTGGGGTGGTTTCTTTTCAAAAGCAACCTGCATTTGGCCATGTGTACCATCAGTAAGAAGTGAATAATTGTATGACCACAAAGATATGGCTTCTTATTGCTGACCTAGATGCATTAGAAACAAAACCTAGAACATCAGGTTAGAAAACACTGCCTTGGCACAAAAGTGTGTATGTGTTTGTTTTAAGGAAGTAGAAGCTCATTAATAAACTTCCCAGCTAGGTGTGAGCTACCAAGTATTACTCATTGCATTGTGAGTGACAGGACTGGCTGTTCTGCTACTAGTTCCCATAAAAGCTGAAGCTAAAAGCACAATTCCCACCTACCAAGACAAAGCTAAACAAAAAGTAAAGCTCATAGAGATTATTTAGCGATGCACTATAACATTTGTCTGACGGTAGCATATAAAGAAATGAATCAAATTTGGACACAGACTTACTTCAGGATAAAATAAATGCTTAGTTGTATTAGAATAAAAGAGATACTTTCTGCAAGTCATTTTTATTTTGAAGTGGTTTGCATTTATTCTTTCGAGAACTATTTCCTGAGCATCTATTATGTTTCAGCATTATCCCAGGTATTGGGGGTTCACTACTAAATAAGCCACATATATTCTCTCATTAACTTATTGCCTAGCAGAGAAGACCAACATTTTTTAAAAGTTTATACATATAGTTAATTTCTATTATGATTATATGATACAAAGGGAAAGTGCTAGGAAAACGTGGAACAAGAGAATAATCTGAACAGTCAAAGAAGACTTCTGGGAGATGACATTTGAGCTAAAGGTTGAACAATGAATTGGAAAACAGCTGGCATGTGCAAAAGACTTGAGGACTGAAGGAGTAAGCCTTTAAAAAAATGAAGAAAGTTCTATTTGGCCAAAGCAGAGTTTCAAATAGTGCCTCACAGGCCACGTTAAAGACCTGAGGCCTTTATTCTAGGAGAATAGGGAGCTGCTCAAGGAATTTAAGCTTCAGAGTGACAAGATCAGATTTGCAATGCCTTTCAAGTGGTAGCTACAAGGAGTTGGGTCTCTGACCCTTTGCAATTATACCCATTCTGACTAAGAAGGGGGAAACTTTTTATATCCTGTCTTTAATGAGTGGGGGAAAAAAAAAAAAGCAAATAAAAGAGGTGTGCTTTTCTTGATTGTAACTTTTAGATAAAAATTCCAGGCAGAAATGTGAGTGATTCCTATTTACCTGCAATCAGAATGAAAGCTACTTAGGAAAGCGGGTTCTGGAGCCAGATTTACTGGTTTTACATCCAGGTTCTTCTCACTACCTTGGGCAAGTTACTTAATCTTGTGGAACTTCAGTTTCCTCATCTATAAAACGTGTATAAAACATAGATATTAATGCCATGTATCTCATGAGAAATAAGTAAAACCCTGCAAAGCAATTGAACACTCTGAGACACATAATTAGAACTCAGTAAGAGAATTAATAAGAGTAGAAGTAATAACTCCTATTCTTTTATAGAGGGGATGGAAGATGGATGATAAGTAGATTTCAGAGTTTTAAAATTTATTTTTATTTCATTTTTTTACTCCTGATAGTCACCATTACTTTACTGAAATTGATATGTCTTCAGTGTCATGTCATGGTAACTAAAGCTTATTTTCTGTGATGAAATGTTAATCACATTTAATCACCCCATTGTTTTAAGTCACAATTTAGGATAAGAACTAGATAAATATACTACCAACGTTATTTTTAAAATATTTTTAAGCTCACTTTCAAAACCAAGTATGCATTACTGCTGAGCTTCTAAAGGCAATATGGAATGCTTAACATAAAGATGGGTTAACATTCATTGAAGAATTTTACTACTATGTACTTTCTTCTTTTAATATTACCACATCTGCTATATAGAGTTATTAAAACATATTGATTGCTATAGATTGAAAATCTCTTCAAACCTATTTTGATTCACTTTGAATAAACTGAAATTCTGAATATTCCCCTAATACCAGAATTTAAAAATATTAAATATTAAAATTCTATCCTGCTTTCTGCTTAGTTTAATACTTCTTTGACATAAAATGATACTGCTTTTTTTCAGGATTGAGATGCCTTCTGATTTTCATTTTGTTGATTTGTCATGATTATTATAGGAGTATGTACTAAAATAATAGAATTGAAAAGTTTATTTTTCTTAACTGAGTTCTACCCATGTTAATTTAGCTGCATTTGGATCAAGTTTTAACTTTAATACCTTTCACACTTCCTGTCTTTTCAAATGCTGTATCTAATGTTTGTTGACATTATTGTCCACCTGATCAGCCAATTTTGTATTTATTTGCCTCACCTGCTGTTGGGGCTTCTAGAGCTCTTTATCCTACATCATGGAATCTTGGCGCTCAAAGGAATCTTGACACTGTGTCAGAACACAGGACATCTAGTGAACTCTCTGCTTACAGTCTTGATAGTTTTGGGTGTGCTTAAATACTTTATTTTATTTATTTTTTTTTTTTTTGAGACGGAGTCTCGCTCTGTCGCCCAGCCCAGGCTGGAGTGCAGTGGCGCGATCTCGGCTCACTGCAAGCTCCGCCTCCCGGGTTCACGCCATTCTCCTGCCTCAGCCTCCCGAGTAGCTGGGACTACAGGCGCCCACAACCGCGCCCGGCTAATTTGTTTTTGTATTTTTAGTAGAGACGGGGTTTCACCGTGGTCTCGATCTCCTGACCTTGTGATCCTCCCGCCTCGGCCTCCCATAGTGCTGGGATTACAGGCGTGAGCCACCGCGCCCGGCCAAATACTTTATTCTTATATTTTGTTCTTTGTAATGTGAGTATATATTAAGTATTCACTTTTTAGAATAATTTCAGAAAACAAAATGAGTGAAATATGTTTTTACCTAATAAAATCTGGTTTTGAGAAAAACGTGATGCTAAATAAATTCTTCAGTTGGAAAGATGCTGTTTTAACTTGACATTTTTATACCAATACCTTTTCTTAACCTGGAGTAAGAAACACTGTAAGTCAATTGTGTTTAATTCTAGCATAAAAGAAACCATCATTCTCTGAGGTGGGGCAGGTGGTAGAAGACGAAAAAATGACAAGTATGTCTCCCTTAGGCAGTGCTTGTTGAAAAGTCACTATCCTGCTGATATTTGGGGATGGAAATGCAGTACTCTCTGCTGAAGTATAATTGAATGAATGCTTTTAAAGCCAGGGTCATGAAGTAACGCTGTTTTCTTTACCCATGAGGGGCTGTAGAATGTTCATAAAAGCACCTCCGTGAAGCCTCAGGTGAAAAGTGGTTATCAGCCGAGGAAACTGCATGTGCTGCCTAAAATGTTTCAGATTTCTAAGTTTGGCCAGGGACATCTGTATAGAGAGAGAACAGTTACCTCAGAAAACTGTTTCAAAAGCGGTCTCATAGCATTGTTTTAACATAGCTTCACAGATGAGGATGGCCATAAGTCACAGAATGTTAGAACTGGAATTCCCTCTCACTGAATCCTCAGATTCAGTCTCCTCAATTTTACATAGACTTTGGATTATGGTAAACTAAGGTCCACGAGTTGTTCAGCTACCTTGCCCAGGGGTGCACAGCACACTCGTGGCAGTGTTGGGACTTAGACTCCATGTAAACAAGTCTAAGTTCAGAGTTCTTTTGCATTACTAAGATCCATACAGGAGTGTAAGGAGTACTGAAGCATGTTCAATCCCCTAGCCTCATCTAACAGTCACTCATGGATTATAAATACAGTTTCTTCCAAGTGAAATTTGGGAATGCTATTGTATCTTGTAACAAACGTCTGGTTGAATCGAGATAAATTATGATTATATATCCCAACAGTAATCTCTTCTATCTCTGATTTGGTCCCTATCCCATTTTTTAATAATCTCTTACTATATATTGTTGGCTATTGTTGCTATAGTGTCATAAATTTACTATTATACATAGTAATATCTGAAAAAGAGAACGTTTTAAAAATTCTCTTGGCCAGGTGCAGTGGCTCACACCTGTAATCCCAACACCTTGGGAGGCCGAGGCAGGTGGATCACCTGAGGTCGGGAGTTTGAGACCAGCCTGACCAACATGGAGAAATCACATCTCTACTAAAAATACAAAATTACCCAGTTGTGGTGGCACCTGCCTGTAATCCCAGCTACTCGGGAGGCTGAGGGAGGAGAATCTCTTGAACCTGGGAGGCGGAGGTTGCGGTGAGCCAAGGCACTCCAGCCTGGGCAACAAGAGTGAAACTCCATCTCAAAGAAAATAATATACATATTTGATAGATAAATTGGTGGAGAGAGATTTTCAAAAACACAAGTTACAGGAAAATCTCTATTTCTATTGCACTGGTCAGATGGCTTCATTGGAATCCCTTTTTGATGTTAAATACTTTTATATGAAAATAATTACATCATCAACTTTAAGTAAATATAAATCCAATTATTTATTATTGAGCTATAGCAATATATGTTGACACAGTTTTGTTTCTTCACGGTGAAAACAGTTTGAGATTCAGCTCCTGGGTATCTTTATACCTACATGCAAGCTGTATGTTTCAGAATGCCCTCAGGGTGTTCTGTGATTGCATGGAATATGTCAAGTCCCTGTGACCAAGGTGTACTTCATCCTTTCTGTGGTCAGATCAGCTAGTTTGTGAGGAACCTGAATATATCATAACTACAAATAAATTTTCCAGGGTCCAAGCGGTGAGTCTTCTATTTCAAAGTTATTTTATAGGAAATGAAGCATCTGTTTGGAATCACAGGAAATGGTTTATTTTACTTTAGAAGGTTCACAGTAGATATCACAGAAGTTGTGTTCATTTTTGCCTTTAACGTTTTCCATTCACTCATTATTTGAGTGTCTGCAGAGTATGTTAAAGTTATTCCAAAATCAAGATACCTTGTGTTTAGAAGGGGAGAACCTACTTCCTATTTCACTTCAAATATGCCAATAACTTTTGTTTCCTAAGAAACACATGCATATGGGACATGGGGGCTCTATGGACTTCTTCCAAGGGCCGTTTTTATGGCTGATTTGAAAGTATCATGTTCTAATCTCTGAGACTGACTCTTTGACTTGTCATGGTCAATAAGCATTTCATTAACATCCCAGTATAATACACATTTCTCTCCTCTGTTATAGATTATTGGCAGTAAATAAGGCAACAAGTACTGCTCCCTTTACCCCACCAGATTTGCTGTGATAGAAAATAAGGGATAGATATTATTCACTTGACCTGGGACAGCTTCATGGGCACAACAACTGCAATTGGTCACACAGAGCCCTATCTTAGAAAAGCACCATTCTTTGTTTAATGCTTTGCTATCATCATTTTGAAATTCTTAACCTATGAACAAGAGGTTCTGCATTTTCATCTTGCACTGAGCACTACAAATTGTTTTGCTGGACCCGTCTGGGTAACACTTGTTCTTCTTGACTATGATGGCCCACCCTTGGCCTCCAATTGTACCTTGTTAACACAGGTGATCTTTCTTTAAATCAAAGGAATAAGTAAATGAGAATATTTTCTTTAGATATTTTTAAAATTAACTTCCAAAGAACGAATGGCAGGCTCATGATTTATTGATTTTTAATAAACTAAGAAAAGTATGTAAATGGATTTCTAATCACTCAGTTCTGACTTCGGTGGGTTTGTTGTTGTGTCTGTTTATTTTAAGCTGACATTCAAAGATAGTGTTGGTTTTATGCTTTCCAGGAAAAGACAATGGAGTATACTACTTGGCTTATATTTCTGTAAAGTATTACTTGAGAAGAGTTTCAATTAAAATGTGTTTTCCCACTTTTATTTTGTGTAGTAGGCTGTTTCTCATCAATCCTAAGAAATATACTTTTATGTTATATTATTTGAGGATTTAGCATTGGTAACAGATCTTGTTCTTATGTATAAAATCTCACCTGGAACTGTATGTAATTTAAAACTATGACACTTAAAAGTAGACCCATCAGGCCTAAACATGAGGATAGGCTGGGCGCGGTGGCTCACGCCTGTAATCCCAACACTTTGGGAGGCCCAGGTGGGCAGATCACGAGGTCAGGAGATCAAGACCGTCCTGGCTAACATGGTGAAACCCCATCTCTACTAAAAATACAAAAAATTAGCCGGGCATGGTGGCAGGCGCCTGTAGTCCCAGCTACTCGGGAGGCTGAGGCAGGAGAATGGTGTGAACCCGGGAGGTGGAGGTTGCAGTGAGCCGAGATCATGCCACTGCACTCCAGCCTGGGCGACAGAGCAAGTAGACCCATCAGTACCCACAGTGCTATTAATGACTTTTGAAATATAGTTTCTGCTTTTGTTGGTTCTCAATTTTTCAGTCTTACTTTCATTGCAAAGGTCTCTTTCATGACTCCTCAGTAAATGGAATTTTCCCTTTCTTTTTCTTAATATCCATAAAATCAGTTTACTTAAGAAATCATATAGCAATATACAGCCTAAACCCTAAACCCTTTTTCAAAATTGTAATTAGCTTTTTTTATTCATTAAAACATTTTCATCTCATTAAAAATGATTTCTTCCTTTAAAATTTCCCAGAAAGTATGACCTTTTTATTTTCTGCTGTTCAGTTTAAACACATCATCAAAGACAGATCATTATTAATGTTATATGAGCATAACAGGAGATTTATAAACCAGAAATATATTTTCTGGGAACCAACTTTCAAGTTGCCCAGGTAAGTTTTATTAATTTCACTAGCGAAGCCCTGGGATAAAGCAGCGCCTAAATCAGACTTATTTACCCTTGGCATTATATGGCACCAAACACTGTTTCAGGACAGTGGAAGAACAGCCTGGGAGGCCTTTGGCCTGATCCAGCCTTGTCCAGGCCCACCCACAAGGAGAAATAGGAAGGAAGGCCAGTTAGTATGCAAAGTAGCATGGCTTATTTTGAGGTCCCATTAATTGTTGGTCAACAAAACAATGGCAGGATTTGAAGAAAGAAATGTATTGCAGCAGAGTCACCATATACTTTGAACTGCAAAGGGAGACTGAGGAAATGTTGCCTTAAGGCCAAAAACCCTGGCTCAAAACACAGGTTCCTCAGGTGGCTCAGAGGCAGACCAAGTTCACCAAGTCAAGGACATTTTCCTGCTACCCCCTTGGGGATACGGGGGGTATCAGGTTCACCAAACCACCCTGGACATGGATCTCCTGCTGTTCAGAACCCACTCAATAAACAATAGAAGCAAGCAGATTTTTTTTTTTTTTTTTCCCCTTACATGGAATTTTCCCTTTTTTTAAGTCCTTGTTGAATTGAAGAGTGTTTGCTCACTGGCTTTTAAAGTGTAGTCCCGAAACTTTTTTCTTCATTTGTATTGGGTTAAAAAAGAAATCAAGGGGCCCATGTGTCTTTGTTCTCATCCAAGCCCACAATTAGCTGGGGTTCCTTCTGTGCAGTTAGAAGCAGGAGGGAAGGGGGTGGCCCAACAGGCATTTTACTGCCTGCGAGAAAGTGCTGTGAGTTTCTTTGTCCTTTTTGTCAGGGACGGCTGCCTCCCTAATTGTACTGCTGTAGGGAGGCACGTGCCTTTGGAAGCATTATCTGATTCCTACAGGACGTTCAGGAGTGCTTTGTATACTGACCATTAACTTCAACACAAAGAGTATCTTCTCAATCCCCTTCCCAGGCTGTTGCCTCAGGCTTGGATACCTAAGAACTGTAGTTCAGCCAGGGTGGGGACCATTTATATGGGATCAGGTTTTATTTTTTTGTCCCCTAGTTGTCTTACCTGCAGTTTGGCCACACTCACCAGGAGAGAAAGCCGAAGATGGTGGATAAGCAGTGGATAGCAGCTATAGAAGTCAGAGCGGAGACAAGGCGAGACAAACAGCTGCTCTTGTCAGCATGGGGATAAGTGTAAAGAGATTAATAGTTATTTGAAGAGCAAATGGGGACATGGCATTTGGCAGTGGAATGCGAATGCATGAATGTAATGGAATGGGCATGCGACTAGTAACATTTAGACAAATGCTCCCCAGACTGAATGGAATAGCAGAGCCCACTTCTCCTCCCCCTGTGAAAATAATAATAATAATAATTAATAAAATAATTAAAAGTTTGAAATTTTTAAAAAGATAAGCCTAGCTCCTATTTCTTTGTAAGTTTGTTCTTCTCTATAGTTTTACTTAATCTAGGACTCTCAGTTACATTTCAATTGAAGAGCTAGGCCTATTTCCTTTAAAAAAAAATATGTATGAATAGGACTCCCTTAATCTTTTGGGTTTTTTTTCTCGTTCATTAGATTGATGAAACAAGATCTCTATGTGTTGGAAGGTTTTACAAAGGGAAAACAACTGTACCATAAGCTGGTTGCCCCTTCTGTTCATTTTGGCTCAGGTTTAGAAATGACGATAGGCTGATTTGCCTACTCAGGCTGACAGTTTTGATGGCACGGGCAGAGCCCTGAACTCTGAACCAGAAGATTGAGCTCCGAACGCCCCAGTCGTTGTGTTAGCGGATGCTAGGGCAAATGCTTTACCTCTCTGATAGTAATACAGTAAAGTTTTCTATACAGTAAACTGAGGCAAAATTAATTTATTCTTTCATAAATATGTTCTTGAGTACTTTCACTCTGTGCTTGGGCCCATTCACATAGAAGACATAAAAACATCTGGCAGAAGGAAATATGTGAGCTAATGTATTTTTTAATTACATTGAGCATAGAATTTTCTTCATAACTAGTTGGTATTTCTCTTACAAATGTTCTACTCTAGAAAAGAATAAATTTCTATTAAGAAAATAAAAGAAGAAATAAAAAAAAATTAGACCAGTTTGGATGATTTACTAGCATGTTACTTTTTAAAATACATAGTTGGGTCTCCCTAACCCTGCTACGTATGATCCTCCAGGCTTTGTGGAACCAGTCCTTAGGGGGCTGGGTGATACACTATTGGTACTCTGGGACAGAATGTAGAATTGTAAGACTAAGAGAAAAATTCGAAGGTCATTTGATTTTGCCCCCTATGCAACAGTTTAACACTTGAATCCCCTCTGGAACATACCTACCAAGTGCTCTTTCTCATTTTGTGTAACATGCCCCCCACCACCCCCCAACAACCTCAAAATGGAATAACAGGCGGTGTTCATTTGAAGACTTCCTAAGCAGCTACTGAGCACTGGGAACGTTTTGCCTAGTTTGTGAATAAGCATATCCTCTACTTTCAAATGCTCTTTAGGAAGTCAGTCTCCAGAGGCGGCACAGAGAGCTGAGTGATCTGGAAAAGCCATTACACACACATACACATGCTCAGACTTCTCTTGTTTTCTCTGTTTGTCAAAAATCAACGGTTTTACTTTGAATGTGAAGTGTTTCCGACCTGAAGTCCATCTCTGTAAAATGCATTCACCCATGGATGCCTTTTTTTGGAGCAATGATCTGTGGCTTCCACGGCTAATATTGGGGTTTCTGGGTGTCCTTGCAGCCACAGTACACGAACCTGGGGCTCTTGAACAGCATGGACCAGCAGATTCAGAACGGCTCCTCGTCCACCAGTCCCTATAACACAGACCACGCGCAGAACAGCGTCACGGCGCCCTCGCCCTACGCGCAGCCCAGCTCCACCTTCGATGCCCTCTCGCCATCACCCGCCATCCCCTCCAACACCGACTACCCAGGCCCGCACAGTTTCGACGTGTCCTTCCAGCAGTCAAGCACCGCCAAGTCGGCCACCTGGACGGTAAGAGCAGCGGGCACGCACATGCCTGACCCCAGTCCAAGGACGGGCTTCACCACATCCCAGGGATTTCTCTCCCTTCCCAGTTTAACGATTCCACGTTCAATGGTGGAAAACTTGTCTTCGAATATTTAATACTGAACCAGAGAGAGAGAAGGTGCCAGTTAGTGGGAAAAGTCCCAATTTAGGAACCAAACGTCTGCATTCTAGCCAGCTCCTGGCAGCTTCAGTCAGTGTGCTCCTGCCTGCTTCACACTGTTGTATGCCAAAGTTGATGGCAAAGTAAAGAGCACTGTGCCAAGAAGTATGGTAATCATGGGATATGTGTTTACAGTCTCCAGAAAAGTGTTTACCAGTCTCATTATTGTAAAAGAAGTAAGTGTCACATTAAGGTGTGATTTTAAAAACTGAATAAAATAATAAATATAGTGTTATAAAAATTCAGAAAATAAAATCCTATTTATGAAGGAAGGATGAATATATTTATACATGTAGGTATCAATAAATTATAATTTATCAGTAAATTGTATAATTTCTTATAATAAATTACTATTTATTATAATAATTTATCAGTGAATTATAATTTATTGATATGTATATATTTAATTTAGAAATATTCTTTTCGAAAAGGAAGCCCTTAAATATACACATCAGGGCCCTGAATTAGTCCAAAGAAATTGTTTTAAAAAATCTTTCTGCATATAACTTTTCTAAGAAAGCATGGAATTTTCTTTTCATAAATTAGGAAGATGCAAGAATTAGTCCAAAGAAATTGTTTTAAAAAATCTTTCTGTATATAGCTTTTCTAAGGAAGCATGGAATTTTCTTTTTCATAAATTTGATACAAGAATATTTTATTTCGAAGTGCATTTTGAAATGTATTATAACACGAATAAAGTTCAAGTATAAAAGAGGACACCTACAAAGTTGGTTTTAACTGGTTGATCAAAGAATGTTCAAGACCAAAGTGGTATGTTTGTCAAACAACTTAATGTTTATATAGATTGTAGAAATGCTTCCAAATATCATCATCTTAATAAAAAGTAGCTTTAGAATTGTTTTTGACAGCTTTTTCCCTCTTTGACAAATGGGTTTCTTTAGAAAGCATTTCTATGTTTATCTTATATATAGTACCTAGTTCATTCCAGTCTTTAGTTGTGTATTTTATAAAATGATCCGCATGCATAAAACCTATTACACTCTACCATCATTTTACATCCATTTCCTCCTTTTCACCTCCTTTCTTTGTGAAGTACACAGGACAAGTTTTATAAGTCCCACTGTACTAGTGAGGAAAGCTGAAGAAGTTGGAGGTTAAGTTGAGAGGCATGCCTAAAGTTCCAGAACCTTGTGTGTAGCTGGACTTGTTTTCCATTTCTTCTTCCCTCTCACTGGATTGTATCCTTTCTTTCAACCATTTTATGTCAGGATCTCCCCAAATTGTCTAAAAATTAATGTTGTTTTAGTTCTTTCCTCTTGTGGTTTGAGAAGTAAGTATCCTGTGGCTCATATTTCAACTGTAGAGCAAAAGTATCAGCTTAAAATTTGATCTCTCCTCCACTTGTTACTCATAAATTGTGTCATAATCCTTAGTTTCCTTTACATTTATAATTCTGGAGGCGATGGATACTGCAGGTGAGTAAACTTAGAGTTTATAAGCTTCAAATAGTTGGTTGATTGATCTAAGCAGGATCTTGCTAAAGAGCCACAAGAATAACCATTTTATAAATGGAGCACTGATATCTCTTAGGTCACCAACTGGACATTTACAATCACCAGTCTTCAAAGCTAACAGTTACTAGTTTAGTTTACTCCGCCAGGGCTCTACTGTATTAGGAGTGAGCATGTCTGACGAGATGGGCATCTTAGAGCTGCTAAATGAATAATCGTTTTTTTTCCCTGTAAAATTGTTAGAAAACCATGGAGATGAAGCTTGGTGTAAGTAAGACATCAAATTAGTTATCCTTCCCTGTCCCTTCCTCACTACTTTCTCATATAGAAATCTTAAAGTCAGCTGGGCATGGTGGCTCACACCTATAATCCCAGCACTTTGGGAGGCTAAGGCGGGTGGGTCATGAGGTCAGGAGTTGAAGACCAGCCTGGCCAACATAGTGAAACCCTGTCTCTACTAAAAATACAAAAATTAGCCAGACGTGGTGGCGGGTGCCTGTAATCTCAGCTACTGGGGGGACTGAGAAAGGAGAATCGCTTGAACCCAGAAGGCAGAGGTTGTGGCGAGCTGATATCGCGCCACTGCACTCCAGCCTGGGCAACAGAGCAAGAGTCTGTCTCCTCCCTCCAAAAATTTAAAAAAAAAAAAAAAACTGAAGTTATTTTCCGGTTTAGCACAATCCTAAACCATCAATCAAAGCCCCTCTTTCAGAGAAGTCAATTATCTCACTCAAAAAGGTTGGAGATCTCTACCAAAATGGTAGGTTTAAAAGAAAAGAAAATATTCTGGAGGAGTACGCTGGTAAAATTTCCTTACATGTGACAGCAGTAATATCAGTGGCCTGAAAAAAGGGCTGCACTGTGGTGATGAGCAAAGAACACTGACTGGGAGACAGAAAACCTGTGTTACGGTCTTGATCATTGATGCACACTTAGCCAAGTCACTTTATCTTTCTAAAATTCAGTCTGTGCCTCAGATGAGAAAGAGGATGAGGATGGTGAAACCTACTCTGTTTTCTTAAGGTGAGATGATAGTATTAATAATTAACATAGAAAGTTTTTAGAAGGACTTTGGTTCTTACTGATATATCATCTGCCATTCATGAGTGTCCTTGGTTAAGTGATTTTGCGTCTCTTGGATTTTTGTTCAATTTGCTGCATTCTACCTATACATTTTACAATAAGGTTTCTACTCATTTATCACATGGTAATTATATTTTTATTAAATTTCTTTCTTGTTCACAACCAGGCTTATTTCAGGCCCAGTTGCATTTCTTCTAAATTAGGGTACTTGAACCCTTATCTGAGCAGCTACTGAGATCACCAAAAATGATGTAAGTTTTTCGTCATGGATACCTGCATCTTAACTTCTAATTCTTTGAGCCAGATTATATATCCTCATGTTAATTTAATTTAATTTAATTTAATTTAGTTTAATTTATTTATTTATTTTTTGAGACAGAGTCTTGCTCTGTCGCCCAGGCTGGAGTGCAGTGGCGCGATCTGGGCTCACTGCAAGCTCCGCCTCCTGGGTTCACGCCATTCTCCTGCCTCAGCCTCCCGAGTAGCTGGAACTACAGGCGCCCGTCACCACGCCCAGCTAGTTTTTTGTATTTTTAGTAGAGACAGGGTTTCACCGTATTAGCCAGGATTGTCTCCATCTGCTGTCCTCGTGATCCGCCAGCCTCGGCCTCCCAAAGTGTTGGAATTACAGGCGTGAGCCACCACACCCGGCCTATCCTCATGTTTATAAACAGACTTCCCATTTTAAAAAGGATTTTTTCATATATTTGTCTCAGTTGAGCCTCATAACCAAGTTTGTAATCCCCAGTTTTATAGATGAGGAAACTCGGAGACATAAAGGTCACATGGCTAATAACCAGCCAAGGATGGGGAAGAATCCAGGCCTTTCTCACCCCAGTTCAAGTCTCTCCACCATCCTAGTTAGCCTCTCTCTCCTCTGGATTGAGAGCAGGGAGGGGCATACAGGAGCAGGAGTGCCTGTGTAGTTTGGAGCTTGCCTCTCACGTCACAGAGTCCAACTGGTAGAGAAATTTTTTGTGCCTTATTATACAACACCTATTTCTTAGGCATTTGTCCTTTTTAAAGCAATTTTTCAAAATAAAATGCTGCATTTTAGAACTGCCCACAAACTGGAAGAAACAGAAGCAACTGTCATTAGAGGGAGGTCATGTTTATCGCATAGTCTTCTGGTAATTCTTTAATAAAAATATTTTTAGTACCATTTTATCACTTGCAATCCTTTCATGTCAAGTTTTCTTTTTTAACTTTTCTGGTTTTACCCTCAGGATTACTGTCAAAATATAGCTAATATATTTAAAGTGTATGTGCGTTTTTCCTTTGCTTTTCTGTGTTTTAAATAACAAATGTGATTGTGTTTCCAGTTCTACAAAAATATGATATTTATTTTAAACTTCTTTCAATGAAATGAGGTAAAATAAGACAACATTTTTCATCTTCTCTGTTTTGCACACACATACATACGCCACAAACCAACATTTACTTTAGTTTCACATTTTCTTATTTCCACAATTTAATTGATACTAGTTACAGAGGCCTACCATTTTATATAATGTAGTGCTGGTCTAGCATTGTAGCTGGGAATCGTTAATCATAGAACAGTTGAAAGCATGGTAATGTGGAGATGGCAAGAAACTTAAATTCAGATTTCAACTCTGAAACTTACTAACAGTATATGGGATTTTCACCAAAAATTCAATCTCTCTAAACCTTACTTTTCTCACCTACAAATGGGAACATTAATACTTTTCTTATCATGAAGATTTCTTCATGTAAACATACCTATTAGCACTTAGCTACTCATATGGTCCCAAGTGTTTATTGAGTCTGAATTTGAATTTCTTCGGTTCGTGAGTTTATTGTAGTTTTGTTGAGGCTTCGACAAAACTTTAGTACCTTTGGTTGTACTAAAGCTAACCATTTGAGAGAATGAAAAATAAAATTTCAACTGTTTTTTTCTTAATGCTTTCGGGTTATTAACATGCACACTTTATAGAGGGACTGTGATACTATCCACTATCCAAATAGATGACTAGATGGTAAAGGGTGATAACAGCCTCTCCTGAATGCAGACCTCTGCAAGCTGGCTCTGCCGCGTTCTGAAGCCTGCCCAAGCCAGATGTAGGTTGTCCTTGCCAGTGCAAGGAAACGCCATTTCCACATTTAAGAACCTGTTGATTTTTGACATTCGTTCCTCATTTTTAATCTGAGGCTTCATTATGGGAATGCCTTTTTGTATTCCTGGTGTTAAAGAATAACAGTGGGCCTTGCTTATTGCAGAGTCAGCATATTACTGTACAAACAGCTGGAAGTAAGCTAATCAGTCACCAGTGAAAAACTGGTGGCGTTAATAAATTGTGGTATAAGAAATAACCAGATGGCCATTAGAAAGAATTCTTTGTACTGATAAGGAAGGCTGTGGGAGTTGCTGGTGAGGGAAAAAGAGAGCTTTCTGTGGCACCTGCTTGAGAATTGAGAGTTCCCGTAAGGAACCCCGCTTGCAGTGGCAGTGTTTCTTTGTGCTTCACTCTAGTGATGAGGCTTCTTGGTGAATATAGGTCAATCTGTCTCAATTCTTGGCCTCACACACCTTTGCCAGTTTCAGAGCTATTTTTCACAGCTCATGATACAAGAGTCCTCTCTGTGTTCTCACGCCATGAAAATCCTCAGGTGGTTTTTTTGTTTTGTTGTTTTTTAAATTGTGCTCAGACCGAAGGAAGGATCCTACCCTTGGGACATAGGATCACTTTTTGCTATTGTATCTTTCTCCTGTCATTGACCTCAAGGTCTTGTATGGCAGACAGCCTGATCTAGTGCCCAGCACAATGTCCGGCATACGGTAAACCTTTAATAAATGGGAAGAAACTTTTTTTCTCATAATTAAAGGAAACAATTGTCGTTCCCAGCAGGAACCCTCAATTCTGACTCTGTTAACTGCCCATAAATTTGTTCCCTTTAGCCTTCACCCGTGATTTATAGAGAGCGTTCTTCCTTTGCCTTTCTTAACCGTGCCAGCTTCGTGTCATGTTCAGAGCTCTGGAGAATTTGACTTGAGCAAGGGGAGAGATTAGGGAGGTGGCGTTTGAAAGGGGAACAGCCAGTTCCTGGGAGAGTTCCACGGATCCCAGCCTGTGGGTCTTGGGCTCACAAGCTCACTCCCTTTGGCTCCGCAGGCAGGCTGAGGTGCGGCCTGCGGCCCACCCTCCCTGTCATCAGGTTACCTGTAATGTAAGACTTTTAGAAAAAGGCTGCCAGCTCTGTAGAAATCTAATGCAACCCAGCCAATTGCATGGCCCTCTGGAATTTAGAGACTCTTAAGAATAGCCCATCAAAGGACAAGATGTACAGACAAACTCTTCGATGGTAAATAAGATTTATCAGTTTTCTTTCACAATGGAAGCACTTCCCCCACTAAAGTCTGAGTGTCATCTGGGGCTTGATCTAATCTTACAGTTGAGTGGCTGTTAGATTTTACTGGTGAGGGGCAGAAGTCAGTAGCTCGTGCCACTAATACATGGGTTCGTGTTTATCATAACAAGATAATTTTCACTTCTTGCCATAGCTGTTTCATAAATCATGTAAGATACGTATCCGGTGCATTTTTGTGCCTCTTCCATGATGAAGAAAATAGTAACATTGAGCATATTAATCTGTTATCTAAGCTATTTCTTAGTTCACAGCGTATTGAGGAAGAATGTGCTAAATAAAGTGCTTAGAGATTCTTGGTGATGGTTCAAGTAACTTACCTCTAGGTTTTGGATTTAAAATGAATGTTCATTGTAAGGCATGGTTCCGAAGAGTTGTTCCCTGGTCCAGAGCAGAATAACTGAATCCACATTCTTGCCTGAGTTTGTTTAGATTGACTCTAGGTTAGCGTATTCGTGATGAGCCAATGTAATGCTTATCAGCCTCCCATACTATTTTGAGTGATCTGTTCACTGCACATGGAGTGTCTATTTAAAATTAAACTGATCTTGCATATGAATATAAAAAGTATTGATTTTAAAAATGAATAATTTAAAGCTTATATTTCTTTTCCTACTAAAAGAGTAACAGGAAAATCCTTTGCTTTTCCCTTTTCTTCTTTCTCCCTATTCTTCTCCTCTTCCCTCATTTCTTTTTTTTTTTTTTTTTTTGAGACAGAGTCTTGCTCTGTTGCCCAGGCTGGAGTGCAGTGGCCAGATCTCAGCTCACTGCAAGCTCCGCCTCTCGGGTTTACGCCATTCTCCTGCCTCAGCCTCCTGAGTAGCTGGGACTACAGGCGCCCGCCACCTCGCCCGGCTAGTTTTTTGTATTTTTTAGTAGAGACGGGGTTTCACCGTGTTAGCCAGGATGGTCTCGATCTCCTGACCTCGTGATCCGCCCATCTCGGCCTCCCAAAGTGCTGGGATTACAGGCTTGAGCCACCGTGCCCGGCCTCCCCATTTCTTTTCCCCCTTCCTTCTACTCCCTCTTTCTCTTTTTTCTTCATTTATGTTATTATTATTAGTTAATTTGGTTTTGTAGGTATCATCAGCTACATGGTATTTTTTTTTAACCATAGCTTCACTCTTCTCCATAAATTAATATGGAGAACATGATATAAATCAATCAGCATGGAAATTTTTATCAATATTAAATTATCAGACCCTTTTCATATAACAAATCACTTTGGTGAATAATAATGGGCTGCTTTAGAGGTAGCAAACTCAAATGTCATTGGGGTCAGGGAGGCAGCATAAATGAGCCAAATGATAAGTACGGAGACTGTGGCAAAATGAGCTTATATACTGTATCTACAAGGACATATGCTTTCCAGTCCCAGACTGTTGTCACAGAGGAAAGTAGGCCTAGGATTAAATTATATAAAATATTAAATTATCACAATATTAAACTATTAAATATTAATTTTTTAAAGAGCAACTAGGAACCTGGGTTTGCATGTAATAACTTCATATCTTAAAATGATGAGACTAATTCAAAAAATACTTGTAAAACACTACAGGCGAAACAAAACAGTACACAGGCTTCATGCCATCCTGTGTAATGTGTTAATGGTAACAAGGGGAGATTACTGAATGTTTAAATAAATTAACTGGAAGTTAGTTATTAAAATAACTAACATAACTGGAATCAACATCTAAGAGAAAGTTACTAGCAGGTATATTTTATTCAGAAATAATAATTCTTTATTTCTTTACGAAGTCATATAGATTAATCTCTTGCTGCATTTAACTAAGCAATACATTATCAGAACATATTTTTCTCAACTTGTTTTCTTACAGCAAATGACCTTTCTGCTTCTCATTTTTATATCATTTTATATTTTAAAAATCTAATGATATGCAGTATTGGATACTTGGAATTTAGAAAACTTTATTGTTTGTTCCTAGGCTTTTCATTAGAGAATTATGGAATTCTGTAACTTAACTCCTTAAAATTGGCCAAAGTCATACTCAGAAAAGAGCTCTGAGATTTAGAGGGCTGCTACTCAATTTTCTCAGCTTACTAACAGATAGCTTATTTTTAATTAGCACATAGTGTGCCAGAACAAAAATCACCTGATAATTGAAGTACAAAGAGAAAATAAAGTCATAAGAACTTTTAATGACTCTAGAAAACTGTATCACTAAGCTCAACAGAGATCCCTTAAAATGAATGTAAACTTAAAATCAGCCCTCAGTTATGTGTACCATTTATTGTGGGATTGTTACTCTTGGTACATTTCCATACATGAGCTTTGCACTTTCTCCTGTTCGCATGCCCCAAATAAGCTACTTCCATAACATCACCACATCTATGCAATGGTTCCTCCCCGCTTTGGTAAAGGGCCGATATATGCGTCTCATGAAAAGTATTTGGCAGTTTCAGCTGTCATATCATGAATAAAAGCATATCACTGTATATAAAATAAAACCCCCTGCTTTTACATTTCAGCAGTTGGTATGTCTAGTCAGGTCACTGTGACTGAAACGAGACTTGAGATAATGTAGCTTTCCAACAACTTCCAATTCTTCAAAATTAGAGAAGAGTTTATGGTAGAATAGAAAGATAATTCTTCAGTTCTTTGAAGCCCTGCAGACATTTTGTAGCTATGGAATGGTTTTTAGAACGATGGATCCTGTAATGAGGCACACAGAGGCCTAAAGGTAATGATCTTAGTAGATTTCTCTCCTGTGGTTTTTAGTAATGATCATGACCCTATCATCAGGCCCCCCACGTGAAATTTAAAAGAAAATTTGATAGTAGTCAGAGACCCTAGATCTAATTTATTGTGAGGTAGATTAGGGAGGGATTCTCACTTTACAGATAGAATGAGACTTCTCATTTTAGTCTGAATTTAATAATGAAGATTCATGTGGGAAGAAAACAAAACAAAAACTACAACTTGCCACCTTGTTATTGTATCAGAAAGGACTGGAAACAGAGCGGGGACCTTAATTTCTAATTGTGTTAGTACCAAACTTTCAAGTTCATTGATTAAATAGGAGTTCCTTCTTGGGTGAATGCCTAAGTTTGTATTTTTGTTTTGCTTCGTGTGCTCTTCAGCCAGTATCATCTGCATGGAATCTTATAAAAACGATAATGAATAAGTTGAGGAGACTATTTCTAAAGACTTTTCCTTTGAGTGGTTTCCAAGTTGTATTAAATAAGAAGACTAATGATTACTTAAGGGTTCTCATTTGAATTTGAGAAGACATCTGACAGGCTCCCGAGGAGTGTGACTCATTAAGTAGAATACGGGACTCAGAAGGACAACGTTGGGGTACTAACAAGCTGTATGAACTGGGGCAGGTCTTTTGTCTCTGTCCTTATGTTAAATGAGTGTTATAATTTTTACTTGGCAAGATTGCTGTGAGGCTTAATTAAAGTTTATAAAGTGCTTTGGGAGCCTGAGAGAAGAAGCTCTAAAAACATAATATGTTATTATCTCATCCTGGATTTTTGTTTTTAGATTTACCTGCTTGAATCTGTATCATAACGATGCTTACAATTCAGGCAGTTTTCTGAGGTTTTTTATTTCTACAAAGACATGAAATAAAACAACACAAATATATAAGTCCCTAGACATTAATATGGGATGAAAAATTATACATAATTTTTTTCTGATGTAAAAGAGTTTCTTCTTAAAAAATGTTTAATTGAATCTCATTTCTGTTAACCAGCTTTATTTTTTTAAAGCATTTCAGTGTTTTGTTTTTTTTTTTTTAAGATGGAGTCTCGCTCTGTCGCCCAGGCTGGAGTGCAGTGGCCGGATCTCAGCTCACTGCAAGCTCTGCCTCCTGGGTTTACGCCATTCTCCTGCCTCAGCCTCCCGAGTAGCTGGGACTACAGGCACCCGCCATGTTGCCCGGCTAATTTTTTGTATTTTTTAGTAGAGACGGGGTTTCACCATGTTAGCCAGGATGGTCTCGATCTCCTGACCTCGTGATCCGCCCACCTCGGCCTCCCAAAGTGCTGGGATTACAGGCTTGAGCCACCGCGCCCGGCCCCTCAGTGTTTTATTGGTAACATTTTTGCAGAACCAGTAAAAGGTTTTAAAATGCTATCATCTTTACTGGGTCATGAGAAGAAAAATTCACTCCATTTAAAAAATGTAAATACATATTTAAATGTAAATAAATATGCACATTTAGATACATGCAAATATATTACTCCAGTTGAATAACAATGGAATTAATTTACAATAATTAGAATTTGATAATTTGGGCTAGAAAGATATTCCTTCCTTCTATCTTTCTGCCTTACTTTTTCTTTCTACTGTGTGTTCATTTGAGATTTTCATATTTATAAAATATAAAAATATATATAGAGCCCTGGAGTTAATACAAATTGCCTCGAAAATTCTTTTATTCCTACTTTGTATTCTTGAAAAACAAATCACATTTTCCCGTAAGAACAATGTCATAATTATGGATAACGTTTCTGACCAAGGTATTATCATCAAGTAAGTCATAGATATATTTAACTCTATGTCATAAAAGCAAAGCTATTACCACCATAAGCCACTGTAATTACTTGAAACAGCAAAATGATTCTCATTGTCATATAAAGTTTGCTTAAATATTTTGTATGCCTTGACATGTATGTATTGTTTACTTATAAAATGTTATTTTTATAAACTTATCTAGAACTGACTGCTATTATAACAAATACTTTAACATTTTGACATGCCATAATTTTGATCCATTTCATGGGGAATAATTTGAGAAGCCTGTGTTTCTCAAAATTTTCATAGGAAAATTAGAATGGATACTTGTATAATATATTCCTATTACTAGGAATGATGCTCAAAAATATTCTGTAGTGTAGGTCAGTCTTCATTTTAAGCAGTTGAATCCATTTTTAATGATATTACTTAAGAATTTTGCTTGTAAGAAAAAACTGTATCTGATTGAATTTGAAAATGTAGTTTTGGAGTGTATTTACTCTTCCTGCCCGATGCCCCTCCCCAAAACAGAGCAGTCTTGAGGAAATAAAAGCCCCTCAAAGACAGCTAGATATGAGAAGAGTTTGAGTTGCTAATGGGGAGACTCCTAGACCTTTGCCTTGATGTTAGAAAAGGAATTTGAGGACATGATTTGTGTGTTAGACCCAGAGTTTGTCTTTAAACACAATTCAAGTTTATCACCTTTCTTATAACCTTTCCATACAAAACCATGGATTTAGTGAATAAAGCATTTGGAAAATGGTGGATAGTTGGTAGATAAAGCAGACTGACCAACAGGTAAAAATCGAAAGTATTTTTGTAATAGGAATTTGGAATAACTTTTTCTATATTCCCATAGTTAGAATGGATGCCTAGAAAATGGATCCTTATTGTGATGATTAAAAATCTCTTTTTGAACTAAGACACGTAAGAAAGTAACCTCTTTCTCCTTTGCTTATTCTCCCAACCAGGCTGTGTTGAAGTTATACAAGTATAAGTAAACGTACACTGCTTTTAAAAATGCTTCAGTCTAATTTTGTTACCTTTAAGTTTAGATACTTGGCAAATAATTATTTTTGATATTGCTTAAATCAGTCTTTTACAAGTAGAATTTTCAACATCCAAGAGTTACCAAAAGATATTTCATTCTTTAGATTTTTATTTTTCTTTCACAGTACTCACTGGTAACGGATTATATTTTACCTTTTTTTTTTGGAGACAGAGGCTTGCTGTGTCACCCAGGCTAGAGTACAGTGGTGCAATCTCAGCTCACTGCAACCTCCCCCTCCCGGGTTCAAGCAACTCTCTGCCTCAGCCTCCTGAGCAGCTGGGATTACAGGCGCGTGCCACCACACCCGGCTAATTTTTGTGTTTTTACAAAAGATAGAGATGGGGTTTCACCATCTTGGCCAGGCTGATCTTGAACTCCTGACCTTGTGATCCACCCGCCTCGGCCTCCCAAAGTGCTGGGATTACAGGCGTGAGCCACCACACCCAGCTCTATTTTACTTTTATCTATCATCAATGACTACATTGAATACTTTTGTATGTAAATGTAACAAAGGCATATTGTGCGGTTGTTTATACTTTCAGAGAATTATCACATAATTTAGCAAACATTAACTCATCTGTGTACCTTTTGCTGTAAAAGCTATAGAGCAAGTGATGTAGATGGGGAAAAGAAAAGGCCTCACTCAGCATCAGAACCACAAGGAACTGAAGACTTCTTGCAGTCTGGTTTTCTCTTCAAAAAGCAATTAAATATATGACCATTTGTATAAGTTTCTACAATGCATTCATATTTCAGAACTGATTTCTTACCTAGCACAGCATGGATTTCGGTTATAATGTTTCTCTTTGCACAAGCGTGGTAGACTTAGGTGTTAGTAGGTATAAGAATGGTTCTGGGAACAATCTTTTAAATTTTTATAGACTCTTTGCTCACACCTCTCCCCCAACCTAAGTGTAATTGTCATCTTAGACACTTCAAGTTTAGGGGTGGAGATAGGGAGAGCATCATCAGAAGGAACAAAAGGAGAAAGGGGAAGTGAAATGGTTTATTGGATACTAGTGAGCGGAGCCTTTTACAAAAGTACAATGCACACGTTTTACATTTGTTAGATGTTTTCTAAGATGCATTTGTAGCTCTGATGGTATATTTTTATGGTTATAAACTTCTAATATGAGGAAGAACCAATTCAAATAGCATGTTAAAATTCAATCCATCTACAATCTTCACGTTCTTGATTATTGCATTCTGTAATCTCATGGGTATTTTTGCTTCCAAATATGAGGACATACTTATTATTTCCTTCAGTTTTCTTTTTAGGAGAGTTGACTGAACTATTTCAGAAAAGAAGGTGTCTTACTTTCCTTGGCCTAGTAAGCCTTGCTGCTTTTTGAGAACAGTGTATTTTCTTCAAAATATACCCAACACTTTAGGTGGTCTTAATGAATGAATAATACATAATTGTATGTACTTTTCTAAAATGCTTTGAAATTTCCAGGAAAGAAGGTCCCATGAAATATCTATTTGAATTTTAGTGAAAAGAACAAAAGAAGCAATAACAAATTAAGACCTTTGATTCATGTGTAGTAGCAGTGGTTTTATTTTGGTAGTACCATAATGTAATTGAAGCAGTATTTTCATATAGAAGCATTTTTTACTTATATGATTTTTCTACTTGCTAGAAGTAGTATTTTATTATAGTTACTTTTGAATATATGTTTCCCTTACACTAACTCAGAATACAGCCTCACTTCACGGTGCTTAGATTTCATTCCTGCATTCATACTGTTTGCCTTTGAGGGTTCTGGCGACTGCAGTAATCTCTACCTCCTCCAGAGCCAGAGAGAAAAAAATGGCCACAGCTACTTTGTCATCTTTTGTCACTGGTCTAAATAGAGGGTCAAGTGTGCTTACCACATGGAGGGATGCTTCAGAACAACAAGAAAAAGAATTAGAGTGAACATGTTTCACCTGGGTACTGCCCACACTGCTATATGAACAGTAAGGGAGGTCATGTTTTCCTACGCCTTGCTTAAAGCATTCCCAGCTAACAGATTTTCTGTTTTTAATGGCTATGACATTTTGTTTTTAAGTTGTTATTTGGGCATGTGGTTGTAGGGCATAGATTATCTCCTAATTTATTGCTTTCTTAATTTGACATTGGAATTTAGACTTCAGAAACAAAAAAATGCAATACTTTGAATTATCTTCTTTCCATAAGTTCCTGATTTAAAATGAAAATGTTCCCTTAACTGCTAATTATGAGATATCCTATAAAGCATATGTTACTTACAGTATATCTTTTTTGGTGGTTTTACAAGATGAAGATTACAAATATGATATTTAGCACATCCTGACTCTCCTTGAAAGCAGGGACTATGGCTCTTTTACTAAAGGACAAACAAAAGTGCCCGAGGAAACAGGATAGTGTAGGGGAAAGAATTCAGCTTTGTGGTCAGATAGACCTGGGGTTGAATTTCACTTCTCTCTAGCTGTATGGCGTTGGGCTAAACACTATCTCTAGAGTGGCTTCCTCACCTTTCAAATGGGGATAATACTCTTTTAGGTAACAGTGTTATCGGCAGGTTTTGATATAATAAATATGAAGTACCTAAAACAATGCCTGTAAATGGTAATTTCTATTAGGATGCATCATAGATTTAGGATTAGAATTTACACTAAACCTGCCTTATTCATAGATTTGTGCAGAATCATAGCAGGAAATCTCCATAAAGTAGCTCTAGCCTCTGGTGCCTAGTAGAGGTGATTTATTAGGATAGTACTTTAAAACTTTTACCCCAATTAAGAACAGAGGAAAATGAATGGCTACATTAGGCATCCTGAGGGTTTCATCTGAAATGGCCCATAGAAGACATATCATTTTCTTTTTGAATAACTTATTTCAACTTTGCATTTAAATATAAATATTTCTTCCCCTCATTAAAAAAATCTTTAAAATTGTTGTTCCAGGAGGATGAGTAGTATTTATCTTGTAACATTGAGTTACTATACCCAGGCGCACTACCAGGCACACTTCCGATGTACAAGTGCCTTCAATAATTGTTTCAGAAGCACAATTTTGAGGTAAGTTCAAGTGCCCTGGGAAAGAGCATTGTTTATTTTTGTAGCCTTAGCCCAAAATGACTGGGACTCATGCTACAAAATGATAACACTCATCATCAGTTGTATAGAGCCCCTTCTTTGTGGCCAGCTTTCCTAGAGATACTTTAGACTTCTTTGGATGTCCCCAAAGGCACAATAACCACATAAGAAGGGAAGCCACAGGAAGGCAGATTGCAGAAGAAGGCGAATGGTCAGGGTTCTCGAGGCGTGGCCTGCACTGCCTCCAGTGGTGGTGAGATCTCCACCTCTAGAGAGGGAGAGACCCTTGACTCAAGTTTTCGATGAGAGAAACAATCAAGCGACCTCTGAAGCTCCCCATGAATTCAAATTCTGTGCATCCAGAAGAGAAGTATTTTGTGACCGGAAAGAAACAGAATGACTGCAATTGACCTTTTCTATGCCAGACCATTGGTTAACTGAAGAGAGTAGACCCTCCAGACAGGTAGTGAACTCAGCCTACATCAAAACACACAGCAAGCCTTCTGTGCCTTTCCCAGGACAGTGTCTCCTCTTTTCTCTCCGAAGCTGTGTTTCTGTGTAGGAAACTGCATAGGGTGAAGCTGAAAGGTAGGATAGGCCAGCCTATGTAGGGTAGGGCGTCTCAACGCTATCACATGGGCAGTGTGCTGACATTGCATACTTTTGAGCACCTCTTCAGATCAGTATGTAAAGTAGATTAACCTGACAGCAGACGGAGGTTGGTGGGAGGGTCTGCAGTAAAGGAGAGCAGTTTGGAGAATGCCACAGCATTGCAGACACACACCGTGGGGCTGGGCACTTACTCGGCGATGTGGCTCACTCAACAGGAGAAGGACACAGGTGAGATAGGGCAGGAGACAGTTGCTGAAGTCACTACTTCAAAGGACTAGATAGAAAGGTAGGGAGGAGGAATGGAGAGCCAGAAAAGGAGCCAAAATGATTAGCTATTTTACTAGAGCACGTCTGTCCTATAGTCTTGGCTGCCATTCTCTAGCTGGGACCTTGACGAATCGCCTCCTCCCTGGTGCCTCAGTTTTCTTGTCTTCAGAATGAGGATGATGCTACCTCTCCTGAAGGGTTATTGTGAGGAGTAAAGGAGATGACGGGGTGGAAGTGATTTGTAAACTAGGAAGTCTGTCTTGCAAACCGCATGATAGACTTTGGATAGAGGCAGCAGATGTACCTTTCAGCTTTCTGTCTTGCAAAATGAATATTTACATCCTCTCACCTGGGGTCCAAGACGAAGATACTGGTTCAGTGAGATAATTCTTATCCAGCCTAATCTCAAGACTTCCTTTCATGCTCTCTCTCACACCTAGTAATAAATGCCAAAAGCCTAATAGCTCCCCAAACCGTGATCCTTCTGCCTTTCCTCTCTCCTTGAGGAGAGACCAAAGTAGTCTAGTGAATGAAATTCATATTTTTCTCCCGGGCTGATTGAAGTGGCTGGTGCAGTGGTGCAATCTCAGCTCACTGCAACCTCCGCCTCCCGGGTTTGAGTCATTCTCCTGCCTCAGCCTCTCCAGTAGCTAGGACTACAGGTGCCTGCCGCCATGCCTGGCTAATTTCTGTATTTTTAGTAGAGATGGGGTTTCATCATGTTGGCCAGGCTGGTCTTGAACTCCTGACCTCAGGTGATCCACCTGCCTCAGCCTCACAAAGTGCTGGGATTACAGGAGTGAGCCACGGTGCCTAGCCTGGACTTTTCTAATTAGGCTGTGCCGGGGCTGCTGTGAAACTGTTTTCCTATGAAGACAGTGATTTTCTCCTTAGGATGGCTGTTGTCACACAGACAGCACTGCCCCTTTCCTTATAGTACTTGATCACAGTCACAGTAACCTCTGTGCCTAGATCACAAGCCATACTTACTCAGGGCTGATTTTCCTCTTAAAGCACCAGGGAGGGAGAGGCCCTTGTCAGAATTCTCACGACTGAATCATTGCCATGAGCTAATGTCTCCAGTTTTATGAGTCAGTGCTGGCCCAGGCATCGGTTTTGTAGGTTTTAAAAAAAAGACATGGGTTAGGCTCCCCTAATATCATTAGCTTGTTCAGGGGGAAAGCAAACTGAGCTATCATCAGACAGAAGCATTCGAGAAATCAGATGTTTGCTTCCTCTTCTCTGTAAGGATGTAGAATAAGTGGAAGAATTTAAGAATTAAAAATAATAGTAATAAAAGCTCTCTGATTTGTGCGTGTGTTTTGTTTTGCTTCTGGCAGAAAAGGTGAAATGGTGTGTTTGGGAGATGAATGTTCTTGTAATAGGCAAGATGTAGCTTGCAGGAGAACATCTGTAACAAACCCATATTCTGCATGAGATACAGCCAAGACCTGTTTGTGTGTTAGTGCCTGTTCAAACATGTCTAATTTTAAGAATGATTTATAAAGTTTTGCAGGAATCACCTTAAAATGTTATTTCCTCATATAATAGGCATATACATTGACAGCGTGATGGTTAAACTATATACACTTGGAGATTGAGCAGTGCCAATATTGAGCTAAGTGATATAAAAATGGTTATCAATATGAAGTAGATATAAAAATATTAGGAATATCTGCAGTCGTTCATGAGTCTACCGATTAATCCAGCAGCAGGCAAAAATATGCTTTCTGAGTTTTTAAATGTTCCTGATAGCGAATTTATGCAAAGAATAAAAGGGAAGTACATGGATATTTGCTTCAAAATACTCAGAGGTATTGCTCAAAACTTGGTTAAAAATATAATAACAGAATTGGGGATGGAAATCAATAAGAAAGAATAAGCTTAAATAATATCAGTATCTACTAAACAACATGATTTTTAATTGTCTCTATTCTTTCCCTTTATCATATATTTACACAAAATAGGAAATACCTTTTGGGAAAGGTAATGGAAGTCTTCTCTTTTGCTTTTAATAGGCATTGCTTATGTAGTGTTTATGCACCTTCTTAAATTCATGTGCTTTAAAGAAAATGATATTTTATGGTAGTCAGGTACTTCTCAATACATCATTTGGAAAGAAAGTTAGGGGTATGAGCTGTAATTTGTACCCAGTGTTCAGAGTTTACAAGAAAGATTGCTCTCCCTGCGACCTCTCCACTCTTCCCCCTCCTTCTCTCTCACCCCCACCTGCTTCTTGCTCTTTCTTTCTTTCTCTGAAAAAGGATATGAGCTACATGGAGGACAGGGCAGAAAAGGGAAGAAAAAAAAATAGAGAATGGTGAGAAAAATATTAAGAACACTTAAAACTTAAAGTTTTATGGTTCTTTTTAGCCAAATGAATCTTTTGCGCTTCCACAGGGGAAATTAGTGTAATTAAAGTTTTCTAGTTCATAAAACCAAGTCTTTACATACCGACTGAGCCCACTCTAAGTATTGACTGCAGCAAGGATGGATGTTATCCTCTGACCTGGGAAGTTCAGAAGCATTTTGTCTCTTAAATGAAGGTAGGTTGATCATATTTGATGAGCTTCTTGGAAAAGGCATTAGTCCACATCCAGAAATTTAATTTCCCTTTTGCTTATACTACTTTAAAAATGATTTTATGGACACTGTAATATAAACAATGAATCTCTGTGGAAAGAGATACTGTATATATATTTTTTTATTTCATTTTGAACTTTCTGGCATTCCAAGACACATAGAATTTTTATTTGAGGGACATATTAGTAAAATAGAATATTAGTAAAATAGAATATGAAAGAAATATTCCAAAGTCAGGAGTTCAGTGAAATACCCCAATTAAAAAACTGAAAGGATTCTTTATCAGTAAGTTTCAGGATATTTGTGGAGCTCTACAACATGAAAATTCAGTATTAATAATCTTGGCTTGAAATATTTTCAATTTTATCTCCTCATAAGCTTCAGAATTACTAACCACCCAAACTGGTATAACGAAGAGGACGCATATCATGGCTCTCACAGGATCTGTCCAGCTGGTGCCTTGTATATTTTGTATCATATGCTTGTGCACACATGTCCCAAGATGCGTTTGTGGAGGCTTAGTTGAAGGCCCCATATTATGAGGTCTCAAATGTTAGAGTTCACTGAACAGCACCTTTAGTTTCAAAATGCATTTTCTATGCACTAGAAGGTACACTTTGGAGAAAAACAGATATAACTCCACAGTTGACTAGCTGGGTTGACTAGACAAGTGACCTGATGCTTCTGAGACTCAATTTTCTCTTCTGCGAGGTAAAAATAATCTCCACTGAAGACTTTTGAAAGTTCAATATATGAGGCCCATAGTATAGTGCCTGCCACTGAGCAGACCCTTGATAAACTGTGCTAGTTATGATTAGGGCTAGACACTATTGAGTAATTGTATTAATAGATAAATCAGCCCTTTTTCAAACAGCTCACAGTCAAGAAGGGCAAACTGATAAACCTAGTTGTAATTTAGTGTGACAGGTGCTATAATCTGTCTGGAATGTTCCCCTAGCCACCACCACCTCTGTCTGCCAGGCAGACTCCTACTCATTCTTTAAAACTCATTGGAAGCATTAATTGTAGGTGAACACTTGCCTTGCGATACCCAGTCCCCACTAGCACCCCCTTGCAGACACATACTCAGGAGTTCAGAGGCAGTAGCTTTGTCTTTCATCTCTGGGTCTTAGTGCTGGCACATATAATGGGTCTTAACAAATATTTGTTAGGTAATACTTATTGCCTAAACAAAGTGGAGTGTAGTACAGAAAACTGACTTTCCTAGTTTCCCAGAAAACATAGCATTTAAAGTTTGGTCTTCAAGGACAAGCAGAGTCTTGGGAAAAACTAAGAATAGACATTACAGGTAGAGGGACCGGGGAGAGTAAAGACATGGAGACATGATTGTGTTATGTAAGTCTAGGAGTGGGGAACAGTTTGGTTTACCTGGACCATAGAATGTTTGCAGGAACAGAAGTAGCAGGAAATGAGGTTAGAGAGAAGTCCACAGAGCCAGATTGAGGTGGGCTGTGAATACCACCTTCAGGAGTTTGGCTCTAGACCTGCAAGTGTTAAGAAAACATGGAAGAGCTGTAAGTTGGGAGATGGGAGATGACATCATGTTCTGTTGGAGGAAGCTAACTGGTAGCAGTTTGGAGGTAGGGAGATGAAAAGCAGGAAGGCTAATTGGAAAGGTGTTGCAATGTTTTTGATAAGAGATATGGGGGCCAGGTGAGGTGGCTCATGCCTGTAATCCCAGCACTTTGGGAGGCCGAGGCCAGCAGATCACCTGAGGTCTGGTGTTCAAGACTAGCCTGGCTGACATGATGAAACCCTTTCTCTACTAAAAATATAAAAATTAGCTGGGCTAGGTTGTGGGCACCTGTAGTCCCAGCTACTCAGGAAGCGGAGGCTGGATAATTGCTTAATCCCAGGAAGCGGAGGTTGCAGTGAACTGAGATCGTGCCGCTGCACTTCAGCCTGGGCAACAGAGCAAGACTCCATCTCAAAACAAGACAAAAAAAAAAGAGAGAGAGATGGGCAGGCAAAGGGGAATGGAGGTGAGTGTGGAGTTTGGGGTGGTTTTGCAGTATACATTTTAGAGATAGAAACCTACTTTCCATAATTGGGGTTATTTTGACCCTTATCATTGTAGCATTTTCTAGACATTTGTTTTAGAGGTACTTCTTATGGGGACTGTACCAAGAAACAAGTTGAATGATATATTCTTCAAGTGTTTGGGGTCTTTTTGGTGCCATGCTTTACTTTTAGTTAGGATTACTCTTGGCTATTTATCCTACTGCTTTGAATGATAGAAGAACCACATACCTGTAATTGGTTGGACAAAAGAACATTTAATACTCTCTATGTCTATGCCTTGCACTAGAAATGTTTGGGTAAAAAATTTATTGGTTTAAGAAGGGAGAAATTTGCCCAAATAGCCAATGATTGGCTTGATTGCTTTGGCTAGGCCATTTTGCTGCTTTGAGCTTCAGTTTTCTTATCTGTAATGGAAACATATTGAGCTAAATCTTGATATCTTTTTCCTATTTCTTAACATGATATGGAAATTACACTTTCGTCCTTTTACTGAGTGAAAATAATCTAACAGTAGCTTAAAGAAAATGGAAGCATCTTCCACTTCAGTTTTTTGAGCATAATGAAAAGAAATGTATGCTATTATTATAAATAGCAATGCCATTTTACAAAATCAGAAGCAAGGAAAATGTATTTGGCCTTTGACTCATGGTTGGCCCTCACTGAATGTTCAGTAGATAGAATTATAAAATCTCTTTGTTCTTTTTTGCTGAGTACTAAAGACCATAAATTTATTACAGATGATATTTACTGATAATGATACCCAAAGAAGGATTCAAAAATCTTGACAGATACCATATTACCAAATCTAACTATAGGAGCTGGACCAAGAGAGGAGACTCTGTAAATCACCTATCTACAGACCCAAGACCCAATCCTCTTAAAAGAGGACTAAGGAAATAACTTACATGTTTCTTCCTGCTTTCATGCCTTGAACATACTGTTTCTGAGAAACATACTACAGAGATTGCTCTAATTGACACTAAATATGAGTTTTAAGCATTTATTCTGAAAACTAGACCCATGTAAACAAGTTAGAATCCAACTATCAATTCTTAGAAAATCCACTTTCCCTGTACCTCTACTGAATTATTTGTCTCAGATCCCAGGGGAGGGAGTGGAAGACCAGGAGAACAGCACGTGTTATTTTAGAGTTATAAATGGAAGCATTTGGAGTGGCTTCTATTAATGTTTATTTCACTGAAAATGTGGAAACAGCTTTGGAACTAGGAAATGAGCAGAGACTAGATTTGGAGGAGCAGGCTACTAAAAGCCCAGAGTCTGGTGAGGGCTTAGAAGACAAAAAGACTCTGGAAAGTTTGGAGCTCTTAAAGAAAAATAAAAATTTACTTCACTTCTAACTATTTGGTTGGTGCAAAAGTAATTGCAGTTTTTGCCGTTACTTTTTCACCAACGTAATAAATCCAGTGTGAAAGATTTCTATACTGCTGACAGTTTTTTTTTTCCAAATATTAGCCCTTTTAATTATTTAATTACCAAACCAATGTAACCTTATTTTTTTCAACCAAGATAAACAATTTTTCTGCAGTAAATTTGTATTTATGTTCCAGACACATCTCATCTGATATACAATATTTTCTTAAATTGTAAAAAGAAATTATTGTATATCAGATGAGATGTGTCTGGGGTTAAGTATTAGCTGCACTGTAAACCTTCATTTTCTTGAACTCTGGAAAGAAAGGTCAACGGTCATTTACTAGGATTGGAATAGGATGGGGAATGGGGCTTTGGTGACAGAGTATTGAACTGTTGGTTATAGAAAAACAGTTCAAGCATATCTGGAGTTCAGATGTGAGATCTGACTAGGAGAATCTGGCTAGTGAAAAAAGCTCGACCTTTACAAATTGTAGTCAGGAGCTACCCTTGTAACAGTCTGCCACAGTTCCTGATATAAAAGATTGATAATTTGTGGGTTTGAAAACCAAACCAAACAAAAAACATCTGCTCTTCAGTTTGACTTACTGAAACTCTGATGTTCATGGCAAGGGATAGAGACAAAATCCATTCTATAAAAATTTGAAAAAAATTGTATATTCTGAAACCATTGGAAATTGGATATCAGCATTAATTTTATTACACTGCAAAATCCTCCAGTTTACTAACAGGAGCTGAAAGTCATCATTTTTCCTTCTAATAGTGAGTTTTCATCACAAACCACAACGGTATGCTTATCTCAAATATATTCGTTTACTTGTTTTACACAAGTATCATTTCTCTTTACATAACATGCAATTTTGTTGCTGCTGCTGCTGTTTCATTATGCCTGTCACTTGAGTAAAAGATGGATAAGGAAGGTCTCCATTTAGAAATTTATAGTCTCCTGGCAGGGAAGACAAATAAAGGCCTATAATTATAATACTAGAAAATTTAATATGTGGCACAAGAAAAACTAAAGATACTAATGAATTTCTTTGGGACTTTGAAGGAGGAAGGGAGCATATAGACATTTAGTAAATATTGTTTGAAGAAGGGAATGAATATGTAAAGGGAGAATAAACCTCACCTATAAGATCTGGGGCAATTTAAACACAAAGCAATTACGTGGGATTATTTAAGGTTTGAAAACGTGTAAAATTATCTCACTACAATACTAGGGAAGTGGAAAAACACCAAAGTTCCTGTACCAGCTTTTGCTGGATTAGATGGGCCAGAAGTATTCACTGCAAAGGCAGCCTGTATTTCTGTTGTCAGTGTGGCTTCTCTTCCCAGTGCCAATGCTCGACCTCCCCTCCAATGAAAACCCATAAGGGGTTCAGAGTCTCATTAGGTGAGAACAGGCTTGCACTGTCTGTGACAACAGCAAAAGCACTTAAAATTTTGATGTGGGGGATGATAATTTAAATCCACTGTTTGAGGTTCCTTGGGTCCTGCATTCTTTCTTAAATATTTCTGCTTGAGTTGGTTATTGACCCTTATTATTTATTTTCCATCTAATCGATTGACTTTATAAATCTATTACAGAGGGCAGATTAAATAGGTAGACGGTTTTCTAATTTGCTTTGAGAGTATTTCTTAATTTCCTTTTTATATACTGATTTTATTTATACATTTATATGTACAGGTCATTTTCACTTCCATGATATCATTCGAGCTTCCCAACCACTCTCCAAGTTCAGTGTCGTTATTTTCATCTTCATGTTGAGGGTGAGGACACGGGAGCTCACGGGTAAAGTGACAAACCTGAGTCTTTAGGCTATAGATGGTGGAGTTCAGACTCTGATTTTCTGGCCAGGTGCTCATTTGATGATTGCAGTGTGAAGCTGTTCCCATTCTGCACTGTTTGAGCTCCTACCCTTCCTAATCTTGTTTCTCTAATATGGGAGCCCTGTAATTAAAGTGGTATTTGACTGAGAAGTAGTAGGTTTTGATTTATAACACATAGGGCTGGCATTGTAATTTTTGTCCCAGAACTTGATGTGCCGTGAGAGCTATTATGCTTTTTGTTGTTGTTTTTTTTTTGGTTTTCTTTCTTTCTTTTTTTTTTTTTTTAGACGGAGTGTCTCGCTCTGTCACCCAGGCTGGAGTGCGGTGGTGTGGTATCTCGGCTCACTGCAACCTCTGCCTCCCGGGTTCAAGTGATTCTCTTGCCCCAACCTCCTGAGTAGCTGGGATTACAGGCATGCACCACCAAGCCTGCTTAATTTTTGTATTTTTAGTAGAGACGGAGTTTCACCATGTTGGTCAGGCTGGTCTTGAACTCCTGACCTCGTGATCCACCTGCCTTGGCCTCCCAAAGTGCTGGGATTACGGGCGTGAGCCACCACGCCTGGCACTATTATGCTCTTAATAGAGGGAAATGAATCTTCAGATGATGCCAGCATCCTAATTTTTTCTCCTCTCGGGGTTTTTCTAAATGACTGGCAAATGGAGAACTGGAAAGTTACCTGAGACTTCTCTGCATAGGGCTTGATGGGGAATATTGTTCTTCTTACAGCCAACCCCAGGGACTGACGGATGGACAGATGTTAGAGACAAAGTCCTGAATCCAAGGAGGTCACTCAGGGCCAACTTTCCTTAGAATATATCATTCATTCCATTAGCTGGTTACATTAGCTGTAGTACAACTCAAGTACAATAGCTGCAGCAGGGGACGGCTCACCAGCTAAAACTAAAAGTTACAACAGTGACACAGCAAGCAAGGGTAAAATTAAAGGCTCTTGGCTTCTTCCTTCATTTTTTAATGAAGCATAATGTTTGACATAAATTTTAACCTCTGGCCACATAGTCAGTTATGCTTATTATCCTGTGTGTATTATTATGCTGTCAGAAGTTGGCTGCTGATGGCCAGCTCCAAAATTTAGATGATAGAGATAAAATTGGTAGTTAATATATGTTAAGTACCAGGTCAAAAACTCCATAAGGCACTTTACATTGTGGTGACTGGTTCGTGTAACAATTCTCCAGGATGGATGGTTAATATTCTCATTTCACAGATGCAGAGTTATGTGTCTTTCTCGACCTGACAACACCTGTCACCTACCAAATGAATAGAGAGCTATGCTGTAGTCTGGGGATGAGTGATCCTTGAATGAAGAGCACTTCCTACTAGTATTCTGACTTTTGCTACTATGTGTCTGTTACTATTTGACAGCTCTCATTTTCGCCTGTCCAGATTTAAGCATGTTTAATGAGATAGAGCAGAGGCAAAGGTGAGACTGGGATCTTCCCTTATTGATAGACAGTAAATATAATCCAATTTGCTAAGGCCTCCTCTCTCCTTTTTTGTTTCTTCACTTTGCCTCCACTACCCTGAGGTTGAAAATTGAGTTTCCATTTAGTTTAAGCCTTTTGTCACTCATTGTTTAATTTTCCTTCCATTTCCCTCTTCTACCTGTGACAAATTCAGCATAGTTAGGGGAAGAAACAGTGATGACAGTGACGGCCTCAAAAGGAAAAGAGGGTGAATAAGTAGGAGCAAATAAGTACCTCAGACCAGTATATAAACAAGTTCATTTGTAGTATAAAAGAACATTATGCCTTTGGCTTGAAAACTGCCTTTCCAATTTATGAGCATGTTTAGAATTATGTAAGTGCAGTGTCTTCATAACAAGCCCAACACCTCTTACCCAAAGAATGCAAAACGCTTTGCAAACAGTAGAGCTCACAATTCCCCTGTGACCTGGGGACTTATATGTATTTTCATGCATTATTTTTTATAGATTGAGAAGTGAACTTGAGACCTACCAATCTGTCCACGTTGACAAAATAGATCTAATACTAAACTCTTAATTCCAGCTTCCTGTCTTCTTAGAAGTAGACCACACTGAAAGAGTAATCTTATGTCAAGGGTAGCAATTTTCTCTCTCTCTTTTTTTTTTTTTTTAAAGAAAACACAAATTACATAGTAGATATATTTGCATAAAGGTAGATCTTGAAAACATTTAATTAAGACAATGGTATCTATTTCCACAAAAAAATAGAAAAGCCAGATCTCTACTCCACTGAATTTAAAAATTAGAGCAGCATTTTACAATTAAAAATGATTATTATTTTGCATTCTGCCATTTGTCTTTACATGAAGAATGCCTGAATTCAGAATGGAAAATATTTCCTTTTGAAAAGTGCAGAGGAAAGAATTGTTATAAAGCAAATGTGTTGAGAATGTATGTAGATATGAATTGTAAGTAAAACAAGTGGGATGTATGTGAGCATATGTGCATTTGTGTTGCAGATAAAACCGATTTTGAAGGTTGAGAGACATGACGATACTTGTTAGGTATGAGGGAGACAAGACCAGAGGCGCCGGGAAGCTTGACTACCGTGGAGTGCCTAGTTGAGACTTGTCTTTGCCCCATGGCCTGCAGCGCTTATGTAGAAATTGGGGATGCTTTTACTCGTTCCAAAGCCTAACCTGATCAGACCTGCCCAGGTTGGAGTTTGGGAAAAAAAGTGTTTGAAGTAAACAGGAAAATTACTCACCTTAATGATGTGTCTTACTGGCACTGACAGCACTTTGATAGTCTGACAGTCTTTTTTAAGTTTTGGGAGGAGAGACGGGGGAAATTATTGATATGATTTTTTGAAAACGTAGATTCTTACGCTTATGCACTTGCTAGTAAGGTGGAAAAAACGGACTTTGCCCCATTTACAGCTATGGACTCGCCTTTCCTCCTAATGAAGTCTGTATCAGGAATTTTCCATTAGGAATTTCTACCAAAAAGAAAAGAAAATACGTTACTGTTTATTTTGTGTACTTGTTGTGCCATGTATCTCCACAGTTGCACTGTGGCTGTTCACACAGAACAGATTCTTCGTAGCGCTTGGGCTGTGGGTTCCCAACCTTGTAGGTTGCTTTCATCTGTCTGGTGATTAAGACCATAAACCAAGTGGTGTGATGAGACAGTTTGGTGCTCTAGACAGAGCAAGCACACCCTTTTTTCATAGGAAGCACAATTCTTAAATCTCCGCACCTAAATCTTGGCTTAGGATGCGTCAGATTTTTGAAAAAAGCAATTATATATGTTTTGATATTTTGCTGAAACATAATAGTTGTTGATTTCATATGATTTTCTTCCTTTTCTTTCTTTTTTTTTTTTTTCTTGTCTTTGCTAAATGTCAAATGGTACATTTTTTTTTTTTAATCTTGAAGACTGAGAACTGCGTCATATGTCTCTAAACATTTAAATCTTCACTGAGACAGGGAAGAGTGGCCTGATCTTACGGAACGAGTCCTGAGAGACAAAAATGCTGGGTTTTTCATGCAGTCTCTAATTCACTTTGATCTTGGTGGAGGGAGTCAAATCTCCTAGTTTGAGATCCCACACATATAAGGCTATAGGGTTTGAGGATTAAAATCTTTTTAACTTTATATTCTCAGATTCTGTATAGTTTATTAAACTAGATGGAGGGTACTTTATACTGTCTAAAAGGACATAGATGAATAGTTATACTTTATAAAAATTAAACTCCTAATGATAAAAGGCTAAATGGGGAGATAATAAATTATAGGTTATGAAAGCATGTAAAACAAAAGATGTCTGCCAGCTTCCTCCCTTTAGTTCTCTGACTGAGAATAACTTTATCATTTTTACTTTTGACCTGTGTCCTAATTGTAAATGAATCTGGTGCCCAGTAAAATCAAATGAGTAGGAATATTTACCATGGTGTGTATATACCAGCCTCCTGGTATCTCAGATATAATTAACAAAATGAAAGCATTGCAATACATTCTTACCGCATGCTCAGTTCCTGTCCTGTCAGCAACTGTTTGCCTACAACTAAAGCAAGTCTGGGTTTAAAGCATTTTCAAATGTTCCATAAAAGTGGGGAAGGCAGTTAGGCACAGTGGCTCACGCCTGTAATCCCAGCACTCTGGGAGGCCGAGGTGGGTGGTCAGGAGTTCAAGAACAGCCTGGCCAACATAGTGAAACCCCATCTCTACTAAAAATACAAAAAATTAACTGGGCATTGTGGCAGGTGTCTGTAATCCCAGCTACTTGGGAGGCTGAGGCAGGAGAATCACTTGAACTCAGGAGGAGGAGGTTGCAGAGAGCCAAGATTGCACCACTGCACTCCAGCCTGGGCCACAGTGTGAGACAATAATAATAATAATAATAATAATAAAGTGGGGAAGGCAAGATTTGGCTCACTAGTCAAACGTTCCTATCAGTGGGTCTATCTTTGAAGCAAGTACTCAGAGTGCCTATTCCTTTGATCACATGGGTAGTGGTTTATTTCCATGAGTATTTGCTGTTTTCAAGAGATTTCACTTTGGGTTTTATCCATATTCCACATTCAGGAAACTGTTAATTTTGGAAGAAGGGATTGTTTTTACTTGGTTCTTCTAAGGAAATTAATCAAATGTACATGTGCAACTTAAAATCAAAGAATCCCTGTTTTAAGAGGAAATTTTCTTATTTCAATTGGCAAACAACATGAAACTGAATATACCCAGAGTGTTGGAGGTTTACAAACATGATCAGCACTTGTTAATGACCATTTTCTCCTAAGAAAATGGAATGCTGCCTTCTAGCATGGGGACTAGTAGGCAGTATTTCTGTGTTTGCCAGCATTGGAAAGTATAACCCTTATAGGATTGGGCAAAGCAAAGCATTTTTGATTTGTAACCTGTAGAAATGATTATGTTGTATTATTTGGTTATTTAATATAATTTGGTTAATAATTCTCATCCATCTAACAGAAACTTAAGAATTGGTATCATCCTGCTGATTTGGTTTTGGTAATGTCTCTCTTCCCTAATTTTAATATCCTTGTTCCTTGGCAAACCCATCCATATACCTACCTGTTGTTCAACTGGTGTGATGAGCCCTATCAGTGCTCCTAGACATTTTCTTTTCCCACTCTTCCTCTTCAGTGTCAGGCAGAAGGATCTTTCTAACACTCACCTCAGTTCATGGATCGCTGATGGTCCATTGTTGGTGACTGCATGATGACCTCTAAGCGTGTCACACTCTGATCAAAGGGTTTGTATTTGGCCCAATTCCCCATGGCTAACAATAATCCCTTTCTGTTTGGAAAATGTCTTATATTTTTCAAAACACACACATGTATGTATTATCACATTTAATCCTCATAACAAACCTGTCACATTGGCAGGTATTATTCTCACTTCTCAGATGCAAAGTTATGTAACCTTTCTTGAGATTATACCTCGGTTTGGAAAGTAGGGGAATGAGCCTTCTGCCTCTGTGAGTGCCGTGTTCACGGTGCAGGATGCTTCCAAATGTATACTCTTCCCAACAGCCCGAGGTGGTGGTTCGCAGTCAACAAAAGATGATTTTTGTCTTATTTTCCCTTCTGCATGCCCTGTCTCCTGCTATTTCCTCTGTTCAAAACTTTTCTCTCTCTTTCCTGTCATTCCTGCCTACCAAAATTATGTCATATAATTTGGTTATTTAATGTAATTTGGTTAATAATTCTCAATCTATCTACCAGAAACTTAAGAGTTGGTATCATCCTGCCAATCTACCTTGAAGATTGGCAAAATGTTAATAACTATTGAATATAGATCATGAGCATTTGGAATTAAATTTGAAATTTCCAATAATAAAAATTTTAAGAAATTTCTATTTATCCTTTCTAGCTAGATTGACAGATTTAGCAAATAAAAACCAAGGATGTCAGTTAAATATGAATTTCAAATAAACCATAAAAATGTTTAGCATAAGGGAATCCCATGCAATAGTTATTACTTTTGTTGTATTTTGTTTTGTTTTCTTGAGACAGGGTCTCCTTCTGTCACCCAGGCTGAAGTGCAGTGGTACAATCACGGCTCACTGCGGCCACTACCTCTCAGGCTCAATCAGTCCTCCCACCTCAGCTTCCTGATGGCTAATTTATGTTTTTGTTTTTTTTTGTTTTGTTTTTTGTTTTTTTTCTTTAGGGATAGGGGTTTTGCCATGTTGCCCAGGCTGGTCTCGAACTCCTAGGCTCAAGCAATCCTCCCGTCTTGGCCTCCCAAAGTGCTGGGACTACATGCATGAGCCATTGTGCCTGACTAATACTCGTTACTTATGCTGAAAAACTTCATTGCTTTTACAATTAAATTTTAGCTAGGTTTGCTGGATGTTATCTGGTAACCCCATTCCCAGCTCAATCACCAACTCTCTAAGCAGAAGTAAATTTTTCATCTCTCTTGCCGTAGTGAGGTCAGGATTAGTGAGGTGGCAAGATTAAATATGAGCTAAGCTATGACACTTGTTTTCCACAGTCTCCTGAGCCCCACTCTCTCCTTTTTTCTTTCTTCCACCCTACCTCCCTTCCTCTTTCCTATTTATTCTTCCTACTTTTTTGTTGTTGTTGTGAGTGTCTTAACCTGCTTCCTGCCTTCCTTTATATTCCTAGTAATGTTTCAAATTTATTGGCTTGGACAGCTTCTCATAATAGGTTTGTTTTTATTATTTTTCTTGTTATTACTAAAACACGTTAATAGATAGATTCTAACTCTGCGGCACAACTAAGACAGTTAGATTACATTCTTTTCCGTGTTGGGGCTAATTAGAATATTAAGTTTACAAAGAATGCAGAAAAAGCGAACAAGATGAAGCACGTTTCCGTCTTAAACAAATGAACTCTAAAGAAATAGGAAGTAACATGATGACAAGCTTTTAAGAGGTGTTGCAAGTAGAGGAAAGGGTTTGTTTAAATCTCACGCCAAGCACCCCCTACACCTAGCCCCAGCTAACACAGATGCTTATATATTAGTGGCCCACACAGTACCTAATTATCAACCGTGGAAATGGATGTCTCAAAATTCTTTTAGTTCTTAGGGATTCCCTTAAAAAGCAGAGGAGAGCAAAAGTTTAAAACTTGGTTTAAAGGTATTAAAAAGCAAATCGGATCTAATTTATTAAGTTACGCTCTTCCTTTTTGGCAGTGTCTTACTACCCCTAGGATCTCAGTATCTCAGCATATTGGTTTCCTGTACTTATCCAGCATAAAGAAACTCAGCAATTTGCCTATAGGGTAGTAGGGCCTTGAAAGAAATTATCTCATTATTGTTCACTTGAAACCTTGGGGGCAGCTGTAGTTGAAGGGACCTTAGAGTCCTTCAACTTCTCAGCATTTGCGAGTTCACTTTTAAAGTGCACTAAAAAGCAACTGGTATCCTAAGCTAAAAAAAAAAAAAGAAAAAGAAAGAAAAAAGAAAAAGTAGATTTAAGGATACCAATGAGCATGGACTCTGTTTATGTTCTGAAATCCATTTGCTATTCATTTTCCTCATTTTTAAATCCTATTATATTTACACCTGGGCATCCATTTCTCTGAAGAGAAAAGAATGAAGGATCTAAAATGTCAGAGTAACAGTGATTCTCAGCAATTATTGTTGGTACTCTTTCACGAAGAGATTTAAAGCTCTTTGCTTACCTGACTTAATTCCTGCCGGAAGGACAGTACAGAGGGATTACGGTTTAAATATTGCAGTTAGAAGCACCAAGTGGAACCTGGACTTCTCCGACCTTGGAAGAAAAATAATGAAGTGTGGCTCCTGTAAAATATCATAGGAACTTCGGATATAGAATGGAACATCCATTTATAGTGATTTAAGTCCCAGTATTGGAACAGGCCTTCTATTTTTATTTCCATCTGCCTCCCCTTTATTTTCTTTGTTTTCTGATTCACCCTCAAAACTTATCTTCTTATACGGTAATATTAGCTGGTACCTTAATCAAAGATTGATCTCTAGAAGTTCGTTGAGAAAATTCCTTGTGTTACTTGTCTTAGCGATTAAACTGCCTAGTGGAAACAAGAGCTTAGCTAAATCGTGTGATGCAATCACGATAGCTGCTGTTCATCAGGCATTTACCCTGGACCAAGCACTGTACTCTGTATGTCATGTGGCTTTTTCTCCACGCTCAGGAGAAGCTTGCAGTGGGCGGTAGTATTATCTCTGTCTTGGAGATGAGTCACACCAGGTTTTGCAGCGGAGAGGACTGTCCTCTCTTTCAGCCCCATACAGGGGAGGAGCAAGGGTGCCCCAGTGAGGGGGATCTGGAGTTGAATCTGCCTGCACTGCTTAGTAACTGTGAAAGACTGGGCAACTTATTTCACGTTTTGGAGTTTCAATGTGCTTACCTGGCAAATGGAGTAACAATGTCTACTTCACAGCTTACTGTGATGATCACATGAGACATAAAGAACTTAGCAAAGTGCTATGTAGATCACAGCAAGTGTTAGCTTTTGGTATCTTTTACATCAAGCATAAGTCTTACTTTTTACATCCGTCTTATTACCCTTTCCCCAGTATTCAGAGTATTTGAGTATATATGTACGGGTGGTAAATGTTGTTTTTCATTGAAAGTTCAGATCCTAACTTTTTTTTTTTTTTCATGCAGTAATCCTCAAAAATGTACATGTCTACCATAATTCAGTCTGTTGCTCCAACTGGAGGATGTACAATTGTTTTAGGAATTGAGTATTCTTTTTTTCTTTTCTTCTTTTTTTTAAAACTTCTTTTATTCTTTTCTTCTCCAAATTCAGGCAAAAGATATTAAACACTTTGTTTTAAAAATAGATTAACTGTGTACGTGTGTGTGTGTTTATGAGAAAGACAGAGAGAGAGATGGGAGAGGGTGAGAATACACAGTAAGCACTTGGCACATATTCTTTGTGTGAAATGTTAAAAAATTGTTCACAGTGGCTGGGTGCGGTGGCTCACGCCTATAATTCCAGCATTTTGGGAGGCCGAGGTGGGTGGATCACAAGGTCAGAAGCTCAAGACCAGCCTGGCTAAGATGGTGAAACCCATCTCTACTAAAAATACAAAAGTTAGCCGGGTGTAGTGGCAGGCACCTGTAATCCTAGCTACTTGGGAGCCTGAGGCAGAGAATTGCTTGAACCTGGGAGGCAGAGGTTGCAGTGAGCTGAGATTGCACTGCTGCACTCCAGCCTGGGTGACAGAGCAAGCAGAGCAAGACTCCATCTCAAAAATAATAATAATAATAACTGTTTAAGGTTTCCCAATAACCTTCTTGGGCTTTGAAGCTAGAGAGCACTTTGGAATTCATGCTTCATTATATGTGTATCTTAATGCTATATACTGTTGTATGTCAGCAATATTTATATATATAAATTTATATATATGTATATATAAATCTTCTGTAAATAGAGGTAGATACTTTGTCCCCACCTTTTCCCATCCTAGCATGCAGTATAATGATTTGAACATGGCAAGGACACCATAAATGCACAGGGAGACATCCTACAATGTACATATAGCATATGCCTATATGTACAGTAAGGGCTCTGATTTTAAAGGTAAAACCTAGATTGGAGAATTCTAATCTTGTGTTATTGTGAGCAAAGTAGTTTACCTACTTAAATCTCTGATTCTGATTCTTCCTTGACAGAAAGGGAATACAGGTGATTTTCTTATAGAGTTAGCTGAGGATTAAATTAATAGGGTATATGAAAATGCTCTGTAAACTGTTAAGGACTATGCAGATGGGTGAGTGATGGTGTCATTTATGGAAATCAGTAGATGCCATTACTCTCCATACTGTCGATACATAGTCTCCCATTTCTTCTTATCAGACTGGCCTACCTAGTCTCCCGGTGAAAGAGTATCCCACAGATACAAACACATTACCATTACTGGAACAGAGAACTCACTTTTTTTTTTTTTTTTTTTTTTTTTTTTTTTTTTTTTTTTGGAGAACTCACTTTTAGAGCAGATGTACAAATGAAACTCCAAACCAAGCCACTAATCTACAAGGAAAGAGAACCAATATGTGTGGCATTATGTCGCCAAGGATGCCTGAGTCATGTCAGAGGAATTGAGCTGTGAGTGCCTCCCAGAATGAATGGTTTCTGAATGTGTTTCTGTTAGGAATGATGAGACCTTCAGTAGAGACCAGAGATTTAAGAATTCTATAACGTGAGTCATTTTAAAAGAGAATGAAAGAGTATGTGTGGAAGCACAGACGACAACTTTCACCTCTAGTGGCCAGGTGTTGAAGGCGGTCAGCTACCAGGGAAGGACTCCTACTACTTTGGGTGCCACCGCGTGAGGCTTTGTCTTGGACCGGGGGATAAAACAAATCTCAGGCAGGATGCTGAGCTCTAGGTAGGACTACTGTTTTTGTAGAAGACTGACTTGATACAACAAGGTAAGAGCTGAGGAAGGAGCAGGGACATCCAGTGAAGGGAAAGAAATGATAGGTGTAGTAGCCCGGGGTTTTGCAGGCGGTTGGGAGTAGCAAGCTACCCTGAGGGGCAGGATAATGTTTTATCTACCTGAAGGGAAAATGATAGCTGACTTTCTGAGCAGTACACTGAGACAGACGTGCTGCTACTGCAGTGGAAGGGGAGCTGGATGGTTGCAATGTATTGTCTTTGTCTGGAGAGAGAGAGAGCAAGAGAGAGAGCACGAGCGAGAGCGAGAGCGTGCATGTGTCTGTCATGTCTGTGTCCATAAAGCTCTCCGATCTGCCCGCCAACCCTGCCCCCCACCGATAACATCTTAAAGAGAAGAGGTATAGGAATGTTTTACAGTGAAAAGATTACAGGGCTGGAAATTAGAAGCCGCAAGTTCTCATGTCTCATTGCTAACTTCTGGTGTGATCTTTTCTTGGGTCTCTCATTGATTGGGGAGATAAACTAGGTATGTCCAGTGGGGGTGAGGGGTAAGCGTTCTCTGCCCACCAGGGTTTCTACTAGAAGAATTTTGACTCTACAGATAATTGTGTCTTCCTGTATCGCTGAGGAATGTCCAGTTTGGTTTTATGGAGGGGCAGGGGAACACATAGATGTCCAGTAGTCAGGAAAGTTGTTTGCAGGCCTTTAATCAGCACTGAGAAGAGGAAAAGCTAGTTGCAGTTCAGTTCCCAGTTCCACCATTTACTGGAGGGTTGCTTTCAACTTTTGAGCTCCTGTTTCTACACCTCTAACATAATCAGTGTCATCTCACCCTGGCCTTTTTACATGATAGTTGTGACTTTAGGAAACATGTAAAAGTAAGCCAACCTTACCTGAGTACCTGCTGTATAACAGTCACTCTGACAAACGCCTCGCAGTGTCTGCTCTGTGAAGGTAACTGTGAATGATATGACTGGTCAGGTGGGGTTGACAGAGGTGGCCCTGGCAGGAGACACTAAATGAAAGGTCATTTTACCCTCCTGGGGAGATAAAGTTGCAAAATTACCGATCAAGTCCGTCAAATCTTTTTAGACTGGGTTTCCAAATCCATACCCTCAGGCAACTAGAACACGGCTGGCCAGCTCTACCCCCACCCCTTCCCAAGGTAGGTGCCAACATGCTGCCCTTCAGCAGGGAGGACACAGCTGCCTCTGGGGCCAGTGCCCAGGGCTAGCCACAAAGCTGGCTATGGCCTCCCCAAGAAGACCCAGGACACATTATTCCCTGCAGAGGTTTTGCTGCTTTGTGGCACAGTCCAAGTGTCGTCCCACTCCCACCACCTGCCAGGATCAGTGGGCTCCTGGCTGGTCCTCACGGTAAGTGAGTAGCAGACAGCCCACCTGCTTGATGTCAACATTTGTGGGCGCGGCCCAGGAAGAATGTGCCGCTCCCAGCCTCCTTGGCTCAGGTAATTAATCCCCGCAACTGACAGGTGGCAACAGGCGGCCCTTTGGCTGGGGCCATCAGGAAAAGTGCTTGGAGGAAGGATTTTTAAAAAAAAAACGATCAAGAGCACAATTCGTACATGTCTGGCAGCTAGACGGCTGTGGCAGGAAGGGAGGCAGGGAGAAGTAAATACCTTGCCAGACGACTGTGGGGCCAATTTTGGGATCTGCTTCTGCCTGATCATTATGATAGATCCAAAAGGATATGGTGGCCTTGGACTTGTTTGCAAGCTCACTTTGCAGAATTCCCCTTCCTTTGATGTAGATACAGTCTTAAAATGGAATGCCTCATTTGTGAGTCAAAAAATCTGGGGCCCAAATCAGGAGAAATGATTTGCCCAAGATGATGCAGTAAGTCAGCGGGCAGGTAGAGGACAAGAAGGCAAACTCAAAGCCTCTTGGCTTTGTTTCCGTGATTCACTGGGCAATATTTGCTGCCCACTTATATGCGTGTAGTTTAGAAATAGAATGACAAAACTGGGGTCCTAGTCAAAGGAAGGATGATCGATTGCCTCTTGAAAGATATTAGTGTTTTCAACCTAACCACTTAAAAGCTGGCTTCTCAAGAAGCCCCCCACCCCAACCCCAAACCACTTGTACTCATTTACCCCACCCTTTTATTTTTGGTGGTTTGGGACACTGACTGTCAGAGCACATTGACCTGTTGTTTGTTTGTTAGGATGTATATATTTAAAGCCATTGAAATGAACAGTTTTCCTTTTCTTTTTTTTTTTTTTTTTTTTTTTTTTTTTGAGACAATCTCTCTTTGTCTCCCAGGCTGGAGTGTAATGGCATGATCTCAGCTCACTGCAACCTCCACCTCCTGGGTTCAAGCGATTCTCCTTTCTCAGCCTCCCAAGTAGGTGGGATTACAGACACGTGCCACTACACTCTGCTAATTTTTGTATTTTTAGTAGAGATGGTGTTTCACCATGTTGTCCAGGCTGATCTCAAACTCCTGACCTCAAGTGATCTGCCTCGGCCTCCTGAAATGCAGGGATTACAGGGGTGAGCCACTGTGCCCAGGCAACACTTTTTAAACATTAAATTTTTAAAAAATAATGTCTTTCTAGATGTGAAATTTATAGTGTTTTTCAAGTGAGTTTTTTTGTAGAGGGAAAATCCAAAGTATAGTTTATAATTAGCCCATATAACTTGATGTAATAGTTAATCAGTGTATTTGAAGCAGATCAAACTGAAGCTGTGTCTAACTCTAAGGGTCTTTTTATATTTTACTGAATGGATCTTTAGAATTAATTTTTCAAAGCCTCCTTATCAAACATTGTTGAACCCCCAAGTTTTTATTTTCGTGTATCTCATTTCTCTTCCCTAAATCTCGTCTCCCATCAAATTAGCTGCCAGAACTCTATCTGGTTCGCTGGCAACACGCCATCTGTTTTGTATGATTTTCATTCCTACCAGTTGTAATTATTGATTCCATCACCCTCTTACCCTTATAAAAGTACATGTTTAATTTGGTTGTCCCAAGGAATATAGCTTATAAAAAGAAAAAAAAATAAGTCACTGAATGTTCTAGGATAGTGCTAAGGCAGACTTTGTACTTGATAATGGTTAAACATAGATTAATTGAATTGTTCTGAGAGCTTTAGAGGTTGACCTTTTTTCTTCTTGTCAGGTCTTTTGGGTTATTTGAGATAGTACAGACAACATTTTACCCCTTAAGGTTTTTGAACTAGAAGCCATAAATTCGAAGTGCACCTGGCATTTCCTGTTTGGGACTAGTCGCTATCTTTTAGATAACAGCTAAGTCCTCAGTGTCATTGATAGGTTCTTGGAAACTGCGACCTTAAACAAAATAATGTACAGGAGATCTTCCAGTAATTGTTTCATACAATGTTACTTTCTTATAAAGGTGATGAGAAAAACAAATTGTTTTGTTATCTGTGTTTCGCTTAAAGTTACAGTTTCCAAAAATCTGTCCAAAATGTTAAATGAGGACTCACTGTATTTGTAAATCTCATTATTTTTCTCCCTTTTTTTAAGAAACTAAATTCAAATTCATTCAGAAAGCCAGGCATAAAGTGAGACTAATAGGTTTGTTGGTGTATGTAAGCCTTTCTTACAGTTTTTTTTAAGAGCCAGCCAGCCTCAGTATAAGAGCATGCCAGATGTGAATTGATCTGGAATTGCAGAATCAGGAGGGCTTTGATGCCACTCTCTCTAGTTGCCTTCCTTGAAGAGGAATTGAGAAGAGAGGTAGGTTATAGAATTAATGAATTTTTTTGTTTCATGGGAGTTTATTTCATCCATATTCTCTAACACTTAGGGTTCAAGATAGCCATGTGATTTGAGATTTGCATATAGTATGGCATTCCTTCTGGGAGAGATTGAAAGAACTAAAGTTCTTCTTTTTTGGTTTTGGTGTAGTAGGCAGAAGGGTTCCTACCTTTAAGAAAGGGAGGTGTTGAAAAATTACGCAGGTGTGTGCTGGTATTACCTGGCACCTCTACACATTGTGATACTGAATTACCAGTCTGCCAGCCAAAAGCGTGTAATATAGTATGTCTACTGAGGCAGGTGGTAAAGGTAGGGTCCTAGTCACTGGAATTCTTTTTTTTCCCCTTCTCTTTGCAACATATTATTAGTAAAGGAGCTGAATTTACTCGTTTTCCAAAATCCCCTGGAGTTGTTTTATTTGAACATGATATTTGGCTTTAAATAGCTCACTCCTCAATATTCCAAACTTCCTCCCCTCTCTCACAAAGCAAAACAAAATTTAGGCAAAGCTTACTTATCCATTTTGACCAGGATATTATATAAAAAGAAGGAGTTTAGTTCATTTGTTAGTTTTCAGGAACTTCTCTTCCATGTCGTTGTTGAAATATTTAGTTCATATAGATGGCCAAAACTGTCATGTCAGTATACAAGGAAATTTGGTTGAAGATGAATACAAAATTAGGCTCGTCATTCTCACCCATGGGCTGGTGCTTCCTGGGAATGAACAAACTATTGAATATATACAGAGTATGTATACAGAAGAACAAATATGGAGTTCTATTTTTTATGTATATACATATATGATCAGAAATAGCCAGTAGGCTGTGTGTGTGTGTATGTGTATCAGAAAGGTTACCAACACTTTGTTTTCCACATTCTTTTTTTTTTTTCCTTTCTTTCTTTTTTTTTTTTTTTTTTTTTTTTTTAAGACAGTCTCACTCTATTGCCCAGGCTGGAATGTAATGGCGTGATCTTGGCTCACTGCAACCTCTGCTTCCCGTGTTCAAGCAGTTCTCCTGCCTCAGACTCCTGAGTAGCAGAGATTACAGGTGCGCACCACCACACCTAATTTTTTGATTTTTAGTAGAGATGGAATTTCACTGTGTTATCCAGGCTGGTCGTGAACTGCTGACCTTGTGATCCTCCCACCTCGGCCTCCCAAAGTGCTGGGATTACAGGTGTGAGCCACCACGCTTGGCCTTCGACATTCTTTATTAAAGAGTCGCTTTGCCAGTGCAAATCTGGTAACTGGGTTCTCTAAGAGATTTGCACCAAATTATAAAATAATCAAGTGGGGCCGAGCATGGTGTCTCATGCCTATAATCCCAGCACTTTGGAAGATTGAGGCAGGTGGATCACCTGAGGTCAGGAGTTTGAGACCAGCCTGGTCAACATGGTGAAATCCTGTCTCTACCAAAAATACAAAAATTAGCTAGATGTGGTGGCGGGCACCTGTAATCCCAGCTACTCAGGAGGCTGAGGCAGGAGAGGCTCTAGAACCCGGGAGGTGGAGGTTGCAGTGAGCTGAGATTGCACCATTGCACTCCAGCCTGTTTGACAGAGTGAAACTTGGTCTCAAAATAACAACAATAATAATAATAATCAAATGGAAGTAACACTATATATTATCTATTTTCCCCTCTATGAATGATCAGTTCAAGATTTAGGGGGATCACGTAAGTTGCCAGATATTTCTCAGTGAGTGTCAGATATTTATGCCTTCTTTGGAGAGGCCAGTCATTTTTGAAAATTCTTTCAAATGTGCTTTCTTTCCCCCGCCAATCACAGTATTTTATTTCTGATTTCACTTACATTTGCATAATGCTAAGAGACACAGTTGCACTGGGGTTCCTTTCTAAATATGCAACAAGGTTAGTACAACACACTGCTGACTTATTGAGCCCAGGACCTGATGAAGTAGAGTTGATTCTTAAAGCAATTAGTGGGCATTTTGTGTTGTTTTTATGTTCAAGCTCCCATTGTGAGAATATGGTTTCGCTTTAGAGAAGAAAATCTCAACTCTTACACAAACTTCTTTACTTAACTAAAAATAAGTATATATACTCCTGTAAGAATTTAGTGATTATGTTTTTGTTTTTGTTTTTATTAATAATATGGCCTTGAGCTTTATACTTGATTGTCTAATCATATATTTTCTAATCATGTGTTTTTCACTCAAATTCACTCAGGCACAAACACACCAGTTCCACTTTGGCCTCATAGTATAACTGTTAAAACTGTTAAAACTGGGACATGAGGAAGAACATTGGTCTGTATGTCAGGATGGTCCCAGTTACTGAGAATTTTTGAGCAAATCTCTTCTCCTTTCTGGGACTTAGATTCCTCATCTGCAAACAAAGTGGCTGAACCAAATGATCTTTAAGGTTGAATTTTCCTGAGCTAACTTTTCCTTTTCCTCCCTCCTCCTCCTTTCTCTCTCTCTCTCTCTTTCTCTCTCTGTCACCTAAGCTTGAGTACACTGGTCTGAGGATGTAGCCTCAACCTCCTGCACTCAAGTGATCCTTTGCACCTCAGCCTCCCAAGTAGCTGGGACTACAGGTGCCACCACACCTGGCTTTTTCTTTTTTTTATACAGGCAGAGTCTTCTTGTATTGCCCAGCCTGGTCTCAAATTCTTGGGTTCAAGCAATATTCCTGCCTAGACCTCCCAAAATGCTGGGATGACAGGTCTGAGTCACTGAACATGGCCCCTAATCTAACATTCTAAGAAAATCTTAGCGAAGGTATGTTAAACTAAAAATGCCTTGAAATGGGATGACTCAGTAATAGAAACATAGAACCAAGCCCTTGCTTTAAAATGTCAAGTTGGATTTCTACAGAAATTCTGTAATTAGAATATAATATTGTAGTAAAAGCATTATCTTCATAGAACTAAGGAAATCTGAGTTCACTCCTTCATTGCCCAATTTAGTTGTGCAACCTTTAGAAATCATTTTACAGGGATGCACTCCTGACCATATGTGATATCATAAAATATGTATTTGGACTTTGTCTAAGTTTCTTGGCATATAACTCCTAAAATCCTTGGAATTTCTAAAGTGCTGCCTTTTTTTTTTGTATGCAAATGCTGGCTCATGGGTTCAGGATGGGGGTCTGGTCACTGGAAAGGCAAGGGCACAGTTAGAGAGTCAGCCCCACCCCCCAGCCTCCAGGAAGGAGAGAGAGGCTGAAGGATAAGTTGATCACCAGTTGCCAATGGTTTAATCAATCATGCCTAGATAATGAAGCCTTCATAAAAACCCAAGAGGACAGGTTTCAGCAAGCTTCAAGATAGTAAAACATGTGGAGATTTTTAGAGGTCGAAGCCCAGGGAGGGCATGGAAACTCTGCACTCCTCCCCCAATACCACTCCCTAGAAATCTCTTCATCTTTATCCTCTGCAACATCCTTTATAATAAAACAGTCCATGTAAGTGTTTCCTTGAATTCTGTAAGCTGCTCAGCAAGTTAGTCAAACCCAAATTGGGGTCATGGGAACCCCGATTTGAAGCTGGTTGGTCAGAAGTTCCAGAGGCCTGGATTTCCTCCTGGCTGTGGTTAGAGGTTGTGTGTAGGTTGTGTGTAGTCTTGGGAACTGAGTCCTCAACCTGTGAGACATGACAGGATCTCCAGATAGACTGTCAGAGTTGAACTGGAGGACACCCGGCTTGGTGTCTCTTGCTTGGTGAGTGGTGAAAAACTCCCACACATTTGGTCACAGAAGTCATCTTGTGTGTTGCTGATTGTTGCTGTGGTAATGTGAGAGGAGAGGAAAAAACAGTTTCAGCATTTTCCCAAAACGTCCTCCAAACTAAATAGACCCCCATGTTTTACCTTCTCTCCTTTTGCTTTTTTTCAGGACATGTGTCACAATTTTAGAAATTATTTTTTTAAGGTCGGCACTTCGTTTAGATCAACTCCCTTAGAGTGAGGTTTACCATTGGTTCCCTAATAGTCAGGACAAGGACTGGCATGAAGCGGGTGATCAATAAATATTTGCTGAATTAATAAGCTTCACCTCTTTAAGTCTCAGTTTTATATCAGAAAATTAGGAGAAGAAGGTTTGGACAAGAGATGCTATAATGTTCCTTCTGAGTTCTAACATCTTCTGTATTCTCTGTCTTCTAAAATCATAGGTCTGCAACAAGTTTACAGGTTGGTGCTACTCATAATAATTAATGTATTAAACATTTTAAGTAAGAAATATTTCAAGGTCAGGCGTGGTGGCTTATGCCTATAATCCCAGTACTTTGGCAGGCTGAGGTAGGCGGATCACAATTGAGGTCAGCAGTTTGAGACCAGCCTGACCAACATGGCGAAACGCTGTCTCTACCAAAAATACAAAAATTAGCCAGGAGTGTTGGCACTCGCCTGTGGTCCCAGCTGTTCGGGAGGCTGAGGCAGGTGAATTGCTTGAACCCAGGAGGTGGGTGTTGCAGGGAGCCGAGATCACACCACTGCCCTCCAGCCTGGGAGACAGAGCGAGACTCCATCCCCCCATACCCCTTCCCCCACCCGCCGCCAAAAAAGAATTATTTCTAACATAAAAAAAAGTAAGTAAATTAAGACATCTGAGTATAAGACAAAATGTTAACATTTTTCCATATTGTTTCAAATCTTTTGCTTAAATAAAATATATAGCAAAAAGCACTCTTCCATTTATCTCATTTCCCTTCTTTCCGCCATTAAAATGAATAAAATATACCTGTATATAAGAACATGGATAAATCTGAGAAGCATGGGAATTGAAAATAGATTACTAAGGCTAAATGTAGGATGATGTAAATTAGTTAAATTTTAAGGACATGCAAAATTATGTTACATATATTTATGGACATATGGATGTGTATGAAAAATGTATGGGAGTAGATAAACAAAATTCATGTTTTTAATAAATGAATCTAGTAATTTGAAATGGTTGAGAACTTGATTCTTAGTAGATAAATATGAGCTGTGTGATGTATTATAAATGGTTAACATTCAAACTTTGGCAGACTTTTATTATGTCAGCAGCCACTTGCTCACCAGGTTGAGATATTGTTTTCACAGTGCTGTCTCAAAATTACTTAAGCTACATTAAACACTTTATGTGGAGAATCTTAGAAATATGACGTTTCAGTAATAATCATTATATGTGACTTTTGTTTTGATCTTTGCAGTTGAGTAAGGATTTTTGTATCTATTTTTTCTTTCACGTTAAGAGATGTGACTATAATTTTTTCCATTTTATATTTGTAATAGCGAAGTGGCCAAAATGTGGGTGAGATGCTTGCCACCTACAGAGCTCAATTAACAACAGTGAGGTCTGATAACAAAGCAAGAGAATTTATTGTATTCCAAAGCTAGGTTGGGAAGGGGCGCAAAGCGTTCTGCCTTTAAATGTATTATTTCCAGCTGGGCACGGTGGCTCACGCTCGTAATCCCAGCACTTTGGGAGGCTGAGGCAGGTGGATCACTTGAGCCCAAAGAGTGAGAGAGCAGCCTGGGCAACATGGGGAAACCCCATCTCTACTGAAAAACAAAATAGAAAAATAGAAAAAAAAATTAACCAGGCGTGGTGATGGGCACCTGTAATCCCAGCTACTCTGGAGGCTGAGGCAGGAGAATCGCTTGAACCTGGGAGGCAGAGGTTGCGGTGAGCCAAGATCGTGCCACTGCACTCCAGCCTGGGCGACAGAGCGAGAATTTGTTTCTAATTAATTAATTAATTAAAATAAAATGTGTTAGTTCCCCTTTGGAGCAGAAAGAAGTGGACAATTTTATAAGGTGAGGAAGGAAGTGAACAAGGGAAGGGGGTCCCCCTGCTTGCTTGGTGCCTTGTCTACCCAATAGTTGACAGAAATAAGTTGTGAAAATGGCCAAGCAGGCATACTTAAGATTTGCCCTCCTGATGGATGAAAGTCCCAAGGCCATCCCCTGAAGGTGAAAGTTCCATGGCAGGTGTGCTCTGGTCTGCAAATGAACTGTCAACTCCCCAGGAGAGATCTGTCTTGGAGCACACAGTTAGAACTTACTCGGCTGGGGTATCTGGTAAGGGGGAGGTGAAGGGTTATATTTGTATTTCTGAAGGGCTAAGGAAACAGGGAAGGGAGGGAAAGGGGACAGGAGAAGAAAAAATAATAAAAATAATAGTAACTCATTCCCTTTTTCTTAGAAAAAAATGGGAGTACTCAGTTACAACTACATGAAAGCAGAGGGAGGGAATAAAAAGAGGAGGCAGAATTTAAATAGGATTTTTTTACTCCTAGTCCAATAAATAAATGATGCCCACAGTTGTTGGTGTTGCTCTTAAATCTGAGAACTGAGCCCTTTCCTCCACAACGAAATTGGCCTATTAATTCCACTATTACTTCATGTATTTTTTTTAATTTGTCCAGAACTAAAACTATCCTTTCTCTGTTGTTGATGATTCCATTGGCTAGGCCAGGTTTCAGTTGTCTGATGAATATCAGGAGCCATGTGTTAAAATTAACTCATTCATCCTACTTTGATTTTAGAAAACGGATAAGCAAATAACTGATATTATTTTTGCAAGCATCTTTTGTTCTAAAGCATAATATTTATTGGTTTGTTTTGGTACTTCCATGTATATATTTCATGTTAAAACCAAGAAGGCTGAATTTAGTAAATCCAAAGAGTTTCCCCCATCTTTTTCCCTTTTCATTCATTTCTACTGCCCTAGGTTGGGCCCTCCTCATTTCTTGTCTGAATAGCTCTGACGGGTTCCTCCCACCCCACCCCTCCACCCCCAGTTTTTACTTTGCTTGCTCCCACTACCTTTGTATTTCTGAATACAAAGAACTGATTAGGCTTTTCCCCTACCTTATAATCCTCAGTGACACCTCTTTTCCTGCTCATAGTAGTTAATGATACCTTGTGACATCCAAGGCTCCTCAGAATCTGGTAAATGCCTTTCTAGCTCAGTCTCATTGACTTCTGCTCAGCTACTCCTCCTCCTTCCCCCATCCCATCTATATTACATCCCCTTGCTTTTACTGATGATACTCTGTCTTCATGGAAAGCCTACTGTTGTCTCCTGGCTTTTTCTTCCTTTCTTTCTTGGGTGCACAATCCAATTGGTGAATCATAACTTCTTTTTTAAGGCTTAGTTTAAATATCACTACCCCTATGAAAATGGTCTTTTCTGTTTTACTTTTCTCTTTCTTATCCCCAGTCAGTCCATCAGCTAATCTGGTGACTTCTCGTCACCACTACCACTGGTCTAAGCCACTCTCACTTTCACTTGGATTATTGGCAGGAGCCTCCTGAGTGGTCTTCCTGCTTCTGTCTTTGTTCCACAAAGTCTGTCCTTCACATAACAGCTACAGTTGTCTTATAGAAATGGAAAGCAGACCACATCAGCTGCTCAGGCCTCTCTAGCGACTTCCTATCTCACACAAGAAAAGCTCAAGACCCATCCTGCTCTACGAGGCTTTGCGTGATCTGGGCTCCCTATTATCTCTGATCTCGGATCTTAACTCCTACCACTGTAGGCTTTGCTTACTTTTCTGCAGGTGCACTGGCCTCCATGGCAAGCATACTCAGCCAGGACCTTAGCACCTGCTGTCTCTAGAACTTGGAACACTATCTCCCCAGGTATATATATGGCCCAGCTCATTACTTCCTCCAGATTTTTTTCTTTAATGTCATCTTATTAAAGAATTGTTTCCTAACAATCTTGGGGAAAAAATAATATCCTCTTCACATTCACTCCCCTGACTGTTGGCTTTTTATACTCTATCCCCTTTAAATTTACCCTGATTTACTTTTTCTTATAGCATTTATCACTATCTGACACAGTAGTTATTTGTTTATTCTAGAATTTTAGCATTTTTAGGGCGTAGACTTTGTTTTTGTTTAATGCTGAATTTCCAAACCTAAAACAGAGCCTTGGTAATGGTATATGCTCAATAAAAATCAAATTTATTACCTGGTAGTTAATTGTTCTATCTCTGTAATCCCATAACATGTTCATATGGTTCCTTAAACCAGTGTATTTTGGTGGTTTGTGCTGCACTCTGCCTCTAGACTGTGAGCAACTTGAGGATAAAGATTGATTTTTTTTCTTTCACTTTATTTTATATTTCAAGTGCCATCCTAGGCAGTATGGATACATAAAATTCTGCATCCCAGAGCTTTAAAATCTTACTTTTATCTGTTCCCAGTACAGAATAAGGAACTAATATTGTGCAATATGTGCTCAGTAAGAGTTTGCTAGATAAGTATTGAATATTGTACAACTGAGGAGAAGAGCTAGCTCTCATTTGTGGTTTATGACAGCAACTGACTAGCAGTTTTTAGTGTAGTCTCTCCTAAGTTTTTTTTTTCTTTTTTTTATTTTTCATTTTTATTTATTTATTTATTTTGAGATGGAGTTTTGCCCTTGTTGCCCAGGCTGGAATGCAATGGTGCGATCTCAGCTCATCGCAACCCCCACCTCCCCGGTTCAACCAATTCTCCTGCTTCACCCTCCCAAGTGGCTGGGATTACAGGCATGTGCCACCACGCCCAGATAATTGTTTTGTATTTTTAGCAGAGACGGGGTTTCTTCATGTTGGTCAGGCTGGTCTCGAACTCCTGACCTCGGGTGGTCCACCCATCTCGGCCTCCCAAAGTGCTGGGATCACAGATGTGAGCCACTGTGCCTGGCCTCTCCTAAGTTTTTATTAAAATATTCATATTATAAATTCCAGAAAAAATTAAATTGGACACTCAAGCCATTGGCAGAATTTTATAATACCTTTATATCTTAAAAGCCTGATAGAATCGAACTGAAAAATGGCAAAGTGAAATGAAAGCTGCAAACACTGGCTATGACTCTATCTTGCTACATTCATAGAAAAGTAAAAAAGCAAGAAAGGGCTTATATTAAAAACAAAATCCTATCTATATGGGAACATCACTTTAAATACTCAAGAAAATCATCTTAGCAAGTGGAAGAAATATTTAGAAGATACTTTAGTGCAAATTAATAAGACAGTAACACTATAAAGCTGGGAAAACATGACAAACCTGGAATTGCAGGCTGAGATGTAAGGAGGACTAGTAAAAAAGGATGATGAAATAAGAATATTTGAAATGCAGCAGCAGAAGTGAAAGTATTATTTGTAGTAGAACAGAGCAGAATGAACTGTAGAAAACCATACACACACTGAAGACAAATTTAACAAGCTTTCCCAAAATGCAAGCAACAGGAAAAACTGCATCAAATGTATGGTGGATAGAAAGTGAAGATCCTAAAGTAAGACTGACATGTTTCTGGAAACTGATATGAGCAGAAGAAACAAAAATACAATTGAAGAACAAAATGTATTGAGTTCAAGCATGAAAGTGAAAAGGGCCCCCCAATTTCCAAGTAACTTCAGTTTTAAAAATCACATTTAGAGGCATTGCCACTTTATTTATTTTTTTTTAATAAAATTCTATAAGAAACTAGGGAGAAATAAGCAGCTTACTTAATTTAAAGAAATAAAATTCAGATTGGCCTTGGACTTTTCTACAACACTAAAACGTACATTGAGTCAATTACTCTATTTTAAAGGATCTATCTAAAACCAGTTTGTTTACTAAACTGTGCTATATGGTGTTATTTTTAACTAGAGTAAACTTTATACTACAGTTATACTAAATTATACAATTATACTAAAAAGGTATGATTAAATAATGGTATATCCCTCTTTAACACTCTAACAGTAACCACTTAAAATCGTGTTTTTAAATTAGAACATGCTCATGATATGTTAAATTATAAAAAGAATACCGTTCTTTGCATAATATGCCCCTAGTTTGTATAAGGGTGTATGTGTGTTTGTGTGTGTGTTTGTGTGTGTATGTATGTGTGTGTGTGTATGCACAGAAAACAGTCTACAATGTTGATAATGGTATGTATCTCTTGAGTAAGCAACGAATTTTTTTCCTGAATTCTGTGTGCACATGTTTGACAATGATGAAATATTAATGAAAGGCAGATTGTAGAAAAAGAGAAGTTGAGAAGACGTTGATAAAGGTTTTAAATTTTCTGTAATTGCTTCTCATAGTGACAACACTACAGGGCAAGATACTTTATACCTTCACATAGAAGGTTTGAAATGTTTGCTATCCACCCAAGGAGCTGCTGGAAATTTAATACAATGGGCTGGTATAATCAGAAAATGTTCTTAGCTATGGAAGATATTTTTTCAGGTATAAAATCAACTGAGTTCTTAATGCCTATAAATAGGAGAAACCTATGTAGAGATATAAGGTAACCCTGGGAACAGCAATTTAAAAATCTGTTTAGAATGGTAAAGAAATGTGTAAAGGAGAAAATAAGTTTGAGCTAGAAATGGAACCGGTGAAACAAGCTGAAGACCTAGAGAATTAATTTTCTTAGGAATGTGAGTTAGTGTTGTCATTTGATATATTAGTTATGAGGACTGATAAAAGATTTAAAAGAAATGCTTCACATATTACTCATGATTAAGAATTAGATATATCAAAACTTTGTGGATGTAGCTAAGAAATACTTAGAAGAAACCTGGTGGACTTAAATGCTTATATTAGAAAAAAACATGAAAGTCTAAAATGAATGATGTATGATTCTAGTTAAAAAAAAGTAGCAAACTCAACCGTGGTTTAATTCTTGCAGTCACATAAAAGTAAAAATTAAAAGACTGTTTATAGTTGACATGATCATCTATGTAGAAGATCGTAAGGAAGGCATCTAAAAAAGGTACAAGAACTAGTAAGTTTAGCAACATCACAGGATACATGGTCATTATACATGAATTAATTATGCATAAAACATGACATAAAACACATTAGGAACAAAAAGAAATTTTCATTTTTAAAAGTACCACTTAATTAAATCTAACAAAATATGTACAGTACTTATACACTGAAAACTATAAAACATTTCGAGTAAAATTAAAGATACTTTGTTTAAATGGAGAGATATCATATATTCATGGTTTACAAGACACCACATTGCTAAGGTATCAGTTCTCTCCTAAAGGACTTTACATATTTAACACAATCTCATGCAAAATCTTACCAGGTATTTTTATGGAAATTGTAAACTGCATGTAAATTTTGTATGGAAAAATCGATCTAAAATAGCCAGAACAATTTTTAAAAAGAACAAAATTGCAAGAATCAGACTACCTGATTTCAAGACTTACTATAAAGTAGATTAACCCAGACAATCTGAAATTGATATATGGGTAGACAAATAGATCAACAGGAAAGAAGGAAGTATTCAGATACAGACATGAACACATATGACAAATTGATTTTCAATAAAGAGTCCAAGGCAGTTCAACAAGGGAAAATATGCAGGTAATCTTTTCAACAAATGGTGTTAGAACAATTGAGTATCTGTTAAAAAGGAGAATTATAAACCCTTAACTCACACCATATACAACAATTGACTGAAAATATAGTTCTAAATGGAAGAGCTAAGACAATAAATCTACTTGAAGAAAATATAAAAAATCCTCCTAATGTTGGATTAGGCCAAGATTTCCTAGGATATAAAAAGCAAGAGCTTTAAAGGGAAAATATCGATAATTAAGTATTTTGGAAAAGCAGGAAACAAAGTCAAGCTATAGTCTGGGAGAAAATGTATTTTTAAATGCATATCTGATAAAAGACTTGTAGCCAGAACACATAGGGGACTCCTAAAACTCAAATTAAGAACAAAAGCAACCCAATTAACAAATTACTCCAAATCGCCAAAATTACCCAATTAAAAAATGGGCAAAAGACCTGAATGGATATTTCTCAAAATAGGATAAGCAAATGAAAAATGCCCAATATCACTAATCAGGGAAATGCAAATCAAACTGCAATGAAATACTACTTCAGTTAGAATGGCTATTAACAACAAGATAACTGTTAGTGAGGATATGGAGAGAAGAGAACCTTTGCATACTTTCAGTGGGAATGTAAATTAGTACAACCATCATGGAAAATAGTATAGAAGTTCCTTGAAAAATTAAAACTATAACTACCATATGATCCAGCAATCTAACTACTAGGCATATATCCAAAGGGAATAAAATCAGTGTGTCAAAGGGATATCTTCACTCCTGTGTTTATTGCAGCACTATTTGCAATAGTCAAGATATACGGTCAACTTAAGTGTCCATCAAAGGATAAATGAATAAGAAAATGTTGTGTATATGCATAGTAGAATACTATTCAGTCAGAAAAACATAATGAAATTCTGAGGCTGGGCATAGTGGTTCATGCCTGTAATCCCAGTACTTTGTGAGGCTGAGGCAAGAGGATCACTTAAGCCCAAGAGTTTGAGACCAGCTTGGGCAACATAGTGAGACCCTATCTCTACAAAAAACATACACCAAAATTAGCTTGGCATGGTAGTGCACACCTGTAGCCCTAGCTACTCAGGAGGCTGAAATGAGAGAATTGCTTGAGTCTGGGAGGTCGAGGTTGCAGTGAGCCATGATGGCACCACTGTACTCCAGCCTGAGTGACAGAGCAAGAACCTGTCTCAAAAAAATAAAAAAAAGAAATCCTGATCCTGTCATCTGCAACAACATGGATAAATTTGAGGACATTATGTTAAGTGAAATAAGCCAGGCACAGAAAGATGTAACCACATGATCTCACTCAAATGGAATCTAAAAATGTTGATCTCATAGAAGCTGAGAGTAGAATAGGGGTTACTAGAGGCTGAGAAGGGGAGGTGGGGTGAGGGGAAACGGGGAAAAGATGGGTCAATGGGTACAATATTACAGTTAGACAGAAGAATAAGTTCTGTTCTATCGCACAGTAGGGTGACTATAGTTAACAGTAATGTATTGTATATTTCAAAATAGCTAGAAGAGAGGATTTTGAATGTTCTTACTACAAAGAAATGATAAATATTTAAGTTGATGAATATACTACACATCCTAATTTGATCATTATACAATATAGACATGTATCAAAACATCACATTTTACCTATAAATATGTACAATTATTATGTATCAATCATAAAAGAAACCTAAAAAGTGAAATTTCTGTATTACAACAGGGGGAAAACAGTCTGTATTACAATTATTTTAACTTAAAGGTACAAAATATATGAACAGATACTTCAAAAAATATCAAATAGTTGTATAGAATTATATAAGTTTGTTTTTATTTTTATTATATATAAATATGAATGAAATAAGTACATGAAAATATGTTAAACATTATTAATCATCAGAGAAATGTTAATTTAAACCACAATGAGATCTACTGCTTACATACCAGAATGAAATCAATTAAAATAACAGCTGACAATACCAAATGCTGACAAGGATATGAAGTCCTCATATATTGCAAGTGGCAATGTAATATGGCACAGCTCTTTGTAAAACTATTTGGTAGTTTGTTAGTAAGCATACACTTACCCAGCAATCATATTCCTAGGTATTCAAGAAAAATGGAAATGTACATCCTCACAAAAATTTGTACATGAATGTTTGTAGTAGTTTTATACACAATAGAAAAAAATGGAAATAATTGGTGAATCGATAAATAATGAAGTCTATTCAAAAATGCAGTGGAATGCTGATACATGCAAAAACCACAGATAAATCTCAAAAGCATTATCACATAAGATTATATACTATATTTTTCCATTTACATAAAATTCTGGAAAGGTAAAACTAGTGGAAGAAACAGGTACATGGTTGTTGAGGCCAGGAGCTGGGGAGGGGATTAACTGCAAAGAAGCAAAAGATAATTGGAACAGGGATGGAAATATTCTATATCTTGATTGTAGTAGTAGTTACACAATGGTGTACATTTGTCAAGCCATCCGCTTTTTCACTTAAAAATTAGTATGCTTTGTGGAAAAGTATACCACATAAAACAAAACTCCCATACAAAGAAAGAATAAATTAGGCTTTAGAATTAAAGGAATCTCAAGTCAATGTTGAGGAGCAATTTAGAGGTGAATTTTTAAAATTCCACAGAGAAAGAAAGATAGTAAAATAAACTATGTGTGTTCAAATTTACAATTTCTGCTGAGTTGAATCATCAAGGTATTTTAAAATCTTGATGTAAATCAGATTCTCATGTTCCAATCTTGCAGAAGCCTGGAAAATTGGAGATGATAGTGCTATTCTGTAAGGGATAGGGAAGTGGGCAAGTCTATGGAATTGTTAATACACATAGACCACTGAGACTGAACTTAGTACTGGGTAAAAAAATAAAGGTCATCATGGAACAGATTTGCAAACAATGAAGTAAATAGAGTAGCAGAAATTTGGCTTTGTAAAAAGAAAAAAAGCGATTGTGCCAGACCACTTCAGCGCCTCTAGTTGCTGAATTGCAGGACTGGTAGTTGAACCAAAAGCAATAAACATAATGCATCTTGGCTGTGGTCAGATATTTTGATTTAGTCAAATATGGAACCCTCACCACTAAAATTGGAAAATATGGTTTGCAGTACCAGATACAGTACTAGCTGAATAGTGATACCTAAATTGTCCTGGCATGATGTGGAGAACAGCAGAAAAAGAGAAGTGTACCACACTGGGAATATCACTTTTGTTGTTGTTGTTGTTGCTTGCTTATTGCTTTTAATTCTTTTAGGTTTCAGATCCAGTGGGTACATGTTCAATATTGTTACATGAATATATTGTATAATGGTGAGGTTTGTGCTTCTAGATTACCTGTCACCCAAATAGTGAACATTGTACCCAATAGGTATTTTGTAACCCTCATCCCCTCCTATCTTCCTCAATTTTTGGAGTCCTCAGTGTCCATTATTTCCATCTTTATGTCCATGTGTATCCTTTTCGGGTTTTGTTTTGTTTTTCGTGTTTTTAGTAGAGACTGGATTTCTTCATGTTGGCCAGGCATGTCTTCAGCTCCTGACCTCAAGTGATCTGCCTGCCTTGGCCTCCCAAAGTGCTGAGATTACAGGCATGAGCCACTGTGCCCGAACACATGTATATTCACTACTTATCACCCACATATAAGTGAGGACACATGATACTTGATTTTCTTTTTCTGAGTTGTTTCACTTAGGATAATGGCCTTCAGCTCAATCCATGTTGCTGCAAAGGACATGATTTCAGGGAATAGCATTTTGAATTTTGGGTGATGATCATATGGTGTGTTTGAAGCATTAAAAAGTTTGTATGGGTAGAACATGGGGTGAGAAATGTGTGTGAGTGGGGATGGAGGGGTAGGGGAAGTTAGAGATAGATAAGGTCGCAATACAGAGGGCCTCATAAAGTCCTCAGTAAACCGTGATAAAGAGCAAGACTTTATCCCTGAATTCCCAGAGCCAGCTGGTATAAGCGTCCAGGTTGTCTTTGCCCTAGCCCCAAAGTTTTTTCAACTCTATCACTTGTTGCGTCTCCCTACAATTAAATGAGTAAACAATGTACTGAGAAATTAACAAAACTATGTTAAATAGACTACTTTTGAGCTCCATTTTAATTCTTGGAGAAGAGTATAAACATGGTAATTAATTCACAAAAGAACCACAATGTTGGAAACTAGAAAAAGGTAAACATTTGCATGGCTGAGTTAAGAGAACAGACAGATACGAAACTGTTATTACAGGACTCAGATAGACTTATGCACCAGTTACTAAGCAGGTTCTTGGGCAAGTCCTTTCTGTACATTTATTTTCTTATTTATAAAATAAGGATAATAATTCAAGTCAATTATCTGTTATCTGCAATTCTGAAGTCCAAGAGCTCTGAAAATCAGAAGATGGTTCAGTTTTATTTTGATTTCTTAGGTTTGTGGCACATTCATTTGATGGTGAAACCCAGGCTTTGTACTCAATCAGTTAGTGTGAATATTTATGAATTCTGCAGAAATAATGTTTGATCTTTTGGTGCTACCCTAAATTCTGCTGGATACATTTATATGTTATACAAACTTTACTTTTTTTCTAAAATCTAAACAATTCTGGCTTCTGAAAATTCTGGCCCCAGGGGTTTCAGATAAGAGACAGTATGCTTGTAATACCTTCCTCTTAGGGTTGTAACAGGATAAAGTTTCTTAAAACAGAACTCAGTAAATGATGAAGCTGTTATTATTTATCATTAATTAAGCTTAAAAATTGGATTCCCACCCCATCCCTGAGAATGAACAAGAATTAACACTTAATGATCCTTAATCTTATTCTTAATGCTTTTATACATTTTTTTGTCAAGCTTGATTTATAGTATATCAGTTATTAAAATGGAATGTGTCTCTTAAGAAGCTGTTCTACTCTGAACACTTAACCTTCATTTCTGCAACTTTTACATACTTGGAAGGATACCTTATTTGCCTTTAGGTATTAGTTGACAGACTTATTTTTCAGTCATCTTTCCTAAGGGTCATCTTATGAAATTCATGGTTAGATTATGCATTATATACCTCCTAACGAAAACACGAATGGATATGCTTATTTTCTTTAAGTTCTCAATAAAAGTAAGTTCTTAATATGTCATAAAACAATTTCTGTGTAAGTCATTAGTTAAAAGTACAAGAGCAAAAATACCCATCTAGATTTCATTCAGTGTTTCCCAAGTAGAATTTTATTTTTGTGGTTGAATTTTGGCATGTGTCCTATTTCTTCAAGCTATATAAAACCCTTTTGCTGTGTCTAATCCATGGCCTGCGGGCATGGAGGACTGATTTTGCAATACTTTTCTAGCATTGGGAAACTTTTAACTAAAAATTTCGTATGCTGGAATACTTGGAAGAAAAGGAAAGGTCATTTAAACAATACCATATTTTAAAAATGAAGAAGTAAAGCAGCATTTTAAATATGTGATTTTTGGTAATATACTTGCCATTAGTGAGAGTTAGGGTGGGACATATCAGTAACGAATCCAACTGCCACTATGGCTCTGGCCCCCCTGTCTTTCCTCTGGGAGGATGTTAGGGCCCACTTATGATTGCAACCTGTGTGTGTGTTTATCCTTTGTTTGGATACATGTTACTAGGTGCCCCACTCTTGGCCAGCAATTCCAGTGCCTGGGTGGTTTGCCTGAGCAAAGTGCCTGAGTGGGTAGGAATGTAGGGATAGGGCTTTGACCCAGAGCACAGGGGTGATAAGGTTTACTATAGTTGTAAGGATTAGAACGAAGGTTCTCTTCTGCTTCAGAAGTGGGAAGAGGAAGCAACACAGGATAGGATTTCTATCTGGTTCTAGGTCTCAGGCTTTCTCCACTCCATTTTGCCAACTCTACAACCAACTAACCACTACTGAACTTCCTCTCCCTGAAGAAGAAAAACTTTCACTCACTTGTGAGGGAGAAGATCTGCATCCAGATCCTTTCTGTGCCATGATTAGCTGTGCTATATCAGGCCAGGTGTTTTCAGGAGTTTACGGCAGAGTGGCCCCTTTCAGCTCTTGCATTTCCCTACCTATGACATTAGACGAAAAGTGCAGGCATTCGGAGGAGTTCTTGTTTTACAGTTTCAAGCGATCTGACCTCAGGTGAAATCTCTTCACTCTAACAGATATTCCATCTTAAAAAAAATCCCATGAACCGTAATTCCTATGAGTCTCTCTAAAGTACATTAAAGACTGGATTGATTATAATCTAGGCAGAAATTTGTCTTTATGGTTGTTGTTTAATATCACTCAGTACATGCCAATACTCTTCTTTCACTTAGTTTCTGGTCATCTATGAAGCTACTCATGGTATTACTCATTTAAACCCCTCCGAGCCTCAGCTTCTTCATCCTAAAGGAAAATAACAGGAAATAATGGCACAAATATGTTTTGATAAACATAAAACCTTTTGTAAACATAGGGTTTTATTTATGATAGCAAAAAAAAAAAAATCTAATAACATTGACAAATGTCACATCTATGGTGGCCAGTAGCAAACATGCAGCATGCAGCTATAAAAAGTGGATGGATTTTCATTGTTTTGATTTGGAATGTAACAATATCTCCTGTTGGTTATCTCCTTCCTTTCTCCACTGGCCCCAACTCTAAGCAGTATTCCACTGAACTGAAGAAACTGTACTGCCAAATTGCAAAGACATGTCCCATCCAGATCAAGGTGATGACCCCGCCTCCTCAAGGAGCTGTTATCCGCGCCATGCCTGTCTACAAAAAAGCTGAGCACGTCACTGAGGTGGTGAAGCGGTGTCCCAACCATGAGCTGAGCCGCGAATTCAATGAGGGTAAGCAGAATGTGAAGCTCTAACTGTCCAACCTCCTTGAAGGTCAACATTCTGTGGGTGTTTCTGTTTGAGACCTACCTACCTGGTTCAGACTTTTGCACTCTGATGGTAGATCAGTCTGCCTTTTTTTTTTTTTTTTTTAAATGGCTGACAGAGTATCTAACAATAATGATAAATAAATCCATGGCTTTCATAGTGGTTGAACTATTTAATATTAGTAATTACTAGATGATCTGAGCTACTGGTTATCTTTACTCCTTACTGCTTCCTTCTTTTTATTTTTCTTGCCTTTAAAAAAATAAGAAGAAGAGGCCGGGCGTGGTGGCTCATGCCTGTAATCCCAGTGCTTTGGGAGACCGAGGCGGGCAGATCATGAGGTCAGGAGATCGAGACCATCCTGGCTGACACAGTGAAACCCTGTGTCTACTAAAAATATTAAAAATTAGCTGGGCGTGGTGGCGGGCACCTGTAGTCCCAGCTACTTGGGAGGCTGAGGCAGGAGAGTGATGTGAACCTGGGAGGCAGATCTTGCAGTGAGCCAAAATTACGCCACTGCACTCCAGCCTGGGTGACAGAGCGAGACTCCGTCTCAAAAAAATAAATAAGAGAGTGCAAGGAGACTACGTGGTAGCTGTTCTACTTGGCCCAGGCTACCATATCTTCAGATTTAGTGTTTTCCCAGAAAGATTCTCAAGTCTAGACCAGTTGAGAGCTGGAAGGGTAAGAGAAAGGAGCACCAAACGAAAGAAATAATGAAAAAAATCAGAAGAAGAAAAGGGGGAAAGAAGATGAGAAGGCAAGTAATGGGTAAGGGGAATAAATAGAAGGCCTGGAGCATACTGTGGGCAGTCAAATAAAGGACTGGGAGTCGAGGGATGAGGTATCTTGAAGGCCACGTTTAGGCTCTAGGCATGAATAAGTCATGCCTCATATTCTGCATCTCAGATCCTACAACAATTTAGCAGAAAAGGTTGGTATTTCCAAGAGTTCCCTTAGATCTGATATTATGGTTCCATGAAGGGAGACTGAATAGAGAGTGCTGAAAAGTGGAAAGTAAGAACAGGATAAAGCATAAGCAATCCTCAGAGAGTACTGAGGGTGCCAAAGGTGTTGGGGGTTAGGATACTTTATAGAAAAAATATTAAAATGTAAGGATTGATAAATATAGAGAATATAATGTTAGAGAAAATTAATGGAAGAAGAAAGATAATGGATCAGAATTTAAAAGAAGAAAATAAAGTCAAAATACTCTTTAAACAACTATTTTTTACACATTAATTTCGAGTCCTTGCCCACATGGCCACATTATCCATACCTTTGTGTCTTGCTTTTCACTTAGCAATCTGCCATAAAGAATATTGCAATTTAGATAGACTTCATTATCAGCCTACCTAACTTGGTATTTCACCAAGATAGCACACGATTTTTAAGTGTTTTCTCATTTTTTAAACATAATAATGGTTTTTAGTTTTAACCACACTAGATGATGCAGCAGAGAACATTCTGATAGACTTAGCTTTTTACTTTTATTGAATGGCTTTTGTAAACTGGGACTATGGGACTAACAGCTGTTAGAAACAGCTTTACAGGTCCTAATTCTTGGAGCATCTTCTTTCTTCTAGAGCTCTGCTAAGTATCACAATTTCATGAAACTTTACTCAGTCTCTTTTTTTAAAATTGCATCCCTTTTCTTATACCCAACTTGGGACTCCTTCAGCACACAAATGCCAGAACTTTTCTTATCTTTATAATCAACACAATGTTCAAAAGTTGAGGAGGAGGAAAGAAGAAAAAGTGGAAGTCATATCCTTGCTATCTTCTGCTTCTCCGTGTATTTGCTGGTCAGACTTTTGGGCAGCATTTTCTCAGTTAAACTGATTTTTTAAAAATTAATTTGCTTCTTTCCCTTTCATTTTCCAGGAGGCTGGCAAAATTTCCTCCGTGGGTGAGGTCAGAGATGTAGTTATAGAGTTCCATAAAGCTTGTATCATTAATCTTAAACTCCAAATTATAGGACTGTTCCCTTAAATATAGATGTACATTCCAGTCCTTTCTGTGGCTATAAAGGTTAAGACACCTTCATGTATTTGATATCTGGCTACAGAATCTGTTCCTTTCTTCAAGGATGCACATTTTCTTTATTCTACGGACTATTTATTTTGCCACCAACATCTTGTTCATGCAATTCCATGTTATTTTCTTTATTTTTAAGGTAAAGAACTAACTCTTTTATCATTTTCTGCTCTTCAGGACAGATTGCTCCTCCTAGTCATTTGATTCGAGTAGAGGGGAACAGCCATGCCCAGTATGTAGAAGACCCCATCACAGGAAGACAGAGTGTGCTGGTACCTTATGAGCCACCCCAGGTAAAAAGCAAACCAAACCAAAACACAACACTCTATGGACTGAGCAGACTTGAGAGAACATCTCTTTCAGCAACAGGGATGTTTCTAGCATCTATCACTGTCGTAGTTCTTGTCATCAAATATGTAATATTTTTGCATTTTTTTCTACCTGTTCTCCACATGCTTTCCCTTCAGAATATCTAAATATACACTGGATTAACTTAGTAACACGGCTCTGTGCCCATTTTCCCATCTTAAGGGCAGATAACAATTGAACTGGCAATTGGGTGTATACATGGGATTGTTTTATCCAACTGGCAATTGGACGGGTAGTGGATGTGCAACAGTAGTGGATGCAAGTGTTACCGTAAGTGGGAAAGCCCAAGAGGGACCTCTTAGCTAAAGTTTGAATGAACAGATGATAGATTTGTAAATCTGTTGGTGAAGCAGAGTAGTGTGGTTGAATATACACTGGTATAACAGAACCCAGGTTCTTTGGTTTGCTGGCTTGCTGTGTGGACCTTCGGCAACTCTCTCTCTCTAGACCTCAGTTGCCTTACCCATAACTATGTACTTTGGACTGGATTATTTTTAATTCTGAGAACATTTTGAGCTCTAAGATGTTATTAATGCAAGTGTATATTCAGATCTATATTGTACCATTTTATCCACATAGGGGAAATATTCTTGGAGCATTGCTACTGTTTTTGGCAATTATTCCCCATTTTCCCTTTTCAGTGATATTCCTGAAGGTGGTATAGCCTATTTGAATTACATGATGTGGATCAGCTTACAAATGAACAGGATCAAAGATCACAAAATCTGTTAAAGCCTGTCTCACCTAATGTAGTGTTCAGTGTTGCAAACATTAGCTTTAAGCTTCCCTGGAGGCAAGATGAAGAAAAATCTACAACAGGGTTCAGAGTTTGCCCTTTTAGGAGGAAGCATATCACTTCATCAGAATTGGAATTCCTTAAATAGAGGGAAGAACTGAGAGGGA